>NW_017802725.1:663406-717201 GCF_001625305.1 Branchiostoma belcheri
AGGTTTACCTACTGATAATCATTCATCACAACCCAGATCCAATTTGCTTCGGAGATCTCCACACACAAGATGTTACCAAAATGTCCACATTTAGATAAACTATATAAATTCAAACACTTGGCGGCTCTCCCAAAATGCACACACCAATAGGTACACAATGAACAGGCAAATCATTCCAGTCAGATCAGACCAGTAGAAATGTCTCTCACAGCTAATAATAGCTTCAAGTCTTGTTAAGAGGTTGTCCCATTAAAAAACTGTGCTAAGAATAAACTAGAAGGGTTTGAAAGTGATTTATCTGTGGATGCACATTGGCTAAAGAACCCTTCTTGTGGTTTCTCAGCTACAAGCCACAATGAGTAGCAGTTCACATAACATGTTTTGCCACAATTTCTGCACCGATGAAGTGTTTGACAAATTGGAAATATTTCTTAGCATACCTGTCATAACTGCTTTGGGAACCTCCACTTCAGAACAGAGTTTGAAAACTTGTTACCTCAAACAAAATCAAGTTGTCAAATGTTCAACATTTACTTCTTTCATTCAGTTAGCCCCTACCATCTTTACTTGTTAGTTCTCTGCCATTACTGTGTAAGATTATCATTGTTAGCAGGAGGACATTACAAAAATAGAGGGCTGAGAAAAACTTGCATCTGCAGATATGGTGGGTGGTAGAAATGACTGAGTGGATACAGGATGGAACAGTGACATGTGTCATGCCAAATTCCTCCCCTGCTATGTTTTTTCTCCGTGGGGGAGTTGGTGCACATGCCTGGAGTTTTGGGTATGGTTAGGATCAGGGCTATTGTTTAAGATTGGAATAACTGTTAGACTTAGGTTTAGCTTCCAAAGTGGAACCAACCCAGTCCCAACCCTCGCATAAGGTGTGCTACAAACCGCTAAGCACGCCAGCACCAGGGACAGCAACTTCATTTTTTTAAAATCTGAATCATCCTTGTACAAATTTTTAATGATAGTAAGTATATAATGATTGATAACACCTCCTGCTGAGGGAGTACTGTAGATATAACCACGCCTGAGGTTTCAGCACCAGGGACAGACCTGCCCCAGATCCACAGTGCTTTCCTGGAAGCCATACTAGCCCAGAGGGGACTGAGAAGGTGTCAGAAGGCTGGGGTTATTGGTATTCTATAGGTGTTGAGGAAAGCCACCCACTCACACAGCACAGCTTAACACCCTCACTAGCACTGCATGTGTCAAGACAGATACCAGCCCAGAAAAGAACAAGAAACAGTCATTCAAATATCAGAGTTATCAACCAAGAATTGAGGTATTCGAAAACTCGTATTTTCCCAGAACTATCGTAGACTGCAATTTGTTGCCACCAAGCACAGTGGAGGCATCATCACTAGAAAGCTTTAAACAACTCCTGCAATCAAATGTGCAAAGATTGAGTGTAACAAGTCGTTCGGTGTGATATAGCTAGCTGCCGCCGCACCGCGTGCCTACGAAGCTGGTGTGTTACGCCGAAGGGCGGTTATACCGGCTATACCGATACAGATACAGATTTTTGCCTCGCCAGATATTTGTACTTGTTTTGCATTTGGTACGTCATGAGTTCAATCCCCAAAAATAAACAACACTGTGTGCAAACCCTCAAAGACAGAAAAAATATAGGTTCAAGGCAGACAAGCCAAAAACAACATTGTGCAAACCTTTAACGACAGAAGAAATATAGGTTCACGGAAAAGGCTTGATTTCATTTGCCATATTTTCTCAGACATGGTCCTAGTGTGAGGCAGACAAGCTGAAAATGGCTCAGTATGTGGGTAATGGCTTCTATTACTGTTCATTAGTTTCCCTCCCACACACATCTGCTACATACAGGCACGTCTGGAAAACTTGCCAAGAAATAGATTGATAGCAGAAAATGTTCTCCTTCACTTTCTATATTCTCCTGCATACCTACATTAGTGTTTCGCTGAGGGGCGGTTATACATGCTATACAGATACAGAAGCTGGTGTGTCACCAGCTATACTGATATGAGCTATACTGTCACACCTATAACAGAGGTCTGCCTAAGTTTGAACACTTGTTTATCCTTCCTTTGACAAAGACTGGAGTTGAACACAAGTTGAACTAGTTGTGCTGAAGGGATTGTTTGGTACTAGAACCAGGAATCTCTCTTTTTAATCTTCTTTGTGCTGGGTGGTAGAAGCACAAGGAATCTTAGTCTGGAGGCATTTTGAACTTTCAATACTCTGAAATGCAATTTAAAATTTCCCATGTTCTGAGAGTTAAATCCTTCTTACAGTTTTGATGATCACTTGGATGTGAAAACTCTAGGCATGTCACCCTTATTCTTCACCCAGCATCAGTTCTATGGTGTTTATAGTGGATGCCATCTAACCATTGGTCTAGCCTTATCCTACCACATAAAGTTGGCAACTCTTACAACCGAGAGGGAAAACTAACAGCTTGGTAGTGATTACTCCCAGTGGGAAGCCTCCATTCATGAGTTCTGAACACCGGAAGTAGTTCTCTCGTAAACCCCGTCTCCTGCATATCTCACCCCGGGTTCCCGCTCAGGAAAGGGCCAACATTTCATCGATTTCTCCCCACTGCTGATCTGTCTTAGGCCACACCAACATAATTTTATGGATGACATCCATGCGCGCATTGATTTTCGCCTGTTCTCAAAATTAAAAAAAAAAGAGAGATCACCTCCACCGAGGCTCTGTCCTGGCTCTAGGCCTGGGTAGTCCATGGTAGCTGGTGACAATACAGAGTCGGGCACCCAGGCTACCTAAGCTCCAAGGCTCAAGAACTCAGTACATACGTACAGTACCAATTCATAAATTCCGCAAAAAGCCAGAATGTGCCGGCTTGTCATATACGTCGCTATGTACTGACGCAAATTCACAATACCAGCTTTGTATTCTTGTGGTTTAGTAGCATTTTTATTTTTGGACGGATTTTTTTTTATTCGCCCGCACGCACTAGTTTGGGGGTGTTCAGAGGATATCATCCATAAAATTAAGATGGTGTGGCCTTAGTATGATGTATTCTGCCTCCCTTCATCCGCTCCATTTGTTAAGCCAATTTCCGGTGCCAACCATGATCCACTCTAACCCGATACCACCTGATGGAGACTGGAGGCTGAAGTAATGTTACCAGGAAGTATCACTGGTCAGGGTTTTGTTTGGACAGGAGTTTAAAGAAACAAAACCTCAAAAGGCTTACATTCACACATATTCAAATTCCAGTGAGTCAAATTTATGAGTTGGAGAACAGTTTAACATTTTTCATAATGTAATTTACCAACTCAGATGAACTTTCATGCTGATTCACACATATTGATGCATGAGTTATCACTCTCTCCTGGAAGAATAGCTGTCACCCTAGAGTGGGCAGCTAAAGGAGAGTTTTACCTCAATAAACTGTGAATACTACTTGTCAGCAAAATTGTTATCTTTAAACACATGAACTTATCTATCTAGCTAATGTCAACCTAATTTGTTGGTCCTGGGATCTAGAAAACTGGAAGCTTAGGTTAGCAGGAAGCATCACTGGTCAGTGGAAGTTACAGGGTTTTTGTTTGGCCAGAAGTTAAATGGAACAAAACCTAAAAATGCTTACATTCACATAAATTGACCAGTATAGTCTCATTTATTCTATCCCTTAGACCGTTGGTGCTCCACAGATGATCCGACAAACAGTTTTCTCCACTTAACTCGGTTTTCTGTTCCTCTTAGTGTTTCACTTCACCGTCAGTGTAGTTAGGCATATTCAAATACATTTATATATCTAGCTAATTAACAGTAATCTAATTGGTTGGTCCTGGAATGTTGAAAATAATCCAGAACTGTTAATTCTTTCCTCAGCGCAAAACTTTGACAGCGTTCTGTCTTACTAAGGCAGTCCTGCTGCTAATGCTGAGTGAGAGCTGACACAGATTTAATAAAAAAGAACTGAAAGAACAACAAGCTCAATTTTGCCATGTTGCTGATTATTTGCTCCAAAATGTCCAAGAACACAGAAAATAACTTGGTCTGGCCCAAGGTATTAATCATATAATCCATACAAAGCAGCCAAATCTGATTGAGAACAAATAGGATTGTAACACTGATCAGTTTTAACTCCATTGGATCATAGTCAGACATTCTGACACTTTTTTCATACATACTTTCTTTCTCCGAGGTGCTGAAAGTATTGTAGCTTTGTCATCCAAGGAGGCCAACTGAAAGCTATATCTATATGTAGCACAGCACCAATGTAATCTTGTACCAATTCTGCAAAATCCCTACAAGGAATGGGTAAAAGCAAATTCTTCTATTCAAAACTATTTTAAGGATGAGAAATGGTATTCAAGCAAGTTTTACACTTTTACACACACATCTCAAGTTTTCTGGATGTCAAGGGCACTCTCAGGACATTACATAGAAAGGAGACTGAGGGATAGAAACCTAGCTTCAGTGGGCTTTGAGTGGAAATTGGACAGGAAATACTGTCCATACCACTGTGCAAGTACAGCTCAAGTTGTATACAGAGTTTCTACAAAAGTTTTGGAACCTCCTTATACATGTACGTTGTAAATCAGGTCTTTCCCTAAGCAATGGAATAATAGAGCTGAACTGCCTTCCTATGATCTGACTCTGCACTACCTTCTCAATATTCAACTGTAGGGACTTTGGCTTAATTTCATAAAACAATTGCTCATTTAATCCCTCTCTACTACTACTGCACTACCATATTCTAGGTAACTGTGAAGTGCTGATACAATTAAAATTTGTAATATCATATATGATTGAGTACAGATTCCACTACATGTCCGTGGCTTTACCAGGGCTTTAAGCATGTAACCTGTATCTTTGTTTTA
The DNA here is from genome assembly GCF_001625305.1 of Branchiostoma belcheri. Lineage (NCBI taxonomy): Eukaryota > Metazoa > Chordata > Leptocardii > Amphioxiformes > Branchiostomatidae > Branchiostoma > Branchiostoma belcheri. The sequence goes on from NW_017802725.1 coordinate 668,248, forward strand.
TGTCGTCTGATCTCTTCCCTCTTCACCTCAATGAAAAGCTGCCTGCAGGCAAGTTTGAGCTCCTCGTGAATAATAAAAGCTTCAAACAAACAAGCAGAATACAAATGTTTCTTCCACAAAACGAAGTTTACTGTCCGAGAGCAAGAAGGAATAGATATAAGAACTTAATCAGACAACGTCTGACCGTTTTCCAAATCATATCCAGTTGCTTGAGTAACTGTTTTTTTTGTGAAACGTGAAACACAACATTTTTTTCCCTAGGCCTTGGACTGCGGTACACCCACCACCCTTCCACCCATCCTCAATCAGACAGCCGTCTGTCTTTTAAAGCGGCCAGGGACCCTCCACCCACAGACAAATGAAACACTATCCCAGCGATCAAAGGGCGTCTTCCCTGCCCACGCCGCCCACATGTATGTTAACAAGCCCACCCTGATAGAAAATTAAAAGGGCTGCCTCTCTCCCCTAACACACCCTCACCACTGATCTGCGTTTGTAGCTGCTTCAAAGGAGGTCAGGCTGTATTGTGCTCCTGCGAGTTAGCATCTTGTAATGGTTTGATACAAAACCGGCTCTTTTCAACCATTTCCACGCCTGAATGAACAGAAGATCAATTCTTTTCAACAGAGCACAGCTGCGAAGCCTCAAGAGACTTTGACAGCTCACTTGTACAGAAAAATCTTACATAATGTGTTTTATGAATAATCATGACTGAATTGCTATTGCTTTTGTATTTAAGCTATAAAAAACCACTATTGTGAAAAGATTGTGCACATACACATGTACATATTACAACTATAAGTAAGTACAACTGGTAGAGACTCTAGAAGCTTTTGACTGACTGCAGGGCTCAAAATACCGCCTGCATATGCAGGAAAATGATAGCTGTGCAGGTATTTCTGATCTCTACATGTAACTAACCTGTACTGGTTGACATTCTGGGTTTATACAGGTATATGACATGGATTTTTATTTGTGCTTTGACTGTTACCACCTACATTTTTAATTGAGTGTAAAAGAAATAATGGCAATGGCTTTTGAATAGTTTCTAGTATGATCAGTTCTTCCTAAATTGTGAGTGGTGCAGGTAAAACTTGTCTGATGCAGGTAATTCTCAATGTTACTTGAACCAGTGCAGGTATGCAGAAAACGCATTTCGAGCCCTGATACTGCAAGGTTATTATGTCTGCACTCAAGCCTGATAACTGCGGCACCACATTAAAACGTGGGCACTGATCCAACTACATCACTAAATGTCACTAATGAACATCAAGGACTCGGGTGATGTAATGCCAGCAGCAGGGAATGGGCTGTACCATTTAGTGACTACCAAAGGGGGTCAAAACTCCTTCATTACCTTCGCCAAGAAGGTTATGCTTTCAGAGGCCGTGTGTGTGTGTGTGTGTGTGTATGTGTGTGTGTGTGTGTGTGTGTCTGTAGACACAATAACTTGAGAAGGCTAAAATGGATTGTCTTGATACTTGGTAGGTGGGTAGGTCTTGATGAGACCTGGAAATGACTAGATTTTGGACCCTCTAGCAACTTGTTAATGTTGGTACTGCAGCTGAACTTCTGGCTTTGATATCTTATGATCTAGACATGCTAGTTGTTAATGTTGAGAGGGATAACAATGATGGTGAATGTAAGTGTATGGAACTCAAAAGCGGAGGACAACTTTAGGTGAATACCATACATTGTGTCAGGAAAGAATCACTGTAATCACGTATATGTATAGATATGTAAATATTATATGTTTGGGAATGCATCTATAGCAGCAACACCTGTGCTGTAGTGCAATGTGAACCAGTCAGAATTGCCCTGAGGAAGGTGACAGACGGTCACCGAAACATCGGCTGAATAATAGACTTGGTTGTGTAAAAAGAGTCTCTTTACTACTCAGTTTGATTCCCTTACTGGCTAAATCTATATGCTATGGACTTAAGATACATTAAGCAAGCTTTAATGATTTAAAAGTCTTCCAGCCCTTAAATCAATGTATCAGGTTACTTCTTGCATTATAAATAAGTATCTTTAATGTATCTTAATTTCTTCTCATGTTTCATCACTTTCAACCATCTCCAATTACTTAATGCTTCCAGGACATTCTACACAAAATTTTAGAAGTCATGGGCTTCTAAGTGATGTAAATATTCTCTGTTCATCAAAAAACATAAAATATATACATTTTTAAGGCCACACCAATTTACTTTAAAGTTCTTGGATCTTGACCGTTTCCAAAATCATATCCAGTTGCTTGAGTAACTGCTTTTTTGTGTAACCAGGTAAGTCATGAAGTGAACAGCCCATTTGTGAAACGACAGTTCCCAGCAGTAAGTCAGACCTCCCAGCAGGTGCAGTAAAGAGCTCCATGTTACCTAACATGTGCCATTAGCACCCGTGGGCGGAGGCAAACATCTGAAACCGTGAGTCAACTCCTCCCTCCCACACCATCTGTAAGACGACACTAATCCTGCTCCCAGAGGAAGTCGTAAAGGTAGGAAAATGACAGTTATGTGGGGAGGGTTCTGATTTATCTGTAAGCTGAATTCTGAATCAGAAAATGCTTTTTGACTTGATTTTTCTTTCCTCAGATTCAAGAGTTTTGAAGCTAAAAATACATATACAAAGCTATTGATAGATTGGTGACATTGGTGGAATTGAATATTTTGCAAATTTTAAAAAGTATTTTTTTCCTCACTTATTATTTGACATCATCCATTGTCTATATTTCATAACAATGACAACAAAGGCTGAAATAAAGTGAAAACGCCATTCAGGAAAGAAAAGCAAAAGCCTAAGGCACCTTTCCCTGTACTGTCAGTATGTATGAGTCACCCAGTATGATCTGACAGTGTGGGTGGGTGTCAGTGTCGGTGTGTGTACCTGTTTCATAAGCCCACACACACCTCACTGGGTCAGACCAAGGCATCAGAAGGAAGATAAGGCAGGCATTGAGTCCTTTTCCAAGAACACCCAGCCAGACTGTGACATTTGTTGTTATTATACTCATGGGAACCCCCAGGTTATCAGTAGATTCATGGTTGAGTAGAAACCACCATGCATGCATATTTTACATGTATGTACAATGTATCATCTTGATCTGTCTGATACCAGACTATGTATATAGATAGAATTTATAGTAGACAGACTTGTTTTCTGCATACCTGCTCTGGTGCAGTCAACGTTGAGATTACACGTATCCAAGCACCACTTTTTAAAATTTGCCTTTAGAAAAACAGGACCAAAACACAAAGTGCCTTTTGTAAAATTCAGTAAAAAAACAAACAAAAAAAGACGTTCCAACTTCCAGGTGTTAAACCTTCTTTGAAATTCTTTAAGCAATTTTTATACATTTTAGATGGACATCCCAAAACACAAGAGTAACTTAGCAGGGCCTAGCTAAGCAGAAATAACAGCGTGAACTAATTTAGTAATTAGTCAAGAGTTATGGAAAGAGCCGGTGGCCATCAGAAATGATCTATGAAACCCTTCCACCTGCTGACACACAAATTACTGTTGTAATACTCAGTAGAAATGATGAAAGGTGTAATTATGGTATTTAGGTTATTAGCTCAGCGTTAAATGGGGAGGTGGGATGGGATCTCATTCTCCCAACAGACTGCAAGTTTATAAAAAACTTAAACTGTTCTCCAACTCAAAATTTGACTCACCGGAATTTTCGACTGAATCACTCTTCCTCAGCTATCTGACCCAAATGCTGTGGACACGTGATTTTTCCCACGTGTGACGTCAGCAAAGGGTCAGACTGCAAGTTAAAACTTTTGGTCCAACACAAAAAATTCTCTCACCTAGAGCTTTTGACCAGTCACTCTGGTCTTCCTCAGTAGACTGACCCAGTGAAGCTTGTCACGTGGCTTCTTTGAAGTGTGACGTCAACACTGGGTCAAAGGTATCTGGTTGTTTAAACATGTAACTACCAACACAGATGAACTTTCATGATAGACTGCAAGTTTGTAAATTCTTTACATTGTAATTTCAAAGTGTTGCTAATTCCTTGACAAAGACTGGAGTTGTACAATTGCAAATTTAGCTAGGTAATCTTGTGTTGTAAAAAATTACAGTCCTAATTTGTTTCATAATGACATCTACCAACACAGATGAAGTTTTGAGATGCTTTCACACTGGCTTTTATTTTTTAAATCATTCAATTACAGTATTTAGGCCAACACATAATTGAAGTGTACAGGAGGCCAGGAGGAACACCATTTGGTAATTAGTCTCATTAAGGTAATTAGCTGGAATGTTTCTTGCTCTATTACATTATTGCCACAAAACTTTTACCAAAACACTGTTTTCCTAGGGTCACTGTGTTTCTTCCTAGTCTTTGTTTAAACCAAGTTGATAAAAAAAAATGATTTTGTTTACCCAGACTATGATCTTGTTATTCTATCACACAAGAAAAAGAGGCATGAAAGTAGCCTCCGTAGCAGGCTTATAGAACTGGGGGTTTGGTGGTCTTCGGCTGTTTTCTGATTAGCCCAGTTCTAAAAATGGGGGTAATTCAACCAGGCCGGCTATGTTGTCTATATGCAATCAGAAAATAGCACATAAAAGCTCCCAAAGACCATGAAGACCCCCAACCCCCCAGTTTTTGGCATGCTAGCATGAAAGACAGCCCCATACTAAAAATCAAAGAGACACTGGTCGACAAGGCAATGCAAGGCAAATGCCTCTGGGCTGTTTGAGTGGCTACATATGCATAAAATACTTCTCCCATGTGCAGTACCATTTGAAGCTGACAGGGGGCTCTACTGCTCAATGTATAACTGGAGACAGTGGACAGCATGTGGAGATATGCATAAATGAAATAATTCAAGCTTTTACAGTTTAAAAAAGACACATATCATAGCCTCTCAACTTGTCGTAAACAAACAGAAGATGGACTTTCTTAGAGTCTGCATGGAATAACCACTGACAACAAATATAAAGCTTCAACTGAGTTGTCAGAGTCCAATAAAACACTGTCAGAACCAAATATAGTCCTCATAATCATGTAGACCATAAATATGGACCCAGAAACAAATATGGTACATCAATATGAGTTAAACGAACACAAAATGGACCCAGTTGCTTAGAGTAACTGTATGAAATAACCACTAACAACAGAGCTGCAACAGATCTTTTGCTGCAGCCCAAGAAGACACCGTCAATGCCTTCCCTACGGGAGCACCCTTATCACATCCATACAGGTGTGTTAAACACACAGGTAGGTGTACTTACAGTCGAGCCTCGGCTCTCGGGATCACAACACATCACAGAAGGATGAGCTGGCCGGGCAGGGAGGGAGAGACACGGACTGTTCGCCTGCACTCAAGGTCCGACGGATTTATACTGAGCTTTGGGCCGAGATAGGCAACTCAAAATCACTGCTGTGTTTTAGTGGAAGGCTTTTATTTTGTCATGAAACAGACTTTACAAATGTTATGACTAGCATAGGGCCAGGTAGGTAGGCAGTAGTGATAGCAGTAAATGCAGAATAGCAGAATGACTAGATATGTTACTAGTCAAGGTCCATATAATATATATCATCTACTTGCTCTGAGCTTCAGGCAGTGATACTGATAGGTGCCTCAAAATCATTTCTATATTTCTGTATGAATATGATACAAAAGATAAAGAACACAGGAAGTTCACAAGTAGCAGAAGGGGCTGTGCTACTTGGAAGTTGGAGGTACCACTGTCAGACACTGTCACTCCAAATTAAGGACGCATAGGATTTCTATCTTAAAGTTAGTTTAAAAACAAGAGTAACAAGGAAATTTCTTTCCACCTGCCCACGTTACGACGGGGAAATGTACCCACACCTGTAAACTATCAGGTGTAATCACTCACCTTCTCAGGGAGACAGCGAGGGTCCCTCGGGGGTTCCTACAGCAGGAATCTTTCTACACATTTAAGAAGCAGGGCTGGAAATACTGGGTGCATGTACACCTTAGTGCAACCAAATTTGGAGCTGTGCACCCAATTCTTTTCACCAGTGAACCCAAATATTTTTGTAAGTATTTTTGTACATGTCAAATTATAATATTATGCAGGATATTCTTGGCATCTCAGTGTTAGAAAAATGATAAAATCTTTGTTGTGGTACTTGAATGTGTAAGATTTTGAAGTTAGCTCCCATTTCAGATTCAAGGTTAAAAGAGGAGCAGTAAGATCTGTAATTACCGGTAGATTTTTTTAAATTTTATACAGTGCACCCAAAAATTATGCACACCAGTGCACCTATTCCCAAAAAAAGAATTTCGAGCCCTGCACATTAAAGAAGCGTAGCTGTGGCCTGTGATGGATCAAGGTTACTCTGGAGCTTTCTCCTGTCGTATCGCAAAGCTCTGGGATTTATGTTTCTGCAAATGTCTATAGATGTACATCATGTTTTTTCTGCATAATGTGAATCTCGAAATGTCTGTGGTGCTGGTTTTATTTTCATGATAGCTCTGGAGCTTTCTCCTGTCATATCGCAAAGCACACGAATTTATGCTTCTGCAAATGTGTGGCCTATACATGCTTTTTCTCTGCACACTGTGAATCTTGAAATTTTTGTGGTGGTTCTATTTTTGTGATGAAGTCTGCATATTCCTGACCTGTGAATTTGTGTAATCCACTGTTTAACTACTTTACTAGTATTGCAGAATTGTTTCAACTGCTAATGGTCTAACAAATTACACCTCTGTTTATTCTTACTGAAACGCGTTTCATAATTAAATACTGTATGGTGACCAGCCCCTCCAACTCTGACCTGCCACTTGATACATAATGTAACCCCAACACCACTGGGTATCTGCTACAGCACCAGCTACACCTTATTTGTTTTGAATAAGAAGAAAAAACAGAGATAAAAACACTAAATGTTTTCCTTCTGCAAAGGTAAACATAATCACAATACATGCCAGACATGTTTAACTCACTGTCTCTAACTTAAAAGAGATTTCAGACGATAACCACGCCTCAATCATCACCATTGCTATGGCAACGGGACGGGGACGTGACGGAATGAGGTTTGGACGGAATCCCATCAAATATTCATGAAGGGGAGTCCCGGAGGCGAAGGCACTGCTGTCTGAGTGGTACGAAGGAATGCCGGGGCCTAGAGAAAAAAATGTTGTGTTTCCTGTTTCAGTCCTGAAAAACTTTAGGGCCGAAATTTGAAGGTGGGTACTCAGGGTGCCAGAAAAGTTTATGTGCCACTAACCATTTTCATCACTCAGGTGTCAGATCAGTGGAGCTAGAAAAGGTGGATCAGCTTGAAAAGTTTAATATGTGTCCCTTGCAGAGGTACACCTAAAAAAGTCTAGGGACTGCATTTTTTTCTAGGGTTGGTAGAGAAACAGGAAACACAACAATTTTTTTTTCCAATATCTCTGTATTATACTACATATTATAACAGAGATACATGTACTATTGTAATAATGTAAAGGGAAGGCAGTCAGCACCAAGGACAGGTCACATATACCCGTCATCCTGACAAAATGTGTCTAAAAGAATAGGGCTGTACTTAAAATTTGTTTTACTGTAGCAGGTATTCCTAAACTGTACCTAATTTTTTTTTTCTAATCCAAGACAAGACATAAAACTGGTTTGGTTTTCCTTTAATGCTCATGATCATTCTGTCATACTCCTTTTCATCTGAGGAAAGTTGTGTTAAGTGCCTTTCCCAAGGGCTAGGGTCATCAGTTTTTTTCTAGCTAGGGTCAGTCGGGAAACAGCAAAACACAACATTTTTTCCCTAGGCAGTTTTTTCCAGGGTCAGTCAGGAAACAGGAAACACAACATTTTTTCCTGGGCCTGATTCTGCCATTCCCGGGGGAATGCGGCACGATCATGTCGCCTTAATACGGGACGCAGCCAGAGCTAATATAACACGGGGAGGAATAATTTAAGGGAGTCTCTCAGAGTCACGCTGAAATTCAATTAAGGATTCCAAGCATGGAACTCTCTTGGTCTCAGAAGTTGTTTACACTTGTAAGTGTTTGTGACATCAATGATACTGTAATTCACTTTATGTTCACTGTAGCAAAATTTCACGGTCTGAGAAAAGTGGACATGTTCATGGAACTATGTATTCACGGTGGCGACAAGTGCAGGAAAAAGAAAGCCCAGGAATCATTTGTTAACTGTAATGATTTGTCCACGGTACAGAAGTGACAGTAAAAACAGTGAACATAAAAATCAGGAATTACAGTACTCAAATAATAATAATAATAAAACAGTTTCTAATTTCCAAATTACAATTCAACAATTAATTAATGAATAAAAGATCTATAGTGTACGTTTATGCTCTTACAAGCTAAGTACAGGTCATGAAGAAGTAATTACAGTGATATACATTGTCATTACATTTTTCTAACTTCAGCTATATGTATGAATTTAATGCAATGTAGTTGTGCCTCAACAGCGATGTTCAAGAAATACATCTTGAATCTTAAAAGCTATACTTGTGAGCTGTGCACAAATGTACCTGACTGCCAAAATGTTGCCTAATTTCCAAATTACAACGAATGAACGAAATACCTTTATTGTACTTTCATGCTCTTATAAGCTAAGTGCAGGTTATGGATAAAGCAGTAAAAATTATAATATATAAAATGAAAAAAAACAACTCTAGGAAGACTATATATTATATAGCTAGTTTGTATAAGTTATCTCAGTTCAGTTCAGTTCAGGTCATCCTTCTAAGGTGCCATTCGTAATGTCACTCCATGTGGCTCTATCTCGCATGGCGGACAGAAGTTCCTCGTCCCGTAAGCCAACCTCTTTATCTCAGTCTGTACAAACTAATGGAGATCTATTGAATAAAGAATAAAGAATAGTGACATAACGTTTTTTAACCTCAGCTATGAATTCAATGCAATTCAGTGGCTCCCCTAGCCTACTGCTTTATTCAATGTACATGTAATAAATCTTGAATCTTAAAAGCTAATATTACTTGTGAGCTGTACACAAATGTACCTGTCAGCCAAAATGTTCCCTTTGATAACAGAATGCTTGAGGAAGGCAAAGAACATGCTTATCTGTACAAGGCGGAAATTTGTTCAACCAACCAGAGGGGCCGTCTTTGTGTGCAACGTCGCACCTGATTGGCCACAGCCTGCTCTGAGGAGACTCAATACATATAGATAAGGCCAAAGAAATTCATTTCCTTGATTCTTGAATATTTTAGGAAAAATGTTTTAACAAGCTGCACCCTCAGATGCTTGTACTCTATCAATTTCATATCACTCTTCGTATCTGTATCTGTATAGCTGGTATAACCGCCTTTCAGTGTAACACACTACCTTCGCAGGCACGCGGCGTGGCGGCAGCTGGCTATATTACATCGATCAACTTGTTACACCTAACCCTTGAACTTCTAACTCTAGACGTTGTTTAAAGCTATCTAATGACAATGCCCCTACTGTGCTTAGTGACAGTGAGTTCCACTCTGCGATGGTTCTAGGAAAGAATGTATTCTTGAACACCTCAATCCTTGGTTGATAACTCTGGTACTTAAAGGCATGGTTTATTTTCTACTTCATATGATTGTACCCTATCAATTTCATATAACTCTTTGTATGCTGCTCTGGAGGGTTCCTTTCTGGGACTGCTGACTATGGAGAAGGGAAACAGCCGGCCTTGGCATGGATAGTGGGACACCTGACGTCATCACGTGTTTGGGGATTTTGGCAAAACCAACCAACCAAATCTCTCTCCCTGTACACTACATTCTGTAACCGAGGGTTGGAAATCCCACCTGCATATGCAGGTTATACATACATACTGCAGGTTACTGCAGGTAACATTGAAACTCAAGTGTGTTACTCTTTCTGATGTCTACCTGTACCTTACCTGCACTGGTCCATGTACTGGGTTTATATAGGTGTATGTGGATTTTTATTTTATCTCTCTCCATATATGTATATACAGTATTTATATATTTTATATATCTACCCTAGCCTTTTTTGTGGACCCCTGCAAGGGAATAAATTTTCTGAGCAGTTCTTCCTTTTCTAGCTCCATGATCTGACACCTGAGTGATTGTACAATCAGTTTTCCAACATTGACATTGAAAATATAAGTGTCCTTATGCAATTTTACTTTATTAAACTCTATACCTGTCAAGTAATTAGTTGGATCACTATATAAGGATTGCCAAAGTTTAAAAAAAAAAAGAAAGAAAGAAAGATAATCCAAACCTACTGACTGAAACAGAAAACACAACATTTTTTCCCCAGGCCTTACTTGGGGCACCTCATGCATGTTTTATGTCGCTCGAGCGCAGGCATCTATCAGAAGGTACAAGGACGCCATTACCTCGGATGGAAGGACCCGGTAAGGACATCGTCAGGTCATAGCCAAGGGCAAGGGTCAGGGGTCAGCAGGGGAGCTGTCCCTAGATGTGGGACATATTGTATACAATGGATGAAATGGATCCGTGGTAACATAACTTATTATGTTAAATTGTTGGCATTATTTTGACAAATATTTGTACCAAAACACACAACTAAAGTTCAGCTACACTGGGGAGCTTTCAAGACGCACTCCGTCTCCTCTTCAACCTGGTTAAGATCTCGTCTTGGAGTTCTCTTGTCACATGACTTGATAGGATAATCACGTGACAAGAGACAGTCATATACAGGTTTCAGGTAGTGACGCCTCCAATTGTTGACATTGTTGAGTTGCCAGCATTCACCTTCTGTAATGTTTTTTTTAACTCTTGAACATTGCCTTGTTATAATTTTCTAAAGCTTTTCATGTTTGTTAGGTTTCCAATATTTGTTTATAAATATAATTTGCTTACTGCTTTTTGTATGGCAAGGTTTAGGAATATAACTGCTGGATAAAGCTGTGTAGTACATGTACATGTATCTCCAATGCAACATCTCTGCATTAACACAGAGATACAGATACATGTACTATTGTAATAATGTGAAGGGAAGGCAATCAGCACTAAGGACAGGTCACATATACAGTCAAACCTGCTCAAGCCGGTACCTACACTGTATCTAATATTTTGGGGAAATCAGAGAACAAAAAATGAAACTGGTTTCCATAGTGAATGAGAGTAAGTGAGAACCAAGTTGTTGCATCTAGCATGCCCAGTAACCCACAAGTAAGAATTGATGCATGTCTAACGATTTTCATCTTTTTCCCCAGGGTGTCCCTTAATAATACTTTGACTAGTTGGGACACCCTGGCTTCTTTGCAAGCCAAAATAAATACATAAAATTGATGTGAACCAAGTTGTTGCATCTAGTGTGCCCAGCAAGCCACGAGAGGCAGGAGCCATTAGCCAGTGATCCTGCAGTCTGGTACACATGCATCTCTGTCCACTCCTCATATCCATGGGACTCACACAACATCTGCATCTGCCAGCAAGGCTCTGAACATGGCAGGCAAACATCCATCTTCTGCACTGTTAGGCCTTAAGCCACAGCAAGTATATTTTATGGATGACATCTGCGCGCACATTAAATTTCGGCTGATTTTGGCCAAAAAAAACATGACATTTTGTTGCCCTCTGACAGTGGTCAATATGCTGAAAATGGGTAAAGATGTCTATTACCATGCCGGAAGGTGGATGGCAGATAACTATAAAGAGAGGGGACAAGAAATGGCTCTGATTTAATGTTTTGTTTCTTACTTTGTAGGGTGTACCTCTCATCTGGGACTCACACAACATCTGCAACTGCCAGCAAGGCTCCCAACATGGCAGGGAAACATCCATCTTCTGCACTGTTAGGCCACACCGAGTTCTTGAGTCGTGGAGCTTCCGTAAATTTGTGATGGAAAATGGTTACTAGTAGGATCCAATTCCCATCTCCCTGGGACAAACTGAACATCTGCAATTGCCAGCAAGTCTCTTAACATGGCAGCCAGTCATCAATCTTATATATACAGTTACTACATTTAAAGGCATCCAATGCGATTTCAGGGAGGCAAAACAAACAACATTCTGCCGTAAATAATTTCATCAGGTTGGCAAATGATTGAATATGTTTTCTAAGGATTAGGCAAAAGTAGGAACACACTAATCAAGCTTATCCAGGCCAGTCTCTCACACATACAAATGAAAGTACACGTAGCTTCAATAAAACTTGAATAGTCACTGTATTAACTCCATAAAACTGAGTGCACTAAGGTATAAGCCAGGCTTTGTTTTCATTGGGTTTTCACAGCTAATACTATAAGCATAGTTTTTAAATCAACGAACCAACTATTATTAAATCGGTTATTACCTTAATCTAGAAACCTACAAACTAAAATTTATCATAATGTTGATAAACACCTTTTTTAATATTCACTCCTGTATTTTTGAATGTATTGTATTTATGATAATTATAAACTGAACATGTATAGCACCATCACACTCATCACTCAATGTGCTCTAGAGGGCACTCAACTCATCCCATAATTCCATTGTGCTATATCTTTCTTCTTAATATATACTGTAAGTGTAACAATTATATGCAAGCTAAGGTGTCTTGCCTTGCACGGCAAATATATATATATATATATCTGAAAAACTGCATCACACACATTCAGAGAGAATGTGCCCTAAAGGACACTCACCCCATCTCATAGCGATGGCAATGATGTCATCCTAACCCATAATATCCTTACACAGTATCACTATCAGATCTTACTGGAATGACAATAATGATTAAGAAGAGCTGAACTAGCTTTAAGTTGAACTGTTTTTCTGTGCCATTTACATTTATACCATTCCTTATGAATCGCAGTGAGGCTAATTGGAAAGAAGAGCTGCCTTCAAGGATGTTGAGAAGAAGGAGTGATGTCAGCGGGTTCACTGCCCTCTTACTTACACTCCAGTGAGTCATTACTCTATATACTTACACTCCAGTGAGTCATTACAGACAACATTGTCACTTCAGACCAAGCCAAAACGGACGAACATAGACACCTCCGAGGTGCCCTGGCTAAATGTGGCTACCAAAACTGGACTTTCAACAAAGCGCTCAAACCTTCAGATCAGTCTAAGAAAACCCAGAAGTGCAAACCATTGACCAACAAAAACAAGGCCTACATCACTATTCCGTATGTCCAAGGAGTATCTGAGAAACTCCGACGGATCTTCCAAAACTTCAACATAGCCACTAACTTCAAACCTCACTCAACCCTCAGACAAAGACTGGTACACCCTAAGGACCGACCTCACAAGGGTACCAAGGCGAATGTTATTTACAGACTCAAATGTGAGGAGCCCAATTGTAACAACACCTACATCGGAGAGACAAGTCGACCGCTTAAAGTAAGGTACAAAGAACATTGCCGACCTAGTGCCAACGGCTACTCCTCAGCTATTTTCCACCACCTACAACACAACCAGGGTCACTCTTTCAAACTCGAGTCCACGGATGTCTTAGACCGCGAAACACGCTGGTGGGAACGGGGTGTTAAAGAGGCAATATATGAAAGAATGTACAACCCCACCCTCAACAGGGAAGGGGGGCTACGGGTCGATCTTTCCGGCACTTGGGATTTGGCACTCCCAGCCCCGAGGACAGACAACACTTAAGCTCCTGTCCTGTATAACAGGAGCTTTCAGACTAATTTGCATCATCTTGTCTTGACTTGTCTGACTTTTGTTCCTTTTTCGACTTCCAAAAATTTGTCTTCACTTTATTTGCATATCAATCAACAGGTTGTGTATATAAACCTGCTTTCCCCTCTGGTCTCTCAGTCACTGACGAAAGCTAGTGGATACTAGCTGAAACGTCTGACGTTTTCAAAATCATATCCAGTTGCTTGAGTAACTGTTTTTTGGCATTACTCTATATACTCAGTATTACAGGAACTGGGGCAAGGTCTAATCTCCAAGCAGATCATACGGTGGCAAGGCAGTATCCATTGGTCAGAGGAGTGTCCATTAGCCATCTCCAAGCAGATCATACGGTGGCAAGGCAGTATCCATTGGCCAGAGGAGTGTCCATTAGCCATCTCCAAGCAGATCATACGGTGGCAAGGCAGTATCCATTGGCCAGAGGAGTGTCCATTAGCCATCTCCAAGCAGATCATACGGTGGCAAGGCAGTATCCATTGGCCAGAGGAGTGTCCATTAGCCATCTCCAAGCAGATCATACGGTGGCAAGGCAGTATCCATTGGTCAGAGGAGTGTCCATTAGCCACCAAAGTGGCCAAAGGATACTGTCTGGCCAATTTGTCTTTTGCAGCCACCGAAAGGTCCGCTTTGAGACATGTATAGGATAGGCTGTCAGTAACCACCAGCATATCTTTGTGTGGTACTTTTTTCACAAACATTATATACAGTCACATACATCAAGGCAAGATGCCTGATCCTGTACAGTCCAGACCAGGAGAACGGCCAGCATAACTCACCTTTAAAAGGCCTGCGCAGTAATCTGGCTACACGTTCCCCTGAAGGACAGAACTCCAGGATTTTCTGAGAGCAGGTTTGTCAGATAAATGGGCATCTGCCTGGCACCTGCTATAGATCATCCAGGGTTCTCACCAGGGTTTTTTCACAGTGTAAGGGTCAGGTACAGAAGGGTACGTTTCTGTGGCACAAGCCGCACAAAAACAAGGCCACAGCAGGTGTCTAGTATTCACCCAAAAACTCATAACCCCAAGACACTATTTCCTGCTTATTTAGGGACAGATTTTGTAATGTTAAATGTTCTTCCTCTGTTTTAAATGATAGATAAACCAGACATGTGAGTGAGTGAGTGAGTGAGTGAGTGAGTACCAGGGAGACACACAATTTGCTTTTCCTTTCCCTGGACTATCGTCGTCTAGTCAAGGCATCCTAGAGTAGACAGCTTTCAACACTGCTTGCAGCTAGACACTAGCCTTCGGGAATACGGATTGTAGCAATCGGCAAAAAAGAGGGGCCGCAGTGGACACAATATGGCACATGTTACAAGACGAAGCGATTTGTTTTTTCCTTTTCCTAGAAGTATCGTGGAGCTACCGAGTACAGTAGAGGCAACCTAGATAACTTTGAACAATGCTTGCAGCTAGATACATACAGTCGTACTGAGGTCACCTGGTGGCGCTGAATGGCAGCTGCATAGACCCTTCCGACAGTTCCACAAACATGTGTGGAGCAAATGATACATCTATCAAGTGTATTATGTGATTGTAAACCCTGCAACAATTCAACGCTACAAAAGGCTGCGATTGCACGGGTAATGTTTGACCAATACATGCGATGTTAGGTGTGATATACAGATAATACAAAAGTTGGTGTGTTTGGCTGACAAATCTTGGCCAAGCATCAATTATAAGAATGTTACACTGGATTCAAGACAGCCCTCAGCATTATGTATAACGTTATATAACAAATTAATATATTAACAGAGAAGACTTACATGTGAAGATTGCAGCAGCGAAGGTTTTGCTGTTCAGCTCCTTGTGGTGTTTCTCTGTACTCCTTAGACAATACCTGCATAAAAGGAGAAAGTAATAATAATTGTTGTTATTCTACTTTTCTAGGCTACTTTCCTTTCTGTCATTTCAAGGAATTTGTTTTTTCCTATAGTATAACTATCATTGACCCAAACTTGCTGCTACCAAGTACAGTATAGTAGGGGCATTATCACTAGCTAGTTTTAAAGAACACTAAGCTAGATGTGCATAGGTTAGGTGTATATATAACAGGTTGTTCAGTAGCATATAACTATCTGCTGCGGTGCCTGCAAACATGTAAGGAGAGTAGAAACAGAAAGACACTCCTGGTTCCAGGCCGGGGATCGAACCCACGACCAAACCCACCAGCTTCAAATGCCGACGCTGCTACGATTCGGCTAAAGGGTCTAGACCCATCAGCTGGTAGCGCCTATAACACCCCCACCCCCCCGTTACAACGATATACAGATACAGAAAAGGCAAGGCAAACAAGTAAAACCCTGAATCTATACAATACATACAGTCAAACCTACCAAAGAAGGTAACCCAAGGGACTACGGTAAAGTGGTCTTTTTGGACAGGTGCTCAGTGCTTGTGCCTATGAAAAATTGAGGGACCAGGAAAATGCAGTTGTTGTGTCTGGTGGACAGCTTCAAGAGGTGGCCACTTGTCACGTTTGACTATCTTTGTATTCATAGCATACTGGCAATTTCTTGGTAATAAATAAATTCCCTTTCTTAATGTTATAACCATGATCCTTTGACCTTTTTGCTTCAAAGCAGACAAGGAATAAACACAGAATCAATCAGGAACAGGATATAAATATGAAATTTACAAAATAGCTCGCATGATAGGAATTTAGCAAAATGATATGTATCTCTAAATATGCCCAATACGTGTGTTACCAAAGCATGAGCTATGTTTTGCTCACAACAGTCAAAACAGTGTGTAAATAATTACGTTAAAACAGTGGAACAGGATCATAAATATTATTATCAAACACATTGGGGACAAAATACATATAAAAAAGATTTACTGAGGCTCTCACATGCTGTCAGGATTATGAAGTAAGAATGGCTAGAGTCTGAATGTGCCCCTCACAGGCTCAAAATAATGGGTACATGTGTATCCTTGGATGACATCATCACGTGTACCCAAGTTCGGAGCTCACAGTGCACCCAATTTTGTTCTGTGGGTGCACGTATTTTCGTAGGTTTATGTATGTAAGGATGTAAAATGTATAGAAGTATACAGCGTATTCTTATCGTATATTAAAGTGTCAGAAAAATGATTAAAAAATAATTGTTATAAGTACTTTTTTCAGAAATAAAACATAATTCTACTTATTTTATGTTATATGGTACGCCCCCAAAAAATTTTGAGCATCCAATTTTTTAGGTTGCGTACACCAGTGCACCTGTTCCCAATAATGAATTTCGAGCCCTGCCTCACCAACCATGAGCTATATGTTTACTCCACATTGGTTGATATACCATCCATTATGTTAGGAAAGTGCACAGAGGATATGCCTTTAATGGTCTGATTCACCTTTACACAAGGAGACTTGTCCTGCCCATGAATTATAAATAGGGGCAGCGTGTGTCAATTACTTTCCATCCGCCGGCTTTTTTTCGCTTTCTCTGACAGACGATTGCATTGTCCGGCCGGAGCTCTGTTTTATCAACAGAGAGTTTTATTTGCAAACTCATGCCCGGAGGCTAATTGAAAGGTAACACACAATATATCAAGAGGTGCAGCTGCAAAGTTAGCTTTCCACATGTACTCCCTAGCATGGGACTTCCGGACCTTAAGCTTCCGCCGTATTTAATGGTACAGAATCAACAACAGATGACCTTAGAAATTACTAAAGTAAAGAGGAGCCTGCCCTTGAAAATTATATAACACTCAAACAATCATGTTGCTGATATTCATAACCCCTTCAAGAGCCTCTGTGAATCTGTGAGGACGCTTATATTATAAAAAGGCTTCCACATTCATACATGCCCATGCCTGCAGTCACTTCCTGTTAGTTTCTAGGAACACATGACTCAGGTGGGCATTGTCCTCAGTCAGAACTCTTATCCCTGGTACCTCCTTGGTTCCATTAGATGATTCATTTATACTATAGACCATCTGAAGAATGTTGGCATGATGAAGACTGTTTAGTTTCAATTTTTGTCCCAATGAAACAAAATGCATTTTAAAGTAATAATGCAAGGACATTATACAGTGTGTCCTTGGTACATGTAACTTAAAACATTTAAGAAAAGTCATTAAACTAAGAGTAGTAACACCTTTCTTTGCCCTTTGCATACAATATATTTTACGACGATTTGAGAACTATACACGGAATGTCATTCTTACCCTAAAACAAGACATTCTTGACCTAAAACAAGACATTCTGCTGAAGTGTTAATGCACAATACATTGTACATTATGTGTTTCACTCATGTGCAGTACATTCTGCCAAAATGCTGGCCTGAGCTGGTCTTGAGATTCACAAATAAGGAATACGACAGAGATAAACATGAAAGAAACTGGTATCTCTCCTGGCATCAACCGTCACATGAAACACTATCCAAATTCTGATGTGAAATGTCCCGCCCAATTACACAAGCCATAAATAGATTTGGGGGGTGTCCAGTGGGAGGGGGGGGGGATTACAGACCAACACAGATGGGAGCTGGGGACTGTCCATTTCTCATCTGGTTGGGTTGCAGAAAGGTTGCCGACCAAAAGTCAACCCCTTGCTTTGGTATAATCTCCAAGCAGATCATAGAGTGCACCCAAAATTGGAGCTGTGCACCCAATTTTTTTTTGTTGGTGCACCAGTGCACCCAAATATTTTTGTAGGTATTTTTGTACGTATTAAATAATAGTATACAGGATATTCTTGGCATCCAGGCGTCAGAAAATTAATAAAATGTTGGTTCTTGTTTAAGATTTTGAAGTTAGCTACCATTTCAGATTCAAGCTCATTAGAGGAGCAGTAAGATCTGTTTTGGTTTTGTTTCATATGGTGCACCCCAAAATTTTGGTGTGCACCTATTCCCAAAAATGAATTTCGAGGCCTGATTGACATTGACAATGGATGAGTACAGGACAATTATTTGGTCCACATGCATTAAACCAATCCAATCAAAGACATGATCGATAAGTCAGTATTACATAACGACTGGACCAGCAAATTTGTATCTAATAACTCCCAGCTTCCAGCAAAATTAACCGTATTTCTGACTGGCCTGGCTCAGACAAAATCAAATTTCCTGGGGCCTATAAAAAACGGGTTATTCTATTCACGAAATCTTGCTCAAGGGAAGAATAACTAATATAGTAATATGTATAGATGAGAAATAACAAAATTTCTACAATTTTTCAAACACCACTAGAGTTTTATGTAGGACTCAATGAATGAATCTTTTTTCCACCTTTTTTGCCAATACTCTATGATCTTAAATAGAATCAACTGAAGAAGTCAAATCTACTGTAGTAATATGTATAGAGGAGAAATAACAAAATTTCCACAATTTTCATACACCATTAGAGTTTTATGTAGGAATCAATGCATGGATCTCCCTTTTTTTCATGTTATCCTATTCACGAAATCTTGCTCAAGGGAAGAATAACTAATGTAGTAATATGTATAGATGAGAAATAACAAAATTTCCACAATTTTCATACACCACTAGAGTTTTATGTAGGAATCAATGCATGGATCTCTTTTTTTCTTTTCACCTTTTTGCCAATACTCTATCTGCAATCTTAAATAGAGTTACCCGACGAGGTCAAATCCATAATGTTCAGGACTCGGAAGATTTTTTTTCTGGATACCACTAGTACTGGTAACGACTAAAGTACAGGAAAATTACCTGCACAGCTGTAATTTTACGGTAATTTAGCTGCATAGGCAGGTGGTGTTCTGGGTCCAGGTCTTTTTATACCACCTGTGCTTTAGTAGAACATGCCAAGTGTTACACACCACTGCAAGTCATTTCACTGGTTTGCTCAAACATGGCTCAACTGCCAAGTTACACTAATACAGGGCCAAAATAAGTAAGAAACCTACAGTGCATGCCAATATCAGCCTCAATGCATGTAATACACAAGAAAACGTACTAAATAAAGACACAGCCTCCATAGCATGCCAAAAACTGGGGGTTTGGGGGGGGGTCTTCAGGGTCTTTGGGAGCTTTTATGTGCTATTTTCTGATTGCATATAGACAACATAGCCCGCCTGGTTGAACTGGGCTAATCAGAAAACAGCCGAAGACCACCTAACCCCCAGTTCTATAAGCTTGATACGGATGCTACTAAAGAACTGAATAGATTTTAGTTGCTTGAGTAAAAGTTTTTTGTGTATCCCAATTACCTCGATCATGTTAAACAATCCATAACTTAAGTCATATGACCTATAACATGCCTAGATATGTCAATGAAGGTTAGACATAATATTAATAGATCAATATATTAGTTTATTACTTACAAATTGTTTAACTTATATCATAACTTATAAGACATAACATAGGTTTATTATTCCCATACATGTGTGAATGAAATATTAATATGCAGGACATGTATAAATAAAAAAAGGTTCTGTATTGACGAAATCACATTAACCTCTGCACACAAAAGCTGTCCTTGTGCCCTAACCCTGTCATAATTGTGTCCATTCAAATGCTCCGTGGCACAATCCCTTTCTAGCCCTTCCGCGTTCTAAATGGGCATGTTATGCATACCTTCTTTTAAAGTGGTCTCCATGGAAACTGTGCAATTCATAGGCAAATGAGGGCATAAAGCCTTACAGTGTTGTGTGAGGGCCTGCATGGGGGGGGGGGTAAACTTTTCGCCGCCGATTACAAATCACGTTAAAGTTTCAGAGCTGATTATGACTTTACGCGTTGAGGCTAATGTACTATTATGAATTACGTTGACTTTTGGGGAGGCTGCCTACGGATTACGGAGACTAAAATTTTAGTAAAAAGGCCTGATTACGCCTCATGAAAAAAGGCATGCAGGCCCTCTTGTGTGAAGGCCCAAGACTACCCAGTATGATATGTATCTACGTAAGGCCACACCAATTTGATTTGTTGGTTCTCAGATTTTTTTCAGAAAAAATATGAAGTGATAGGACAAAAAAAATATATGAAATAAAACTGACCTTATGGCATCCATATAATAAAATCAGTATGGCCCCTAAAATATAAATTTGCAACAACATCGGTATTGTTTCCAAGGTACAGAATGAGCGTCAAATTCTTCGAATCGTTTGCAACCCTTTTTCCGAGAAAAAATGCCATGTTTTCAAAATGTTCTGTTCCTTGGTACGGTGTTGATAGCAATTGCACGAATGCCTGTTAAATGATTGTTTAAGCTTGTATACTATGTACACATACCTCTATGTTTATCTACAAGTACATTTATGTTGTGCTACATTGTGATTTTACACTACTGTAAGTAACATGAGTTGGCAAAAGCGTTACATTCAAGAGATATATAAGCCTTCCTTTCAAAAATAATACAAGAACAAAATTACACTTGTGAATGCATCAAAATCATGATTTCTAACAGTAAAGAAAGTTGTCCCAAATATGTATATACAGTAACATGTAAAAGATAATGATGTTAGGCATGTTTTGATGGTGCATATGTATTTTACAATATTCAGGCTACACATCTAGAAAAAATAACATACTATTATTTTATTCTGGTAAGGTTCAAACTCTTCTGGTTTCGGTTTATTTACAAAATCAAATTGTTTACATTTTGGTCCCTTAATGAATCACCTTTGGCAAACAAAGACCCAAAATTATACCTTTGGGAATAAAGTGAAATTTCACAAGTAGGCCATTTAAGAAATTTGATCTGAGGCCTTTCTAATCAGCACAATGGGAAAATGTAAACATTTCTCACACTCATTATTTCTAAAGGTCTGCACAAAATTTCATTTCATTTCAAAACAGGTACTTTTACTTTTTTTTCAAATCTATTTGGGACGTTCCTCAATTTCAAAGATGATTTATATGTTGGTATAAAATGGTAAAGAAAATCAGACCAACCAACCTTTAAATTGATGACAAGCGTATCAATGGAGAATATATGGAAACAGTCACGGTAGAATTTAGCGCATTAAGTTCAAAAGAAAATAAACAACTTTCCCCTTCATTCATTGTAAACATCAACATTCAATTCATTTCAAGTTTATATAAAAGAATTAATATTAAAACATACCTAATATACAGTACATTTTATTCAAAGCAAAACAAATATTATCATAACTAATGTAATAATAAAACAAATATGCTTTACTCATTTATCAAGTAAAAATCAAATTTACATTGAGCTATTGCAAAGCCAGAACTTATTGATTTAGATACAGAGATTAGGTAAATACGCTTAATTAGATTGGAACAATACCTTCCAACAAGCACGAACAATACATTGTTTTGTTTATGTCAATTTCATCACTTCCTTGTTAAAAGGAAAGACCTTTCCATTTCATAAACTAAAAGCCGTACCAAACGATCCGTAGCAGAAAGGATAGCCGTATTATTCTGGAAATATTGCAGCGTTTTTTTTCCCGTTATAATTTCTAGCGTTGTCCGTAGGGAGATGATCGCTAGTGTACACCGGCTAAAAATAGCATCGGACATTTGTACATTTGTGGGGCCATTTTCTTGGGGGCTGTCAATTCAACCGGCGGGCACACGCCTTCGCTATAACCCTACCAAACATCCTTGGTATTTTATAACCAGTCTCCTATCGGCCGCACAAACCTAAAATCGCTGGGAAAATTTTCCGTTCCTCCTAAAATGGTCAGAGCATCGCCACAGCGCCGGACGGCTGTCTACATGTTTGGCAAAAAGGCAGTCCCCTGTGTGTGTACATCATTTTCTCAGCTGAGCCGTCCAGGCGATATTATTATGATATTTTCTCTCCCTTTGTGTTCAAGCTAACGAGGAGAAATTTCAGCCAGGCTATCCTATATAGGAACACTGCGTCCCGCTAGTTTAGAAAATGCTACTTAAGGACAGGGAGTGTAGAAAAAGCTGAAACACGGTATATATAATATAGGGGCTGTACAGCTGTGTCTAGTACCCCTCCCCTCTTTGAGCGTGTTCGGGCGAAGCACACCCCCTTTCCCCTCCCCGACTCTACCCCGCTACTCACCCTTTTTCCGTCCCAGTCGCCTGGACCACACGATCGGGAGCTAGGAGACGCAATCCGGGACCGATCCTGGAATTTTCCGGAGCTGGAAGGCGTCAGAAAGGGAAGGAAAATCTCTTTTTTTTTTTTTTACAACATGGAAGTGGACAAATGGTCGGTAGTCCCCGTGAACCCGGCACTGCGCCGTGACGTCACCGGAAATACCAGGCCCCTCCATCCCACCATGCACAGCGCCGCTTCCGGTCGTCTGCTAGAAAGTGGAGATCGAACTCCAAGCAGATGTTGCGTGGGGGAAGGTGACGTTTTAGGACAGTCCGGTTTCTAGATGCATGTACACCCAGGAAAAAAACGCGCGGGTGATCACACATACACTCACTCACACACGATGCACAAACATACACAAATTCATCCTTCTAAACTTTCATGAAAGTTCATCTGTGTTGGTAGTTGTAACTTTTGATCCAACAATCCAACACAATAAAGTTCTCTCACCTAGAGCTTTCCACCAGTCACCCTGGTCTTCCTCAGTAGACTGACCCAGTGAAGCTTGTCAGGTGGCTTCTTTAAGTGTGACATCAAACATCATCTACTAGATACTTTTGACCTAGGTGAGAGAACTTTGTGTTGGATCAAAAGTTTTAAATTAAGTTTCCAAAGTTAAGTTACGTGTTTCATTTCATTATCTGTTTTACATAAGTCAAGTTTCTGTACACCACTGCACTACTTGTCACAAAAAAAAAAACAAGGTACAAAAATTCAACTTGTTAGATAACATATTTATTAGTAACTTCTCTCTGTACAAATGCCATTGTATACAAAATATAAACATATCTAACAAAACTATTTCAGATATGTACAATAACTACAACAGAACAACCAATAATTTCTGGTTTGAAAAAAATTGAACAACAATTGTATCCTAATACTAAGCTTGGCACTATTGTTTAGCATTAAAGTGTTTCTTTTACTTTCATGGATCAAAAGTTCCATCATTTGATACAAAAATATGCCTCAAAGGGCAATTGTCTTTCAATGTAATAAATCTCACAGCCCACATCCTACAGGGCAACCTCAATAAAGCAACTGTCAAGGAGGGGCTGTCTGGGCCACATCACTTCAATTTGTTGGTTCTCAGATTTAAAAAAAAAACGTGCTGAATTTGGCAGCCTCTACCAGGCTTTAGAAGCAACTGCAAAGAGTAAAAATTGGCCAAATAGTAAGATAACATGCCAGGGGAGTTGGACCATTGAACACTTTTCCATTCTCAAAACTATACTCCCTTAGAGGACCAACTCCCCTGGCATGTTATTTTTGTATTTGGCCAATTTCTATTATTCCTAAAACCTTCTGAAGCCTGGTAGAGGCTACTAAATTGACAAATCAACAAGAAAACATAGTATGAAAAGAAAAAAGAATCTATCTCAAAGGTTTCCTCCCAGCAATCTATTTTCATTTTGATAAATCTTTATTTTAACATCCTCCCTGTTGCCTAAGCCCATAACCAGTACAAATTTGTTGCCAAATGTCTACCAATTGAAAGCAGACTAAAATGTACAATGCTTTATGTGAAGCAAAGAACAGAATTGGTAAAGCCTGACACTTGTGAAGTTACCTGCCCTCTAAACAAGCACTCTTATCTCACTTTTATTGAGAGATCTATCCCAGGAGGTTTGCTCAAAACATTGCTATGAAACCGATTTCAATTTTCCGCTCAAACAATATATACAGGTAGATCCTTCAAGATAGCCAGACTTTATTGCCCTACTGGGCTCAATTTCATATGAAGAAACTGACAGCAGGCTTGAAAAGGGGAGTTTTAAGGTGATGGATTGTTTTTTAGCGTTGGAATAGAGATTGGAAAAAGACTGGACATTTCATGTCAGAAAAATGGCACCATCAAAAACATTAGTAGTCAAATTTCTTACAAAATATTATTGACAATAATCTTACAAGTCTCATTGACAATAATCTGGAATTTTTGCTTTTATTCTAATAACATTTTTAATGTTACATCACTGTCAATTTTGATTTCAATTTTCTAATTTGATTTGGACCAAACACAAGAAAAGTATGAAAGTTCTACATAATGCATGTATGCACAAACTCAATCTTTTTTATGCTCCAAATTATCAATTATGTCTGTGCGTATCAGCTCTAACAATTTTGAAACTCCATTTGAGTTTTTGTCATTCCTGTCCTGACCACTAAACCAATAATTTTGCCCGTTCAGGTTGGCTGCACTCCTGTCTCTACAGGTTTGTCTTTATTAAACCACACTGGAGGTCAGATGACTGGGAAGGTTTCAGATGAAACTGATACACAGAGACAGTCATGAGAATATCAAACAACTTGCTTTCAAGTACCAGAGTCATCAGCCAAGGATTGATGTGTTCATAAACTTGTTTGTTTGTTCTAGAAGTACAGTAGGGGCATCATCACTAGATACCGGTAGCTTTAAACAACATTACAGTTAGATGTGCAGTAAGGGTACCAGGAAATGTAAAATTGCTGAAGTTGTACTGAAGTACTGAATATGTCAGGAGTGGACAACATCCTCACACCAAGTAAGACCTGTGGGATAGAAATGGCAAGTTTGAGAATTAAAAAATATAAAAAAGAGATAAATTGATTTAGTTGTTTTTCTGTACATTACTTATGAGCTAAAAGTTATTAATTGCAGCTAGAGTGAAGGAAAAAAATTGTCATAACCAAAAGCAAATTTATCAACTTAACATGCTTGCACAACAAATGAAAGTGCTCAACAAAGATGTTATGTAATTGTACAAAACTTACCGCTACAATATCTTTCTCAAACTGCAACTGTAGGAATGAAGTACTGAAGAGACAAATCTTCATGTAGAACAAAGAAGTGAAGAATGTTCCCATCAACAATGTCTGTCAGTGATAAAAGAGTAAAAATGTACTAGTTAGAATCACATCGTCTCACAAAGAGTTTAAATTCTGTGCTGTCATAGGAGTTTGCTGTCTGGAAATTCATCTATTTGGCAGCCAGTTTGGATATTAAAAGACCATTACAATACCAGCTTACAGCCTTCATTCCTGTTAAAAATGCTGTAACACTACAAGTTCAATAAGTTGAACATTATAATTGATGTCAAATGTAGAAGTAAGAAGTTAGAGAAAATTGCAGTCTTAAGCCATTGCCCAAACTTTGGACTGACTCCATATGATACTAGTACTATTGGGATACACTGAAAAACATTAAACGACTCCTGGCTCTAAGAAGTCAACAAAAACTAGCCTGGTTACCATTCTATAACCTACTTTCCCGAGTCCTACATCCTCTCCGCAAATAGAGGATGTAAGAGTCAGTGAGCTATTATAATAATAGGTTTGGTAACCAGGCTAACAAATGTATAGTAACTGTTATGTTTTATGTACTCTCTCCTGGAAGAATAGCTGTCACCCTCAGGTGGGCAGCTAAATGAGAGTTTTTCCTCAATAAACCTCTGAATAAAACCATTTAATTTGACAGATTTACTGCATATGATCCTGTCAGGGTTGACCTGTTGCCCCACCAGGAACTGAGAGAACTTCCTGATGTCTACACGAGCCTCGGCCATCTCCTCAGGGTCACGGTCACTCGGACACAGGCCTGACTCTTCTTCTCTCGCTGGGGAGACATATAAAATCTTTTTTATATTCAACATAGTTTTCTCAGATACACAATCCTTTTTTGGATATTTATGTATTTAATGTGAGTTTTTTCTTCCTTTTCTTCTTCTTCTCCAAACAAATAATGACCTGGACCAAACTTGTAACTGGTGTTGAAGCAGACACCCTGGGGTGTTGGGTTACATTATGTAGCAGAACAGAGTTGGAGAGCCTGGTCACCATAATGAATGTGTTTGCCTTTGAGTAAGACTAAACTAGGGCTAGACTAAGTGAAGGTAAAGATTATGCATTTGCTTTGCAAATGTTACATTTCTAGTGTGGAGTTTTCTTTTGCACAACCTGTAATTATGCCTCTCACTTACAATTTGATGTAATTTGATGAGCCTATTAAATACCTTCCTCAAAGCATAATTCAACTTTACTCACACCAGGAGGGAGTCTCCAGATCTCGGAACAGTGTCGTGACCGAGGCCAGGTCAGTCTCCACCTTCAGGGTCATGTCTCCGTTCCTATTGGCCGAGAGCACCTGTCAATCAAGAATATATAATGAGACTCAAGGCTTGAAGTTAGGGTGTGAACTACGGACCATACCATTCAAAAAGGGGGTGGTAAGAAGACACTTTTGATGCAATTTTGAGAGCATTATTAACTAAATATCATTATTCAATGAATACTGCAATAAAAAAGAAAATTCAACAAGTTAAAACCCAGAGTCATGTCAAATTTTACTGGTATATATCTCTGAAATATACTCCAGTATGATTGGTGTTAAAACTTTTTAGATTTGGGAACTATTGGGGAAGGCACCTAGGGAAGGTACAAAATGTAGCAGAGTAGCATGAAATTATTTCAAACATGATTGTCATTTCACATTGAATTTCATTCCTTCTTTTTTTTAATAATGTACAGAATCTGATTCATTATGAAGACCATTTCTGCTGCAACGAAGACAAATCTAGATTCTGTGTACCCTACAGTAGCATCTTTCATTCAAACCAAGTAGGTAGTAATCAATGAATAAACGAATGATTAACAGACATTTCAAACATACAAGTGGTCACATGATGGTAGAATGAACTTTGTATTGGCAGAGGCAAACTACTGGGCTCTATTTCTTAAGCACTGAAAATGGCGTCCCAAAGTCTTCACTCTACTGCATACCAACATAGGATCCAATCTCTTTCCTGTAACATCTGCAAGAAACCTTACACAAGGCCCAAGATCCTGCCTTGTCACCACTACTTTTGCCAGGAATGTTTGGAGGTTTTTCATGGACAATGGTTAGAGACTTGTGAAAGGGCAGAAAGAGTAGATCCGTTTAGGTGCCCAGACTGTGGCCAACCTGTGACTTTGCCTACTGAGGGGATAGCTGGACTCCCCAGCCATGCTGTGCGTTTTCTTGCAGGTGTTAAGAAGTATTTCCTCTTCATAAAGAAGCAGGTGAGCTCAGACTGGAAGGACCTGGCTTGGTGTCTTGGGTTTGACTCACCAGACATAAAAAACATTAACGGTGAACAACACGACGACAAGTCTCGGTGTATGGAACTGTTACAGCAATGGTACAAACGGGAGGGAAACGCGGCCACCATACATGTGCTGATGGAGGCACTACAAGAGGCAGAGCTACAACATGTTGTGGACAGTCTGAAGGACAAATATCCTGGTACGACCCTTTTCAAAATCACTTGAAATGTACTATGTTTCTCTTTAATTTGTTCATCTTCAGCTACATGGCAATCTATAGTTTTAAAGACAAGGAATTGTATCAAGTCTGAGAATTTACCTCGTTCATCAGATACTCCGTGATGTCATTGAAAATATGCATTATTTTGTACCTTTCTCAACAGAGCTAAATGAAAAGCAAAAGACACAGACGAGCAGATTTCCACCGTTTCCAAACCTTCCTGTACATCTAAACTTGGGCGCAGTGCAATCACCAACTACTGCAGGAGGGCAGGCTGGGGACATCGATGCCCTGGTCTCAAAACGGCTTCTGGAACTAGAGAGAACAATGTTCACTGAAGATGTGCTAAAAGACCGCAGACGCTACAAGAAAACGAGAGAAATCTTCCTATCCCACAAAGCTTTGTTGGAGGATTCTTTACCAGGGTCGATCCTCCTCCTCCTGACGTTCCTGCGCCAGACTGATGTGGACAGGTTCTACCACAACCACTACAGGGTGGGGGAGGGAACCCTGTCTCAACAACTCTCACACATCCTCATCTCAGACGACCTACAGGACAAGGTCAAGGGTGCCCAGCTGATCGTGAGGCTCCACGTGAAGCATGAAGACTATGTGCGAGTACGAGACAGACTGGGGCAAGGTGAGAACCACATGTACAACGTATAGTTTCATTTTATTTGTCTAGATATTTCAAGAGAACTGCCAAGTTATGGCAAATTGTATATAACAGTAACATTTTAATATGGTCTCAAACATATGACATTAGTACTGACTGCATTATTCCTAATAAACAGGACTGGACCGTACCACTTCTGCCGACAACCTGCTGACCCTGCCATCCCCCAGCAGACATGTGGACCATTCCAGCCTGAGAGGCCTAGACCTGGCTGTGATTGGTCAAGGGGACCGAAACCTGGCTGTGATTGGTCAAGAGGACCGAAACCTGTCTGTGATTGGTCGAGAGAACCGAGACCTGGCTGTGATTGGTCGAGAGAACCAGCCCTGTGACAGGACCGATGACATCACCGTGGTGTACAGACAAGTACAGTCAGTCGTACGAACAACTAGAGAGAAATCCAAACAAGAGGTGAAAGTTCAGCTTGAGATGATGCAGAGGCAGGTGGAGACAGGTAGGATTGGAGTAGATGCCATGATGAGGGAGGTAAAGATGCTGAGAGAGAAAAATGAGAAAGCAGAGACAATCCTCCTGGAACAAAAGACACAAATGAATGAGAAAATACAGCAACTTCAGGAGGCCATGAAGGAAATGGAGGCCAGAAATGAGAAGCTGCTAACTGCCAAGCAACCAGTGGAGGGTGGAAGTCAGCAGAAAGATCCAGTAGATTTAGCCATGTCAGACAAACATTCAACAGATAAGCCCACAGCAACAGGACAAGTCAAACAGTCAGTGGTTCAGCCTAGAGGGAAAGTTAAAGGTACAAATGTCAGACCAATCAGGGTGGGACAACCATGGGTGAGGAAAGTCAGGTTTGGGGGATTTGGATCAGGTAGGGGGAAATTTCGCTGTCCTTATGGAGTAGCTGTCTCACAAGACAATGAGGTTTACATTGCTGATTGTTATAACACCATAATCCAGGTGTTCACAATGGATGGTGTTTATATCAGAGAGTTCACAACAACTCTGCCAGGGGAAACTGGTAAAAAGTTAAAACCACAGGATGTTGCTGTAGATAGAAATGACAACCTGTGGGTGGTGAGTGATAAACATGTAGTGCAGTATTCCAGGGAAGGCACCTGTTTGGCCACAATAGATCTGCCACAAGTTATATACTTCCGGGGTAAAACTGTAGCTATGGCAACAGAACAGGTGATTGTTACAGAGTATGATGGGCAGAATGGTCGACTTCGAGTGTTTAACCAAGATGGTTCTGAGGTGGGGACATATGGTTCAGGTCATAGGTCACCAAAGCCTTGGTGTCCACGATATGTCACTGTGGATGGGGAGGGGAACATTCTGGTCACTGATATCAGCAATCACTGTGTCCATGTCTTGGACAGAGAGGGGAACTTCAAGTTCAAGTTTGGGAGTAAGGGATCTGATGAAAGTCAGCTGAAATATCCTTGGGGCATTTGTGTTGATGGGAAGGGAAACATCATTGTGGCTGACTGTGGAAATCATTGTGTGAAAATGTTTGACAGTCAGGGCAGATTTCTGTCTTACATTGGAAGTGGTATAAAGAGTCCCTATGGGGTTACTGTGTCACCAGGTGGAGATGTGGTCATGACTAATGCCTTGGATACTGTATCAGTCTGGACACAGGATTAGTGTTGTATCATACAGGACAAAGATTATTTTACAACTTGAGTTGTGTTCACAGGATTCTTGTCCATTATTCCACCAAATACATCCAGATAGAAGTAATTTTGCTGTACATTCCACACAGAAACTAAAAAGTTCAACGCATTTTGTATCATCTTCTGATCATTAAACAAATAGTGTTCTACAACTAAATATGTCACAAAGATTTAAAGCTACAAATGTACCTTAAGTACTAGTAAGTCAAGAAATGTTCTGTAATAATTATTGGATTTGCAGCAACAATAGAGAGGAGAATGAAATACATCTTGAGCTGACAAGTCCTGTGTGTTTGACTACATGTTTCAGATTTTGCAATGTCAAAAACCAAGTTATGCATTTGAAGCTTTAAATATGTTTTTTACTATTTGGAGGTTGTCAAATAAAGACTTGAAATAACTTTTTTATTGTATGATTCCTTTCAAAATAAACATGAAACTATAACATAATAACTGCCAAGTTATAATAAACACACTAGCATACAAACTCAAACTATCTAGTAAGTATCTTTCACAAAAAAAAGATAATATAGTACATTTGAGAAAAATATTATTAGTATTCAGCAGTCAGGGTTGAGACAAAACTCCAAACTTAACAGGTATATCATAAAATTAAGGTCTGTAGCCAGAAAACCATGACGTCAGTATTCAACAAGTTAGAGTAAACAATTAGAACTGTTACTAGTGGTAGTGACAAAAAGGGACTTTGCCCCAAAGCCGCCATGATTCAGGCAGGCAGGCAAGGAAACCATTCCTGTTTTGGGCAAAGGTAAGCTGCCAGTTTTCTTTAGATTCTGATTGTTAGCATGTCAGCAAACTACAAAAATCTTTCAGTACAGCTACAAAGTTAATATCAAGCTTGACATTTTGTTCTGTAACTTTTAAAATCAATGTTTTAGTTTTACGTCTAGACACTCATAAAGTACAGTGTAATGTTTGTTCACTCCCAGTGTCTGTACAGCTCTTGCTTTGCCTGCCATTTAACATTGTAAGTTCAATTAATGTTGAACTTTGTGTTTCAGACATATTTGATGTAATCTTTGGAACTGACTGGACAGCAAATTTGCATCATGTCTATACAAGGTAAAATCATTTCTTCATGCCTCACGATATTTCAACACTTTGAGTTCAAAGTTCAGTCATGTTGTTCCTAAGCTTCATTGTCAAGGGGGCTAATTTGGTTAATTGTATTTGTACTAAAAATGCTTAAGCCATACCAACTAAATATAATAACTAAAATTTCATAAAGATAAAGGCAAAAGTCTACTCCAACCAGAAACTTACATGTACAGTTGTGAACTTCACTGAACACCTCACGTGTGCTTATGATACATGACGTCAAAAAAAAAAAACAGTAAATCATTGAAGTTCAAATTTTCTTTGTGAGCCAATTTTTTTTCAAAACAATTGTTGTTGGGTCATTCTGCTATCATAAAGACTAGCAATGTATGGGGAGGATATTAATGATTATCATGTACATAATTTCTACATAAAATTATACCTTTTATTGTACAGATATGGTCGTTGCTTGCTGTATGTTTCCCCATACTGTACATACACATGTTGCCTTGCAGGAGTCGGGAGGTATTTCATCTTTATAAAGAACAAGGTGAGCTCAGACTGGAAGGACCTGGCTTGGTGTCTGGGGTTTGAAACACCAGATATAGACAACATTGAAGGCAAACGGCGGGATGACAAGTCTCGCTGTATGGAACTACTGCAGGAATGGCACAAGCGGAAGGGAAACGCGGCCACCATACATGTGCTGATGGAGGCACTAAAAAACGCACAGCTACAACTTGTTGTGGACAATCTGAAGGGTGAATATCCTGGTATGAGCCTTTTATGATATATATTTAAGTCAAGCATATATGTTTCAGTGGAAACAAAAATGACAATCAAGCATGATATTTATGACTGATAGTTCCATCATGTCATTTACTACTATGTTTTCATCTGACAGCTGTGACTGTCTATATTGTAGGAGAAAATGGCATAAGATTTGCATTTTGTAGAATAGCGTGTACATTATATACATGTATATTCTAGATGCTTTATGAGCAATTATCATTTATTCGCCTGTAAAATTTGAGACTACTCAATGCTTGAACATACCCGTACCTTTCTCAACAGAGTTAAATGAAAAGCCAGAGTCTCCCACAAGCAGCTACACATCTGATCTGGGGAAGGCTGAGAACATTGAAGCCATGAGGAAGGAAATAAAGATGAAGGAAGAGAAGAAAGCCCTCCTGGAACAGAAGGCAGAAATGAACAAGAAAATACAGCAGCTTCAGGAGACCAACAAGAGCCTGGAGGCCAGAATAGAGGAGCTGCTGACTGCCAAGCAACCAGTGGAGGGTGGAAGTCAGCAAAAAGATCCAGTACAATGTCAGACAAACATTACATGTATATGCCGGATAAACCCACAGCAACAAATACAGGACAAGTCAAACAATCAGTGGTTCTGCCTAAAAGTAAAGTTACATGCACAAAAGTCAGACCAATCAGGGTGGGACAACCATGGGTGAGGAAAGTCAGGTTTGGGGGATGTGGATCAGGTAGGGGGAAATTTCGCTGTCCTTGGGTAGTAGCTGTCTCACAAGACAATGAGGTTTACATTGCTGATTGTGTGAACACCAGAATCCAGGTGTTCACAATGGATGGTGTTTATATCAGAGAGTTCACAACAACTCTGCCAGGGGAAACTGGTGAAAAGTTATCACCACAGGATGTTGCTGTAGATAGAAATGACAACCTGTGGGTGGTGAGTTGGCAACATGTAGTGCAGTATTCCCGGGAAGGCACCTGTTTGGCCAAAATAGATCTGCCACATGTGTCATACCTCCGTGGCATAACTGTATCTATGGCAACAGAACAGGTGATTGTTACAGAGTATGATGGGCAGAATGGTCGACTTCGAGTGTTTAACCAAGATGGTTCTGAGGTGGGGACATATGGTTCAGGTCATAGGTCACCAGAGCCTTGGTACCCACGATATGTCACTGTGGATGGGGAGGGGAACATTCTGGTCACTGATGTCAACAATCACTGTGTCCATGTCTTGGACAGAGAGGGGAACTTCAAGTTCAAGTTTGGGAGTGAGGGATCTGATGAAAGTCAGTTGAAAAACCCCAAAGGAATTTGTGTTGATGGGATGGGAAACATCATTGTGGCCGACAGTGGTAATCATTGTGTGAAAATGTTTGACAGTCAGGGCAGATTTCTGTGTCACATTGGAAGTGGTATGAAGTATCCCTGGGCTGTTGCTGTGTCACCAGGTGGAGATGTGGTGGTGACTGATTGGAAAGATGACACTGTATCAGTCTGGACACAGGGTTAGTGCTGTATCATATACAGATTATTCACTTGAATTGTCATCCAACATCTATGTGTTCATTGGGTTATTTACAAGCAGTGTCCAACAATAAAAAAATAAAGGAAGACAGAAACTCAACACATGAACTTAACACAGTGTGTGTGAAGCTTTGCTTGTTGTACAAGTTATTACTATTTGGAGGTTATAAAATAAAGATTTGAATAAAAAAAATTCTTCCATGACTGATTTTTTCAAAAACATAAAATATATAATGCTATGTAAGTATAATAACACTAGAAGTATCTTTCATAATAAATATCTAAGAGAAACAAACAAACAAAACTAAGTAAAAGTTCCTTGTGTGATGACATGATTGACTTTTCACAGATACCAATGATGGGAACATACTTAGTCACTTTAAAAACACACTGCATGTACCAAGAACGTAACCACTGTAAAAGAAAAACACTAGAAAGAATACACCCCCACAACTGTCTCCAAGATCATCCTAAACTACTACATGTAGTATTCATTCTTGTCAGTCTAAAACAGCCACTCAGAAATGCCACCAGTCCTGTATTCATGCAGCCAGCAGGGCTATTGCATCAAAATTATAACTCTGCATGTCCTTGATCAAATAGAAATTTCACAATACCACGGTTATAGACACACCACAGCATTGACAGAGCCAGGCACCTGTGAAGTTTGACCCTGCATGACCTTGAGGGGTGTGTTCCGGTTTACAGGTGCATTCCTACAGGTGTAACAGACCATACACAGGTATTCAGTAAGGGGGCCTACAATTGGTGCAGACATTTTGTTTAAAGATAATTGTTTAACAAAACAAGAGACTACTAGTATTGAATTGATTCTCTGATGCATTTGAGGAATAGGCCAAGTTAACTTTCAAGTAGAAAAGGTGTATCATTAAACTACTGCAGCCAGAATAACCCACAAAAGTCACTCAGTAAACAACTGTTCTTGACCTAAGTGACCAATAAGAGAGGCTGTAACAAGTGTCACTGTACAAATACTGACTTTGCCCTGAAGCCAGAGACACCGCCATGATTCAGGCAGGCAGGCAAGGAAACAGTTCTTGTCTTGAGGAAAGGTAAGCTGGAAGTTATTTTTCCAACGTTACTGATGTTAGTTAGCATGCCAGAAAACTAAAAATATATCAACGCATAATTGTCAAGCAAGACTAAAGTTCTGTAAGTTTTAAAAATCAACATGTTAGTTTCACTAACTGGTAAATGTGTAGCACTACAGCAGCTCTATTATACTGTTTATGTTTGGACACTCCCAGTGTCTGTCAATAGTATGCTTTGCCTGCCATTAAACATTGTAAATGTAAATTTTTCAGACGATTTCATGTAAGATTTGGAACTGAGTGAACAGCAAAGTGTTTGCAACATGTCTACACAAGGTGAGATCACAGAATCATACAGAATACTTTGATTAACACTTCAAGTTCAATGTTTCATCATGTAACTTTATGTTGTTATAGCTCCATACTCAGAGCTGTGGTTTGGCACTCAATTCTAAAGCCAAAATAATACCAACTTATAAATACATGTACCATTTTATGAAGGTCTACAGAAATCAGAAACTTGTCAACTTATCTGAACTTGACGTGTTATGACTTACACTTAGTCTTGACATTATCATGATCACTGATGGTAACATTTTACTCAACAACTGTTACAATGACTACAAATGTAATGTACCATTATTAAGGCCACACCAATTTAATTTCTTGGTTAACGGATTTTTCTACAAAAATAATGGAGCGGGCGGACGAAAAAAAATAAAAATAAAAACAGGCCTAGGCATCCTATTATGGCCCAAAATGGTACGATAGGAGCCATGAAGTCAACACACCAGGCTGGTTCAAAATTTAAACAATGAATTTTGAACTTTTAATGATACTACTGCATTGAAAGATGGAATGGCTGTAACAAGTAGTAAGAAAAGGACTGTTTTCAACTGTTCAAGGCAAAATATGAGCATTTTGCAGTTTATTCTGAATTTTTCTTTTTCTTTGCAAATAAGAAAAAAATGAAGCGGCGAATCCGTTAACCAAGAAATTAAATTGGTGTGGCCTAAGTATGCCAATTCTTTAAAGTCAAAACAACTGTTTTTTAGTTTTGCTATAGAAACCAGTTGAACATATTGAATGTACTGACGGGCAGAATTCTTTTTGAAATGCCAAGTTTTTGTATACCTAATATAAATTGTAAAATTGTATTTTATAAAAACAATTATTTACTGTTTCACCATTGCATATGTTGCCTTGCAGGTGTTAGGAGGTATTTCATCTTTATAAAGAACAAGGTGAGCTCAGACTGGAAGGACCTGGCTTGGTGTCTGGGGTTTGAGACACCAGACATAGAAAACATTGAAGGCAAACGGAGGGATGACAAGTCTCGCTGTATGGAACTGTTACAGCAATGGTACAAACGTGAGGGAAACGCAGCCACCATACATGTGCTGATGGAGGCTTTACAAGAGGCAGACCTGAAGCATGTTGTGGACAGTCTGCAGGACAAATATCCAGGTATGAGCTTTTTATGAAATGACTACTAAGTACATGTACTTAGTACGTCAACTATGAGCTAATACACTTAATATGACATTAATTTGGACTAATAGTATTCATTTTTGTTTCACAAGTGTGACTTTCATCATGAGACAATACAATTATGAAGTGTAATGTGTGTACGTATCTTTATCAGATTTATTTACGGTAGATACTTAAAATTTATGACAACATTGCCTGTAAATTGAATTTAATGTACATTTCCCAACAGAGTTAAATGAAAAGGGACAGTCACCCACCAGAAGCTATGAAGGTAAATTTCTCAGTTTGCCTTAACGTTTCATTTTAATTAATAATAACAAGAACACTTGATGTTTCTAGTTTTCTTAACATAAATTTAGTACAAAGTGACTTTATACTAAATTTATGTTAAGAAAACTAGAAACATAAATCTCTATAATGAGTGCACTTCTGTTTGTGTATTTTGTACCCAAAACATCATGTAGATTCTGCATCCATTTTCTGAAATGGCTAGCTCTCTCAAGATTATTGACTACATGAATTTACTCCTCAAAGTTAAGATACATTTTAAATCCTTTCAGACCTTCCCGTGTATCTAAACTTGGGAACGGAGCAGCCACCAACTGGGGTGGAGACTGATGATGTCTATATCAGCGAAAGGATCAAAGAACTGGAGAGAACACTGTTCACCACAGAGGTTCTTAAAGACGCTAGACGTTACAAGGAAACACAACAAGTCCTCCTGTCGCACAAGGTTTTCCTGAAGAAAGTTTTGGATGGATCGTTCCTCCTCCTCCTGACGTTCCTGCGCCAGACTGATGTGGACAGGTTCTACCACAACCACTACAGGGTGGGGGAGGGAACCCTGTCTCAGCAACTCTCACACATCCTCATCTCAGACGACCTACAGGACAAGGTCCAGGGCGCTCAGCTGATCGTGAGGCTCCACGTGAAGCATGAAGACTATGTGCGAGTACGAGACAGACTGGGGCAAGGTGAGAACCACATGTACAACGTAAAGTTTCATTTTATTTGTCTAGATATTTCAAGAGAACTGCCAAGTTATGGCAAATTGTATATAACAGTAACATTTTAATATGGTCTCAAACATATGACATTAGTACTGACTGCATTATTCCTAATAAACAGGACTGGACCGTACCACTTCTGCCGACAACCTGCTGACCCTGCCACCCCCCAGCAGACATGTGGACCATTCCAGCCTGAGAGGCCTAGACCTGGCTGTGATTGGTCAAGGGGACCGAAACCTGGCTGTGATTGGTCAAGAGGACCGAAACCTGGCTGTGATTGGTCGAGAGAACCGAGACCTGGCTGTGATTGGTCGAGAGAACCAGCCCTGTGACAGGACCGATGACATCACCATGCCGTACAGACAAGTACAGTCAGTCGTACGAACAACTAGAGAGAATTTGAGTTATTTTGAGTTTATCGATGTTTTTCTTTATTTTAATTGACTGGGATCCTACTAAGAGGACCCAGAGCATCAATTAGTGAAACAGAGCAGGGCAGTACCGAGAATTCATGTCCAAACTATTGACCATGGGAATCAAATCACCCTACTCTGTGACAAAGCAGAGACTGGTACTCCTATACTTGACTGTACTCCTCATTAGTAAATCTTATGCACCTGAGCCGAACCCCGGCCCAGAACTGGATGAACATCCCAGTCACTTATACTCCCAAGATAGCAACCATTCTTCATGGAACTGTGGGACCTGCGACCAGAAAGTTTCCTGGAACGACCGGGGTGTAGAGTGCGAACAATGCGGGCAATGGTTTCATGGCCAATGTCAGAGCATTGACACGCTTTACTACGAGGAACTAGCAGATTCTAACTTACTGGTATTGTGCAATTTGCGGCACCCCAAACAGCAGCACTGTCTTTGACCTGCATGGAGTGGAATGGCTAGACCTGTCAGCTCACGACTCACTACCTCACGAGTCAACTCTGAGTCCGAGCCCCTGTACCACACCCACAGATACCCAGTTCAAGCCTCAACATGCATCCACACCACTTCGTTCCAGCCAACAAGATAAGTGGTCAGATAGACCCCTACGTGTCTTAAACATTAATTTTCAATCTGCTAGCGCAAAAAGAGCGGAATTGCCATATCTTCTAGAAAGTTTGAAACCAGATGTTGTGATCGGAACAGAAACATGGCTAGATAAAACAGTGGCTACTGCAGAAATTTTCCCGAACCTGTACAGAGTGTACAGAAGGGACAGAGAAGGGCGAGGTGGCGGGGTACTAGTAGCTGTGAGGAGCAACTTGGATAGCTATGAAGCCCCAGAGCTGAATGTGGAGGAATGTGAGCTTGAGTGGGTGCGTATCAAGTTGAGAGGCAGACGTACGCTCTATGTGGCTGCATTCTACAGACCAGATGTCAGTGACGAGCCTAGCTTGCAGCGACTTAGTATGTCACTCCACAGAGCTTCTCAGATACAGAATGCTCTATTGCTCATCGGAGGGGATTTCAATCTCCCGGGTTGGGATTGGTCTTCTACCACCCTAAAACCAAGTACACCATATCCTGGCCTTCATCAGGACTTTCTAGACATCTTACAAGATAATGGACTGGAACAACTGGTTAAAGAACCGACCAGAGAAGACATCACCCTGGATTTGCTTGTAACAAATAATCCTAATCTGGTACCCCGAGTTGAGATAGTGCCCGGATTGTCGGACCACAACATTCCATATTGTGAGATAAACACCAGTAACAGAAGGAAGAAGCAAACACAACGTACAATTCCTCTGTTCGCGAAAGCCGACTGGGACAGCCTAAGATCAGAAGCAACAAAGATTAGCATAGAAGTACAAGACAACTGTGATAATATGTCCACAGAAGAGCTTTGGACCACATTCAAGGACTCCCTCACGGCAGCAGTTAAGAATTTTGTACCGTATAAAACAACAAGGACTAAAATCAACCTACCATGGGTCACGCCAAGTATTAGGAAACTGATGAACAGACGAGATAGGAAATACCGCAAGTGGAAGAAAAACGGATCCAATAAGCTGAGGGAAGAGGTTAAGGCTCTGCGCCGCACCATCCAACGACAGATCCGCCGGAGCTATTGGAGCCATCTAAACTCAGTTTTTACAGAAGAAACATCTGCCTACAAACCAGGGAATAAGAGGTTCTGGGCTTATGTTAAGAACCAGAGGTCAAGTAATGCCGGTGTTGCCCCTCTAAAGAAAGATGGCCGCCTTACGTCCAACCCACAAGAGCAAGCTGACATTCTGAATGAACACTTCCAGTCAGTTTTCAGTGATGGACAGCAGTACTCAAACGCAGAGTTTGAAGAGAAGACAGGTATGCAAAACACAGACGTACCAGCAATGGATGACATCACTATCACCTGCGAGGGAGTGAGCAAGTTAATGGAGAAACTGAACCCACACAAGGCCGGAGGGCCAGACGGCATCAGCCCTAGAATACTACGAGAACTAGCCGAGGAACTGGCGCCGGCACTGACAACCATCTTTAAATCTTCATTAACAACAGGCAGTGTCCCAACTGACTGGAGGAGTGCATATGTCATGCCCATCTTTAAAAAAGGGGAACAATATGACCCAACTAACTACAGACCAATTTCCCTGACATGTATAGCGTGTAAACTGATGGAGCATATTGTGGTCAAACATGTTATGTACCACCTTGAGTCACACGCCATACTGAATGACGCACAGCATGGTTTTCGCAGAGGTCGATCCTGTGAGAGTCAGCTGCTAGAAATGGTAGAAGAGCTAACGACCAACGTGGAAAGTGGGAAACAGACAGATATCCTAATAATGGATTTCGCAAAAGCATTTGACCGGGTGAGACCGGGTGAATCATAGCCTACTGATTCACAAACTACACCGCTTTGGAATCCAAGGATCGACTCTAGCTTGGATTGAGAGCTTTTTGAGAGACCGACGACAAGCAGTTATAGTCGACGGATACCAGTCCTCATATGCGAGCGTCAGATCAGGAGTCCCACAGGGCTCCGTCCTCGGTCCCTGTCTATTCCTTGCATATATAAACGACTTACCGGATAAACTAACAGCACTGGCTAGGTTGTTTGCCGATGATACTGCCATATATAACGTCATAACCAATAGGGAACAACAGGATCAGCTACAACGGGATCTAGAAAGGCTGGCAGATTGGGAAAAATCCTGGGATATGATGTTTCACCCTGCTAAATGTGTAACCATGACAGTGACAAGGAGTAGAAAACCCTTGGAGACATCATATGTACTCCACGGCCATACGCTTGAGACAGTAAGAACAGCCAAGTACCTAGGTGTCTCACTGTGCAGGGACGCGAGCTGGAATGTACACTACAATAATGTAGCAAACAAGGCAAACGGAGTTTTGTGCTTTATTAAGAGAAACCTTAAAATCAGCTCTGTTTCCATCAAGGAAAAAGCATACAAAACCTTTGTGAGACCCTTGTTGGAGTATGCTTCATCCGTGTGGGATCCTTACAAGCAGAAGGACATTGACAAACTAGAAAGCATCCAAAGACGAGCGGCGAGATATGTTCTCAACCGCTACCACAACACGTCAAGCGTGACCAACATGTTAGCAGAACTCGGCTGGCAACCACTGGCTGAACGCAGAAGGTCAGCAAGACTAGAGATGCTGGCTAAGATCAACCAAGCAATTGTGCAATGCCCTATTATAAAAAGCAAGCTTGTTCCGCCACCATCAAGAAGAAGACGCACACACAACTACCAGCTTTCCCAGATTAAGACTAGAACACAGTACAGAGACTTTTCATTCCTGCCTAGAACCATCAAGGATTGGAATGCAGCAGAGGTGGACACGGTGAACAACCTGGTGTCCAGCCTCATGTAGTCTTCACTGCTGTAATAGTATGGACGGGACTATGCGGAACTGACCCGGCGAGGTTAAATGGACTGTGAATACTGGACAATTTTTAGTATAAGGACCTCTGACCTGAAATGCCAGAATAATCGACGCCTCGATTGTGGGCATCAAGGGAAGAAGGGAAGAAGAAGAGAAATCCAAACAAGAGGTGAAAGTTCAGCTTGAGATGATGCAGAGGCAGGTGGAGACAGGTAGGATTGGAGTAGATGCCATGATGAGGGAGGTTAAGATGCTGAGAGAAAAAAATGAGAAAGCAGAGAAAATCATCCTGGAACAAAAGGAGGAAAACCAGAAGTTAAGTGAGGCCAACAAGAGGATGGCAGCTACAATAGAGGAACAGATGTATGCTTTACAAACAGCAAAGCCAAAGGGTAGTATTCAGGAGGAAGACCCAAGGAAGGAGGAAGACACAGGGAAGGAGGAGGACTCACAACAATCACAACAAGAAACAGACGTTCAGATTGAGACGATGCAGGAGAAGGTACAGACAGGTAGGATTGGAGTAGATGCCATGATGAGGGAGGTAAAGATGCTGAGAGAGAAAAAAGAGAAAGCGGAGAACATCCTCCTGGAACAGAAATCCAGCAGCTTCAAGAGGCCAACAAGAACATGGAGGCCAGAATAGAGGAGCTGCTGACTGCCAAGCAACCAGTGGAGGGTGGAACTCAGCAAAAAGATTCAGTTACTGTAAAACACATGTCAGACCAACAATCAACAGATAAGCCCACAGCAACAAATACTGGACAAGTCAAACAGTCAGTGGTTCAGCCTAAATGGAAAGATACAGGCACAAATGTCAGACCAATCAGGGTGGGACAACCATGGGTGAGGAAAGTCAGGTTTGGGGGAAAGGGATCAGGTAGGGGGGAATTTATCCATCCTTGCGGAGTAGCTGTCTCACAAGACAATGTGGTTTACATTGCTGATTGGTTAAACAGCAGAATCCAGGTGTTCACAATGGATGGTGTTTATATCAGAGAGTTCACACCAACTCTGACAGGGGAAACTGGTGAAAAGTTAAATCCAGAGGATGTTGCTGTAGACAGAAATGACAACCTGTGGGTGGTGAGTGGTAGGCATGTAGTGCTGCAGTATTCCAGGGAAGGCACCTGTTTGGCCACAATAGATCTGCCATATGTTGAATACGTCCGTGGCATCACTGTATCTATGGCAACAGAACAGGTGATTGTTACAGAGTATGATAGGCAGAATGGTCGACTTCGAGTGTTTAACCAAGATGGTTCTGAGGTGGGGACATATGGTTCAGGTCATAGGTCACCAGAGCCTTGGTGTCCAGGACATGTCACTGTGGATGGGGAGGGGAACATTCTGGTCACCGATGGCAACAATCACTGTGTCCATGTCTTGGACAGAGAGGGGAACTTCAAGTTCAAGTTTGGGAGTGAGGGATCTGATGACAGTCAGCTGAAAAATCCTTGTGGCATTTGTGTTGATGGGATGGGAAACATCATTGTGGCTGACAATGGAAATGGCTGTGTAAAAATGTTTGACAGTCAGGGCAGATTTCTGTCTTACATTGGAAGTGGTATGAAGAATCCCAGGGCTGTTACTTTGTCACCAGGTGGAGATGTGGTGGTGACTCATTGGAAAGATCACACTGTATCAGTCTGGACACAGGGTTAGTGCTGTATCATATACAGGTGACAGATCATTCATAACTTGAGTTGCCATGCAAAATCTTCGTGGTCATTGGGTTATTAGCAGTGTCCATTGTTCAATAAAGAATAATAATAAAGGAATTGTGCTGCTCATTCAGACACAGAAACTCAATACATGAACTTAACACAGTGTGTGTGAAGCTTTGCTTGTTGTACAAGTCATTTATACTATTATAATAATACTACTTGGAGGTTACAAAATAAAGATTTAAAATCAGTTTTTCCTTGTAATTATAATAAAGTTGTATGACTAATTCTTGAATAAATACAGTAGAACACTAGAATATATCCCAAAGTATCTTTCTTGATAAAAATCTAAAAGAAACAAAGAACAAAACTTCATTAAAAAGTTTCTTGTATGATGACAATCGGTCATGATTGACTTTTTCCAGATATATAATAAGTGATGAGAACACACTGAGTCACTTTAAGAACAAAGGACTGCATGTACCAAGACCGTAACGGAACAGATTCAACAATACATTATTTTGTACATCCCCAAAACTGTCTCCAAGTTTAGCCTGTCAGTGAGTGTCAGCCTTTTAGCTTTTGTTCGCTCCCCATGATCCGCTACTGGCCAAAACGTAGCAGATCGAAAGCTAAAAGGCTGACACTCAGGCTACTCCAAGATCATCCTAAACTGCTAAGTATAATTCATTTCTTACAGTCTAAAACATTCACGTCGTTCACAAACCACTCAGAAGGGCTTAAAAAAAAAAATTCTACCACAATTTATATATACTCATGCAGCTAGTGGGGCTTTTGAGTCTAAATACAAATCTCACAACCACAAGTTAGACCCCTGCATTGACAAAGCAAGTCATGTGTGAAGTTTGACCCTACATGACCTTATTAGGGAGTGTACTACTTCCTTACAGGAATAGTTTTTTTTTTCGTTTGCCCGCCCTAGGACAAAACTCCAGTCTGAGACCTTGATGAAAGGGTAATTAATAAAAAGATCTGTAGCCAGAAAGACCAAGAACTGTCTGTAAAACATGAGTAAACAATTACAACTGGCCATGACAAAGCGATCGCAGTACCTACTAATACACAAATGCCTCCGCCCCTAAGGCGTCGACAACAATTAGACCTGGTCTTGACAAAACAGGTTTTTTGTGCTGAAGGCAGGGATGCCGCCATGATTTTGGCAGCCAGTCAAGGAAACCGTTCTTGTCTTGAGGAAAGGTGAGCTGGCAGTTATTTTACCAGCTGATGTCAGGGTGTCACAAAACTACAACTAGAAATCTTTCAGTACAGGCACTTGAAAGTTGTCAAGCTTGACATTTTGTTCTGTAACTTTTCAAATCAACATTTTAGTTTCACACCCAGGCACTATGTGAGCCTGACTATGTACATGTACAGTGTAATGTTTGTTCACTCCTCGTACAGCTCTTGCTGTGAACATTCTAAGGCCTTCCCTGCCATTTAACATTGTAAGTTCAATTATATTTGTTTTTCAGAGATATTTGATGTATTCTTTGAAACTGAGCAGACAGCAAATGTGCTTGGAACATGTCTATACAAGGTGAGATCATATATTAAGTTTCATTCAATGACATATGCATGTACAGGATATCTTAACATCTTGACATGTAACTTGTTGTTGTTCCTAAGCTCTGAATAGTACTGCTGGTTTAGTTAATAATGGCTGAAGCCATATCAACTTATAAACAAAAGATACAGGCAAATAAGTAACCGATCAGAAACTTGCAATTAAAACTGTGTCATCTATATGACATACACAGAGTTTTACCAGTAAATCATTGAAGTTCACATTTTATTTGCGTGCCAATTTTTCTCAACAGTCAAAATGAATGTTGTTGGGTTGTTCTGCTACCGATATTATAAAGACTAGCTGGACAATAATGTAAGGGCCAGATATATAAATGTCATTGATTATCGTGGACATAACGCTGTATTCTATTGTATAGATAATCTGTAGTCACTCTGTACATAATGTATGACGAACTTTGTTTCCCATACTGTACATTCTATATCACCTTGCAGGTGTCAGGAGGTATTTCATCTTCATAAAGAACAAGGTGAGCTCAGACTGGAAGGACCTGGCTTGGTGTCTGGGGTTTGAGGCTCCAGATATAGAAAACGTAAAAGGCAAAGAACATGACGACAAGTCTCGCTGTATGGAACTACTGTGGGAATGGCAGAAGCGGAAGGGAAACGCGGCCACCATACATGTGCTGATGGAGGCA
The DNA here is from genome assembly GCF_001625305.1 of Branchiostoma belcheri. Classification (NCBI taxonomy): domain Eukaryota; kingdom Metazoa; phylum Chordata; class Leptocardii; order Amphioxiformes; family Branchiostomatidae; genus Branchiostoma; species Branchiostoma belcheri. The sequence continues at coordinate 713,101 of NW_017802725.1, forward strand.
CTAAAAAACGCACAGCTACAACTTGTTGTGGACAGTCTGAAGGGCGAATTTCCTGGTATGAGCCTTTTATCACATGAAAAAGTTGATCATTTTATTCCCCTTTCATGTCATTTTAAATTCCATGTTACATGTAACTTTTCATTTGGCATAGGACAAGTCAATACAATGTAGAAATTGTATAACATGTGCATTTTCCATGTTCATTAGATAATTAATGATATCATTGCCTTTAAAATCTGAATCTACTTGAACATACCCATACCTTTCTCAACAGAGTTGAATGAAAAGCCAAATTCTGATATGGGGAAGGCTGAGAACATTGAAGCCATAAGGAAGGAAATAAAGATGCTAGAAGAGAATTCGAAGAAAGCCCTCCTGGAACAGAAGGCAGAAATGAACAAGAAAATACAGCAGCTTCAGGAGACCATGATGAAGGAAATGGAGGCCAGAAATGAGGAGCTGCTGACTGCCAAGCAACCAGTGGAGGGTGGAAGTCAGCAAAAATATCCTGTCAAAACCATGTCCGACCAACTTTCTATCGATAAACCCACAGCAACAAATACAGGACATGTCCAACAGTCAGTGGTTCAGACTAAAAGGAAATATACAGGAACAACTGTCAGACCAATCAGGGTGGGACAACCATGGGTGGAGAAAGTCAGGTTTGGGGGAAGGGGATCAGGTAGGGGGGAATTTAAACGTCCTAGGGGAGTAGCTGTTTCACATGACAATGAGGTTTACATTGCTGATTGGTTTAACACCAGAATCCAGGTGTTCACAATGGATGGTGTTTATATCAGAGAGTTCACAATAACTCTGCCAGGGGAAACGGGTAAAAAGTTAGAACCACATGATATTGCTGTAGACAGAAATGACAAGATGTGGGTGGTGGGTAATGATTATGTAGCGCAGTATTCCAGGGAAGGCACCTGTTTGGCCACAATGGAACTGCCACATGCTCGATTTATCCGTGGCATAACTGTAGCTATGGCAACAGAACAGGTGATTGTTACAGAGTATGATGGGCAAAATGGTCGACTTCGAGTGTTTAACCAAGATGGTTCTGAGGTGGGGACATATGGTTCAGGTCATAGGTCACCAGAGCCTTGGTGGCCACTGTATGTCACTGTGGATGGGGAGGGGAACATTCTGGTCACTGATGGCAAAAATCACTGTGTCCATGTCTGGGACAGAGAGGGGAACTTCAAGTTCAAGTTTGGGAGTGAGGGATCTGATGAAAGTCAGCTGAAAAATCCTCAGGGCATTTGTGTTGATGGGAAAGGAAACATCATTGTGGCTGACAGAGGAAATGGTTGTGTGAAAATGTTTGACAGTCAGGGCAGATTTCTGTGTTACATTGGAAGTGGTATGAAGGGTCCCCAGGCTGTTACTGTGTCACCAAGTGGAGATGTGGTGGTGACTGATTGGACAGATAATACTGTATCAGTCTGGACACAGGTTTAGTGCTGTACCATATACAGGTGACAGAATATTCATAACTTGAGTTGCCATGCAAAATCTTGGTGTTCATTGGGTTATTAGCAGTGTCCATTGTTCAATAAAGAATAATAATAATAAAGGAATTTTGCTGCTTATTCAGACACAGAAAGTCAACACCTGAACTTATCACAGTGCTTGTTGTAATACTATTTGGAGGTTATAGATTATAAATAAAGATTTAAAATAAACTTTTTCTCGTATGATTGGTTTTTGATTACACATAGTACACAGTAACTGCTAAGGAAAAAAACACAATATACCTTCAAACACACAAACAAACATCTTTCACATCAAAGATGACTACCGGTAATAAATCAAATTTAAACAAAAAACGAAACTTTGGAAAGAGTTAAGATTTTCCACTTTTTACAGACACATGAATGGTATTATATCAGTGATGAGAACACACAGAGTAACTGACTTACTCTGAGAACAAAGCATTACCAAGACTGTTAAATCTATAAAACAAAACAGCACCCCAAGTACACCCTGACAACTGTCTCAAACACGGACAGTCTGAACAGTTACAGTTACTGTTCATTCCTGCTGGTCTAAACTATTCACATCATTCACCAACCACTCTGTAGGGCTCCAAAAACAAATTACACCACATCTATTCATACAGCCAGCGGGACTTTTGAGTCCAAGTGATCCAACACAAATTCCACAACCATATTTAGACTACAGCATTGACAAACAGAGCCAGTCACCTGTGAACTTTCACCCTGCATGACCTTGAGGGGAGTGTTCTGGCTTACAGGTGCATTCCTACAGGTGTAACAGATCCTGCACAGGTATTCAGTAACGGGGTCTATGATTGGTGCAGAGTATCTGTTTACAGATAATTGTTTAACAAAACAAGAGACTGTTGAAATGATTCTCTAATGCATTTAAGAAATAGGCCAAGTTAACTTTCAAGTAGAAAAGGTGGTATCCTGAAAATACTGCAGGCAGAAAAACCAACAAAAGTCACTCAGAAAACAACTGTTCATGACTAAAGTGACCAATGAGGAAGGCTGTAACAAGTGTCACTGTTCAAATATTGACTTTGACCTGAAGCCAGAGACGCCGCCATGATTCAGGCAGGCAGGCAAGGAAACAGTTCTTGTCTTGAGGAAAGGTAAGCTGGAAGTTATTTTTCCAACGTTACTGATGTTAGCATGTCAGAAAACTAAAAATATATCAACGCATAATTGTCAAGCAAGACTGTTTTTCTGTAAGTTTTAAAAATTTAACATGTTAGTTTCACTTCCTGGTAAATGTGTAGTGTACAGCAGCTCTATTAATTATTATACTGTTTATGTTTGGACACTCCCAGTGTCTGTCAATAGTATGCTTTGCCTGCCATTAAACATTGTAAATGTAAATTTTTCAGACGATTTCATGTAAGATTTGGAACTGAGTGAACAGCAAAGTGTTTGCAACATGTCTATACAAGGTGAGATCACAGAATCATACTTCAGGTTCAATGTTTAACCATGTAACTTTATGCTGAAGCCATTATATACCAACTTATAAAAATACAATTTTATGAAGACATAGGCAAAGGTTTAAACTGATCAAAAACTTCTTGATTTAACTGAACTTGTGTTACGACTTATGCAGAGTCTTGACATTATCATTGATGTTCACAATTTATTCAACAACACTAACTACGTGAGCCATTATTAACTTAAGTGTGCCATTTTTTTCTAAAGACAACAAGAAGCCATAGGTGACAATCCTCCGTGAAGTTTTACATATTTAAACAAAATCCAAAGCGTCAACGCCAGACCTACTGTGCAGACATTATATTAAATTAGGCAACGGTTAATACAATGAGGGCGCGTCACAACCATAAAACATACAAAGAGCTAAATCCATTACTGCTCCCAGGGCGTGTAAAGATACTGTGCTTCAAGTTCGAAGTTCATTTTAATAACACACACACAATCATTGCATTCACATAACTAGAGCTCCCCGATCTCATACCTTCGCCAAATGATGTTAATCTTTATGGCTGACAAATGATAGATTATTCCCCCTGCTTGTGCAAATAGGATCCTCTTTCTTATGAATTTTATCAGTTTATCATATTCTCAACCAAAAGACAGTCTTATATTAACAAACAATGCCATTCTAGCATTTCCTCATAAATTATGCAAATGAGGTCCTGATTTGAATACATTATGTTTAATGATGTTCACCTTCACTGTACTTTCAAAGACCATAAATATGAAATTCCAGGCAGTTATCATTACAGAATTATAACATTTTCTCATTAATTATGCAAATTAAGTCTTCATTTACATAATCAATATCTGCCTGTGTTTATCTCGTTCTCAATTACCAATGCGACAAGCTTCAATAGTCCTATGATGGAATGCAGCTGATTTATAGAATTTCTCCATAAATTATGCAAATTACATCCATATTTGAATAATTGTCACATAATTATATTAAGCATCACGTAAGCTACCTGCATACCAAAAATCACGACGATCCGTCAACCGATTCTTGAGTTATTCTCTTTTGAATATATTCAAACAGATAGTCCTGCAGTTCCAGAGCAAGCCGCTAGGGGGCCCAAACTCACGTCACTTCTTTCCCAGCACAAGAGCT
>NW_017802725.1:717221-748539 GCF_001625305.1 Branchiostoma belcheri
CAGACATTATAATTAGGCAACGGTTAATACAATGAGGGCGCGTCACAAGCAATAAAACATACAAAGAGCTAAATCCATTACTGCCTCCCGAGGGCGTGTAAAGATACTGTGCTTCAAGTTCGAAGTTCATTTTAATAACACACACACAATCATTGCATTCACATAAAGATCGGACTATCATGGTCGTGTCTAGTAACAAAGACAGCCCCACCGTCTTACGGTGCCTGTACCTAATTAAGCGCGCCTGGAACAAGCCAAATTCCAGCAACAGTGGCGGTAAGCACCGCGAGTGTTACTACCGTCGGCCAGATAACCAGGATATCTGCTTACAGTACCTCTGCTACCAGACAACTGCCTAAACCTACGGCCTATTCCACAGGATTGTAAAAGTAGGGATGTTTCGAAAATAACCATTTACTCCAATATCAAAACAGCTACGGTAAAAATAAAAAGACGTGCATCATCCCGGACATAATGCAACACCACATGCGAAATTACACAGATATGCGACGTACGGCAGAATGCGTTTTGGCTGCGAACATCTTCCAAAAAACTTGGCATCTCTTAACCATGGGCAAAAACATCTGGAACCACTTATAAAAACCACCCCGTATCTGCATGAACTTTTACCTCCCCCCCCGCTATTCCAAACAACGCGTTTTTCTGGACCGTTCCAATTCGCCTCGTAATTGTAGGGGTGCGTCTGCGATATTACATTGACCGCGAAAGCAGCAACGGCAAAAATACACATTCGTGCATCAACACGGGCATGCCCGCAGACGGCGTATCAAATTGCGTGCCGATTACACGAAGAGAACCCAGTGTTTTGACTGCGAACATGAAAAATCAGCCGATTACAACACTCCGTCCGGAGGTCCTGACCTCCTTCACGGAGTAACAATCATATATAACACTTATTATATAATAAGTTTTTTGTTGAGTTTTGTTATCACGGAAACCAGTTGAACAATGTACTGAGGGGCAGAACTCTTTATGAAAAGCTACCTAATGATTTTTATATACAACTTGTACATAAAATTGTACTTTATTCAAAAATTATTGTTTCACCTTACCGTTGCCTTGCAGGTGTTGGGAGGTATTTCATCTTTATAAAGAACAAGGTGAGCTCCGACTGGAAGGACCTGGCTTGGTGTCTGGGGTTTGAGACACCAGACATAGACAACATTGAAGGCAAACGGCGGGACGACAAGTCTCGCTGTATGGAACTACTGCAGGAATGGCACAAGCGGAAGGGAAACGCAGCCACCATACATGTGCTGATGGAGGCACTAAAAACTGCACAGCTACAACTTGTTGTGGACAGTCTGAAGGGCGAATATCCTGGTACGTCAGTCTTTTATCACATACTAGTCAACTATACATGTTGAAACTTTCAGTGGAAACAAAAATGACGTCAAGGATTATATTTATGCCTGATATTTCCATCATGTCAATTAGATTTCTATGTTTTCATCTGACAGCTGTGACTGTCTATAAGGAATGGCATAAGATGTGCATCTAGATTGTTCATTTACCTAGTAGACACTTTATGATCATATCATTACCTGTAAACTTTGAGACTAATCAAACATATTCATACCTTTCTCAACAGAGTTAAATGAAAAGCCAAAGTCTGATAAGGGAAAGGCTGAGAACATTGAAGCGATAAGGAAGGAAATAAAGTTGTTGGAAGAGAAGAATTCAAAAGCCCTCCTGGAACAGAAGGCAGAAATGAACAAGAAAATACAGCAGCTTCAGGAGGCCATTAAGGAAATGGAGGCAAGAAATGATGAGCTGCTGACTGCCAAGCAACCCGTGGAGGGTGGAAGTCAGCAACAAGATCCAGTACAAACCATGTCAGACAAACATTTCGTGAATAAAGCCAAAGCAACAAAATATACAGGACAAGTCAAACAGTCGGTTGTTCAGCCTAAAAGGAAAGTTAAACTTAAAGATACAAAAGTCAGACCAATCAGGGTGGGACAACCATGGGTGGAGAAAGTCAGGTTTGGGGGATGGGGATCAGGTAGGGGGGAATTTAAATATCCTTGGGGAGTAGCTGTCTCACAAGACAATGAGGTTTACATTGCTGACCAGGGTAACATAAGAATCCAGGTGTTCACAATGGATGGTGATTATATCAGAGAGTTCACAACAACTCTGCCAACTGGTGAAAAGTTAAGGCCAGAGGATGTTGCTGTAGATAGAAATGGCAACCTGTGGGTGGTGGGTGATAGACATGTAGTGCAGTATTCCAGGGAAGGCACCTGTTTGGCCACAATAGATCTGCCACATGTTGGATACCTCGGTGGCATAACTGTAGCTATGGCAACAGAACAGGTGATTGTTACACAGCGTGCTGGGCAAAATGGTCGACTTCGAGTGTTTAACCAAGATGGTTCTGAGGTGGGGACATATGGTTCAGGTCATAGGTCACCAAAGCCTTGGAAGCCACAATGTGTCACTGTGGATGGAGAGGGGAACATTCTGGTCACTGATGACAACAATCACTGTGTCCATGTCTTGGACAGAGAGGGAAACTTCAAGTTCAAGTTTGGGAGTGAGGGATCTGATGAAAGTCAGTTTAAATATCCTCAGAGCATTTGTGTTGATGGGATGGGAAACATCATTGTGGCTGACAATGAAAATCGTTGTGTGAAAGTGTTCGACAGTCAGGGCAGATTTCTGTCTTACATTGGAAGTGGTATGAAGAAACCCTGGGCTGTTACTGTGTCACCAGGTGGAGATGTGGTGATGACTGATTGGGAAGGTTACACTGTATCAGTCTGGAGACAGGATTAGTGCTGTACCATAAAGGGGAAAGCAGTGTGTACTGCACTGGAGGTACTGTACATGCAAAATGGCAATTGTTGTTGCTGTATTGAACTCATTGATGTATGTAGATACAGTTTTGCTTGTAAAACTATGTACTAGCTGAAAACACAACTTTTTTGCCAGTGTCTTAGCACATACCTTAGATTACATAGCTCTAATCTTACCAGAAAATTAGACAGGTTCTTCATTTTCTCCACCACAGTTTTGATTGTCTTAAGAGGAGGCAGGTACACACTCACCTGAAACAAGAAAAGGGGTAAAATCATACAAGTTTACATAAGGCATAAAAGGTGTAAAGTATTTTTTTGTGTTCTTGTGACTGTAATTGCCCAATTTTAAAAGAAAAGGCTTGTTCTAATGTTCTGAGATGTATCCTCCTCTAAACATTATTGTAAGAAAAGTTCTTTGAGGCTTTAAATGTCTGCAGTGAATATTTGTGCATTAAAAATTTGATCATACCTTGTATGTAATATGTCTTTGCTATAAAAAGGACATGCACTGTATTTTATCTTTTAACAACATTTTCTACTTTTGTACTTTAACATGACAATATTATACTACTTCAAAAAGTAGGCATTCCTTGGTCTTGGTCTTGTGGTTTGCTATCATTTGCAATAGTGAGATTAGCAAGTATTCTTATTCAGATAATTTGATTAAAAAGGTAGAAAAGGGAGAATAAAACGAACGTCAAATTGAGGCATGGCTGGTTCCTGATACTCTCCCCACAGTCGGCGAGCGATCACGTTTACTGGTACATCATGGACAACTGTTCGCGACTGGTTCGTCAGGGAGGGCTGGTGTGGGCAAAGACAACAATCTTGAGCAGAAGCAACAGCACACATTGAAACTAACACACTCACAACACTTACTGAAAACTGAAGTTTGTCAATATCACTTGGGGTGTGTAGGGTGTTTGGGAGGTACTGTCCCTCCCAGACACACCCCACGTGATATTCACAAACTTCAGTTTGTCAAATACGTAAAGTCTTAAAAACAAAATAATAAACATTTCCTACACCTTTCATGCAGACATCATCAACTAGGCTAAGGTTTAAGGTTATCAAATTCATAATAGTGAATTCAGATACTCAATCTTACCTTTGATAAACAAGTAAACATTACCTGCAGTTTAAAATTTTAAATTTAAGACAAAAATGTCTCAGAACTAAGGATATAAACTCATGTGGCCTGAGAGTAAAATGGTTAGGACTCATCAGTTTAATTTCAAAGGCAATAGTGACACACGAATGTCAAAAATATGTGTATACTAGTGTAAATTAGTACCTTTACAAATACATGTACCTATTAGTCAGTAAGTGCTCGAAAGTTCTAACTCTACTAAAATGTCTCAGAATTTAGGAAATACACTGACATGGCCTAAGAGTAAGTTGCTAAAACTCACCAGTTCAATTTCAAAGGTAAGACATGCAGCATGTTTCTTGGTGAGTTTGATTTTGACCAGTTTTGCAGCCTGTGCAGACTTGAGCGCTCGGCTCATGTTGTCTGGTACCAGCTCCAGGTAGATTTCATTATCCTCGGTAGACACTCCGTCCATCTGGAACTGGTCAAAGAAGTTCGCCTGTACAAGGACAAACATGTGGAAAGTCTGTTATTTTTTGTTTATCTTAATTACTCCAGGAAAAACGTATGGGTATTTTTCCGAAACATTTCAGGTTGAATGCTCAATTTCAATGGAATTAAGTAAAACTCACAGCCATTTAAAATATACAACAAGAGTTCCACGATCTCATACCTTCGCCAAATGATGTTAACCCTTGCGGTTGACGAATTATACAATTTTAATTATTGATTTTGTAAATAAGAGCCTCATTTGCATAGATTACATCAGTTGATCATATTCTCCACCCAATGATAGATAGCCTTATCTTAAGAAAAAGGCTATTATAGCACTTCCTCATAAATTATGCAAATAAGGTCATGATTTGAATAAATTATGTTTATTGCTGTTCACCTTCACTTAACTTCCAAATGTGGCAAGTATGAAATTCCCAGTAGTTACAACTATGAAAGTATAAAAATTTTCCATTAATTATGCGAATTAGGTCCTCATTTACATAATCTATATCCTCAGATGTTTTTTCTCATTCCCTATCCCTTCCCTACAAGTGTTCGTAGTTCTATTATCGAACAAAGCAGATTTATAGAATTTCCTCATTAATTATGCAAATTATCTCCTGATTTGCATAATTGCCATCTGATTATGTCAAGCATCACTTCAACTACCTACATACCAAAAATCACGACAATACGTCAACCGGTTCTTGAGTTATCGTCCTTCAATTTTTTTTCAACAAATGCTCCTGCAGTTCCATAACAAGGCGCTAGGGGACCCAAACTCATGTCACTTCTTCCCTACCCCAAGAGCTATCTGCCAACCAAAATTCGTGACCCTAGCATGTCCAGAACATGAGATATCAAAACCGGAAGTTCAGCTGCAGTACCTAGGAAAGCCGCCAGGGGGCCCAAAATCTAATCATTTCTAGGTCTCATGTAGACCTACCCACCTACCAAGTTTCATTCCAATCCATCCACTGCTTCTCGAGTTATCTTGCTAAACCACACACAAACACACACACAGACAAACGCTACTGAAAACATAACCTTCTTGGCGAAGGTAATAACAACAAAACAGAAAGAGTTTGGATCCAAAATCATATCTTGCAGAAATACCAGTAGGAAAACTTACAAACTTTAAGGCTTAAAAGTGCAGGTACAAATTTACCTGTACCAGACAAACCTTACCTGCAAAATGATTGAGCCAGTGCAGGTAGACAGTAGCCAGGGTGCCATCCAATTCGAAACGGTAATCCCGAAAGATTTCTGGGTTGCCATTTGAAATTCGATGACACCCAGGCCTGGTAGACATCATCAGAAATACCTGCATAGCTCAAATTTTATCTGCAGGTTCAATTTTATCTGCACTAACCTGCATATCTGATATATATCACCGGCTTAAAGCTATGTTTTATTGAAGCACCTTACCTGCGGCAGCTCACACCACATACTGACCCCGCCGTTAGCCACCTGTTCAGACAGGATGAAGTAGATTTTCCCAGGAGTCAGTCGGAAGGTGCAGGTCTTACACAGCTTCGAGATGGTAGAGACCACTCCTGTCAATAGGGGAAGCAGCATGGTTATTTTCTTTGCAGCAAAAGGTAGTCAGATTCAGACTAGCTAAAAATAAACTAAAAATGCCTGATTGTTATTGATACTTAGTATTAATAATAAATATATAAATACTTACTATTATATGCATTTTATTGTTTGTCCTTTCTGACTTGTGCTGTGGTGCCAGAAACCAGCCTGTGTTTTAACATGTGGCACAATTGTTGGCATTATCTATCTTTGTACACATGCAACTTGGTTTTGTCTATGCCTTAATAATAATAGTATTAGCTTCTTTCATAACGTTACATACTGTCTCAAAATAGACTGTGAAAGATGAGTTACAACCAAAGCCAAATACATGACGTTAAAGACTTTATTTGTAGTGAAACAGTAGCACCTTTTTGTAAAGCAGCAAGAAACTCTAAGTCTTCAAACTTCAGAGTAGAAAAGAATCTCCATGTTGATATGACAAATCATGAAAATAATGGACTGTTACAACAATGTCATAATATTTATAAGTGTGTACATGCACTACTAGTACATGTATATACATATCTTAACTACAGCATCTAAGGTAAGATACAGTATTTTTACGAGTCATCCCTTACGGGTAAAAATTCAAAATACTTTGACAAGTACAGTGCTCATGAGTCATGGAAATGAGTTAACTTATATTACACAGTACATTTATAACTTATACTGTAAGTTATAGGCCAGGAACAGCATTGGATAACTTAGCATTCTTTTTTTCAGTCAGAACTAAACAATGTGTACCATAAACATGGTGGTATGGTGAAGACAAACACTAATTTATAAGTCAGTCATATAAAAATTGCATAAAGTCCACTCCTGCTTGAATTTCTGTAAACATTTGTCAGGTTCATATAACACAAGTAGCTATTCAGTAGAATAACTTTCTACTAGTTGCTAGGTCATCTGAGGTCAAGGTTTCTGTAACTGATCCATGTTGTTGGTGAACACGTAAAACAAGGAGGCAGCAGCTCCAGTCTTGATCAATCAGATCCATTGCTATCATAGTAACAGATCCCCCGTCGTAAAGGCACAATCAGACAGCCAGCTGTCACATACAAATCTTCTCTGTAATCCAATAGCTGCAAAAATACTTGCACTGCAGTTGTGAAGGGCTGACAGAAGACTTCAGATAAGCAAAATTATTCTATCTTATCCGTTTTTCCACACCATCATCTTTGCATTGGTGATCAGATATTTGGACGACACAGTTCTCAAGAAAGCACGACTTTGGTTTTACAAACTATCTAAAACGACAGGGACGATTTGGTGTTCCCAAAGTCAGGAGATACACCAAGAAGTGAGCAGACTTGTCTAAACTTGGCTCTTATCCTGTCCAAGTCTTCTGTAAGACTGCCATACTCCGCATTCCTTATAGGTATTCTCCAGATCAGCTCCAAAAGTGCGTCCACAGCCTTCAGGGCTCGGGGTCCTTTTGAAGAAGTGTCGCTCTCCAGAATAACTTTCCATGAACAAGCAAATCCGTGGTAGAATCCAACTTCTGATCCAACAGATCTCCCCTGGCTGATCCCCATGACGCGGCCCTCTTCGATCCCTGCTTGTTTTCCGAGCTCGAATCCTTCTTGGTAGCCCTGGTTTTGGAATTTTTCTTCCGCGAGGAATATTTCGTCGAAAGCGGCGTCCAACGGATCAACATGTTCCCGAGCTGTCGCCATTTTCGAGTCCTCTTCAGCAACTTGGCTGAACATAGCAGCCGGTTCGACAACACAGGGAATGTCCAATCACACACCGAAGTTTAATCCTCAAAATATGTTCCTTTCTTCGAATAAATAGAATTAACTATTTATCACATTATTTTCTTACAATATGGTATAAATATATCATCCCTCCGAAATGGTATATATGATTATGGGGTGAAAGCACACTGACTGAATCGTGCGACAAATACTGTGCTACGTTCAAAAATCTGTGGTTGCATCAAGCATCGAAATCAAACCACAAAACTCGGAAATACTCACGCGTGAAATGCTGTATGCAGGCGATATCGACGATCTTTGCTCGAAAACGCATCTCGCCTTCGGTATGTAATCGGTAATGTAGAGAAAAAGTCTTCCTTTTTCGATAAAATCGTGAAAGTTTATGTGTTCCGAGATCGAACTCCAAATCTTGCCGCCATTTTGATAAGGTCAAAGGTAACAGTGGTGGCTCATGGGATGTACGGGATAGTACGTTAGTTCATGTATTGGGGATGAATAAAAAAGTTCACTCTTTTAAATACTTTTTGCATAAATTTTCTACACAAAGAATTATTTTCAAAAGTGTAAACATCAATGCGATTTTTTTGACATTATAGGTCATTTATAGTGTAAAATTGATACTTTTCATATGTTTCATCCTTCCAAAAGGTGCAGTACTGTACTATCCCTCAAAATTGACCAATCAGATGAAGGGACAGGAAGACAAACGTTCGGGCCAGTTTGGGCGGCAGGATTGAATCGAAATCGTCGGTTGTGAGTATTTTGTGAGTTGTTGTTTTGATAACTTTGCTTCGATTTTAGAGCAAAAACAAAGTTAACAGTGATGTTTATGGTTCGCACAAACTTTTGGACTCCCCATTCCACGAAAAAAGTTGTTTCGTTAGCTTATCTCTACTCTACTCTACTCTATAATATGGGCTTATATAAATGCGGAAATAGTGGGGAGGGGGGTCCAAGACACTAACACTAGTAACAAGCGTTGTGAAAAAGCCGAGAAGTCAGCTGCATACTTAGAATACTGAAAGCAGAGATAGCATAAGTATAAAAAGGAAAATGGAGGTCAAACTTAGATTTTTTAAACCCGTATCAACTTAATTTACTATCAAGGTAAAAGCCAAACTCCATATTTAAAATTAGGGCTGTGTTCCTAAAAAGAAAAAAAAAATCCTGTAACCCTGTAAAAAAGGTACTAGTACAGGCCCAGACCTAAGAGTAGAGTAGATCATGTGTACGGCCAGGTAGGAGAGTTCCCATTTAGGCCGCTCTTCTCTTTCAGTCTCAGTGCACAGACATCTCTGGTTTCTGGGGATGATCCAGAGCTCTGTAGTCAAACATCAGTTGTGCCTGTTGTGGTTTTTAAGCATCTGGTGTATTTGTTGGATTTTCGTATCAACAGCAAAAAAGTATTACAGTTTCTAATGTGTCTGAATCTGATTACAGTATTACCTTTCTCCACACACAGGTTCACAAATTGTAGAGCCATGCCTGAGGACGTTGACACACCTGACCACGACACCAGCACACCTGGCACAGCTGTGTCTGACACACCTGCCTCGGAGAGGAACACCTACAGAAGCACCAGGTGTGTGGTTGTTCTTATCTGTTGATCCACTCTCCTTTGTTGGAAGATAGTCCCATGTGCTTAGTCTCCATCAGACTCCTTTGCAGGCTGAATAAGTAACTTAGATATGGGCCTAAAAAGAATGTAGCTGGCCAGCGGAGTAAACCAGTTCAAAACCAGGTTAGATAATCACTGGGAGAGATGAAAGTACGCAGTATGAGTGAAGACCAGGACACAACAGGCTGACGAGAAGCCTTCTCTCCTGAAGATGTATCAAGGTATCAAGGAGTTAGCCGGCCATAGAGTGTCCAGTTTGCCATGCAACTCCCCTGGCCAGCTACATTCTTTTTAGGCCAATTTCTACTATTTATTCAGCCTACAAAAGAGTCTGGTGGAGACTACCATGTGCTTGCCTTCTAGCTTTTCTCCCTCATGTGAGTTTAGTAATATTTCATCACTTTGTGCTCCTCTCAGTCTCATGCTGCTTTTTCCAATATTGGAAGGAATCACATGTTCAGTTCCTCTCCTTTTTATTTATCCTTTTCTAGTTTGTTTTCTATTAACATATTTACAAATTTCTCTTCCTTCCTCATTTTTTTAAACAAGGTTTGGCACAGGTGTGAGAGACACCCCTGGTGGGGAGGGGGGCACCAGTCTGAGTGTCAGCAGACTCAATAGAACACTTCAGAAAGGTCACCTTCAGAGGAGATACACGCCTTACAGAACACCCAGAACTCGCAGTATGGTGTCCCCTGCTACAGACAGGACTAACACACAAGAGGTGGGTATAGTTCATATTTCTTCATAAAATGTACAGGTCAATGAAGGTTAGAGCTACAGGTAGAACATTACGTAATACTAATAGTATACACGATGAGGCAAGCCTTATCATTATCAAGGATGCTCTTTCATATACATGTAGTATTTATTATTGCTTCACCCCAAAACATGAAGACTGTTTTACAGTTTTTACTAACTTTTAGCATATCTCTGTGTATTTCTGTAATGTACAAAATGTACACATTGCCACAGATTTTTGGTGCTGTAATTTTTTGTCCATTGCACTAGGAGGATCACAAAGCAGTATGGCTAAGGTTGTGAAGTCTGCCATAGTTACCTAGATATCTCTGCCTGCCTTGCGTATAACAATGTAAGCAAATAGTTTGGTAGCTTTTCATTCTACATGTACAACAAATCTGAAACATCATCCTTGTTTGTTTTCTGTAGGTTGACGCCCAGCCAGACTGGTCCGGTCTAGTCAGGTGCAGCCTGAGTGTGTACCACGTTACACCGCTGTACAGGTACAGGTGGGACAAGGCAGGTGTCAAACAGCTGTCAGGTGCTCTGTCCCTGCACCTGGCACAGCTGGCTACAGCTGCAGATGCTAACATGTACAAGGCTGCAGTTACAGTGAAGGAGGATACAGGTTAGTCTAGTGGAGCTTTCTTTTACACAACCAGTAATGTCTCTCACCTTACAACTGCTTATGTTTCAGTGTCTATAAGGTCCACTTAAGTAAGAAACGTAAGCAGGTGAAAGACATCGGTCTGTGTGTGTGTGTGTGTGTGTGTGCATGTAATGTATGACACTGTGTGTGTGTATTTGATCCATTGAATTGGATCATCTTAGCAAGCCACTGTATTGTATTTTCCCAACACCACTGCTAAATTCTACTTCATCATGGATGCTTTGTATGATTAGATGCACCAGAAATTTGGACTTCTAATCATCACTGCATTCCTCTATCTTGTTCAGATGAGAGTTTTGCCCTGGAGATCACAGTGAAGAGAAGAGACACCCCAGGAAGATCGGGCAGTCTGTACGCTGTGCTGTGTAATGTGGAGGGGGAGGTGTCACAGACAGAGCAGGGGGCCTTCTCTGTACTCCCTCTTCTACTCATGACAGGGCCAGCAACACTGCAGGTGGGTCTAGTCTAGTACATGTATTGTATGGATCTGTATTATATATACAGTAATTGTGTATGACTTTAAGTTTAACCATGGGCTTAATCTAGCAAAACCTCAATCACTTCTAATATCGTCATCCTGTTCGGTAAAATTTACATATTTAAAGAGAGATTAGAAAAGAAGGTTTCACCATTGTAGCTGCACTGGAACTAGTCTCCACACCCAGTCCATTTTCTGCAGGTATTTCTGTGTTCTTCTCTCTTATCCTAACCCAAAGTTGAATACAGTAGAAGTTCACATCAGTAAGTGTTTTTTTGGCAGTTTTTACTCTGTCTTGATACAGTATACGTAAAATTTTCATTAGTGCATATGAGTCTATTCACTCTGGATGCAAAATATCCATCCATGCTGAGGAGTAACACTGTTAACTGTTTACAGAATGCTGTAGTGAGCTGGCTGGAACAGAGGTTTGACTGCAGAGTTTGTCCCATGTCCTTCCAGTCGTCTGATCTCCTGTGGGCCATGGCACTGGGACTGGTCAGGGGTAACAGTGGCAAGGTAAGGATGTTACACCAGATCCTATTGGATGCAGGAGATGTAACAAACCACCCCATTGGCTTGTTTTCTGTGTTATTCCTTAGTGTTAATGTGAGCTAAGCTTCAGCCTTTAAAGGAAACATTTTGTGGTATGAAACACTGGGCTTGACTTTTATCCAAAACCATGATGAAGAAATTTTGACTTTGTAGACTTTAAAAATAGTAAATTTACAAACTTTAATTTGACTTTCAAAGTACATGTTAGTCAACTTAGTGATTGCACTTGTATACACTTGCGTGTTGTGAAAAAAACATAGAAATGTTGCATACATGTAGATGGAAAATACTCCTAAACTCAGACTCAAAGTATGATATTCACATAATATGCACTCATATGTACATGTAGCTAATGTTTTGACTGTTTGTTTGTAGGTGAAACAACAGACTCTGGACCTACAGTATGATGTACCCCTGAAGGAAGCAGGTCTGGACAAAATATCCCTCCAAATCCCCGTCAAACTGGCCCAGGCCCTGTTAAACAGCGTCTCAGAGGACACAGAAAATGGTCTCCAACTTGACGAGCTCCACCTCTTCCGACAAGCGCTGGAGACGCACGTTTTCGACTACTTCAAAATCCACTTAGACATGATGAAACTGTCTCTCGTAGCCACACCTGTCCTGTTCGTGGATAAAGTTGGAAGGCTGAAGATTTTGTCGGTTGATCATGTTCACGCAGTTTTGCGAATGATGACGTCGTTTGCGCTCGAGAGGAGCCCTCTCACTGCGTGCTTAAAGGCAGCAAACGAGAGTAGATTGTAGTAATAAAGGATACTCAGTAAATCTCCGAGTATATTGTAACTTCATGATCATTGGGTTGGCCAATGCACTCCAGTTATGAATTGTGATAAGGAGGGATATAGACTATAACAGAAACTGTATTACCAAGCTTGACACTATGTATATATCGTGTGATAACACTTTACATTTGGGACCACGTTTGTAATATTGCAGCAGTGACATCTAGCTGCAGTACGAATCAGAACCAGTCATTGCTGCCCTAAAGACAGACTGTCACTGAAACCTTTGATATGAATACCCACTGTTTTCAAAAAGAACCATCTTATATTGTACATGTATTCTCAGTTAAGTTTGTGGCCCTTCAAATTCTTTGTTAAAGACTGAGATGATGACTGTGGTACATTGTAAATTTTGTATTATGTAAACTGTAAAATCTGAACATGTTATAGTTGAAAATTCAACCTCATTAATTTGTTATTGCAAGATTTGCATATCCTACAAAAAGTGTAGGGTGATGGACTGAGTATAAAATTTCCAATGATTCCTACTGCTGTACCTTGTAGTACTGCGTGTAATGCTTCTTTCACACAACAATATAGTAGTATAGCCTCCATAGCAGGCTTATAGAACTGGGGGGTTTGTGGTCTTTTCGGCTGTTTTCTGATTAGCCCAGTTCAAAAAACGGGGGTAATTCAACCAGGCCAGCTATGTTGTCTATATGCAATCAGAAAATAGAACATAAAAGATCCCAAAGACCCCCAAACCCCCCAGTTTTTGGCATGCTATGGAGGCTGATAGTAGTTATGAAGTCTTCAAACCTAGTTGCATGTGTTAGAGAAAAACTAGCACCCTTGTACTCATAAGTATACAAGAGGCATTGTAAGGGTAAGCTTTTAATATTTTATTTCATGGCGTGTTAAAAATACAATATGTATTATAAGGAATAAATGTCATTTTTGGAATAACACTTGTGTCAGTTTTGATATATATAATATATACATGTATGTAGATACATGTAAGTTGTGAGACGCTACAATTTGTTACATCATCAAGAACAGCACTAGTGTACATGACAATATTCAAACTTATGAATGACGCATTTCTCTTCCTGAAAGATACTGTGCTTATCAATGGTACATTTTATCATCTATAATATTATATATATTTTAACATTTTTAATTCATTCGTGTCCAAAGTCAATTTGTAAATTTTCTTATATGCCGAAGACAAGGTGACGTAGAATTAACTTTAAAATGTGACCCCAATTAACAGACTACATCAAGGATTTTACAGATTTGTGTAATTTTTTTTTAGTTTGAAGCTGAATACACACATGGCAGAGTATGACGTACCTATGAAGTGAAATAATGGCTGAAACAGTCTGTACCTGAGATGTATCCACACAATAAAACTACTAGTAAACAGTGAACCTGACACTGTTTAACACTTGGGAGGTAATGGTTGGTGGAAAACATAGGATTTAAAAAAAATGCTACAAGTTACATATTTACAAAGAAAAAAATATAGGTCCAATACTGAAACATAAACTACAACTTAAAATGTACACATTTTGTATTACTAACCTGTAGCACAGATACATGTAGTGTTTGTAGTATAAGGCTTGTACTAGTACATATGTACAAATGTATGCTAATACTAGTACAAATGTATATGGGTATCAACAAGCAACATGAAGACACCTTCAATATCAAAGTATAACATTCAAAGTGAAGACATTGGAGAAGTCAAGTCCTTACTGAAAGCTAAATTTCTGAACTAAAAAAAGAAGTAAAATACAAACATAAAATAAAACGCAAAATAAAAAGATGTCAGCCCTATGACATAAAATGAGGCAGTACTTTGGTTTTCCACATTTATGATTGTCCAAAACTGGTGGAGAAGCATAAGAAAAATGTACAAATGCATATATGATTCATTCAATGATAAATCATGTTACACTAGTAGATTACAAGTACATGTAGTTCATCTCTGGTTTGAAGCACAGTTCATAACATGCTCTCTCATTATTTTCTGATCAACTGTTGAAAAGTTACAGGCCTTGCATTTCATCTCCACCTTCTCTATCTTTGTAAAAACACGAGTTTCAACACGGTCGTCATAATCTACATTTATCAAGTCCGGATTGTCAGAGTCTATCCGTTCTTTTACTTCTAACGCTCCATTGCATTTTGAGATCTCTGTGGCCTTTTCTGCAACATCCCCATTGCATTGTGGGGCTGCAACTGTGTTCTTCTTTACCCAGAATTCCAGTTGCTGCCCTGGAGACAATTCCACATCTTGTTTGCGACTGTGTCCGAACGTGTTGCACAAAATCAACTCATCGGTTGGTCGCAAAACAGCAATAGTTGCACCACTGTTTTGCACCGAGTCGTCCCTCTTTGCTTCTTTTGCACTTGGCCACTCGTTCTCTGTAGAGGTCAACTTCCTCTTGCCATATTGCACTGTGTATGTGTCACTGTCCTGTGTGAGGGGAGAAACTACACTTGTATCAGCTCCCTTGCTCTCTACGGCTCCTTGTCTTACTCTACTCTCTCTACTCTCTTCTACAAATGTTTGATCAGAAACTTGTACTTTTGCTTGCACATCATCAATAGCACTTTCTGACTCCACTAGCATGTCTTTCGCCAAGTCTTGTTCAGTAGCCCTTTCCTCCGATGACCTGAACACTTCTGTAGACTCCCTGTCCCCCTCAGTAGATTGCAGACTCCTGACATCTTGGATAACAAGGCCAGGTTGAAGCAAACCCACATCATTTCCATTACTCCTACCCAAGTCTTCTACACTCTCCTCCTCTGTTGTACTGTCTTTGTGGTTGGTTGTGAGAGCTGCGCCTCCCAAAAGTGCAGGGTTCTCCCAAGGCATTCCTGCTATACCAGGGACCAGGGAGGGGTTTTGTCCGACCATGCCTATGAGAGCTGGGTTGCCCTGCTGAAATGACTGTGGTACAGACAGGTGGGAGTTTCGCTGTGCCAGGCCTATCGAGGTTGAAGCACTTCCCTCTACTGACCCGTGCTTGGTAGACTGGTGTTCGATAAGTTCATCATTTGTTCTGCAAAACAATAAGTAACCATGTGTTTATGAGCAGTAATACATTGTACTGCTTGCTAGATAATAGTGAAACTGCACTAACTAGAACTTAGTACAAAGTACAATGTAGAAGATTTGTCTTGTCTTAGGTGGTCTTGCGGTTAAGATTGTTGACCTAGAATCTAAAGATTCTAAGTTAGGAATCCCTAGCAGGCCCAGTGAAACAACACTAACTAGAACCTAGTGCATTTTGTACATGTATTCTAATGTTAGTCTTGTCATAGATGGTCTTGTGCTTTGGACTGTTGACTTTTAGAATCTGAAAATTCTGGGTTCAAGTCTTTAGCAGGCCCCAGTATTGTGTCTATTGGGAAGGCACTTTACTGGAGTCCTATTTCTTCACTACACTCAGGTGAAGATGAGTACATGTACTTATTTTATTTCCAACTTGACAACCCTAACCACAGTCTACCTTGCCACCTATAACTATTAAGACGACCTTGCCACCACTTTGAAATGATTCCTTTACTGACCTGAAACCATAGTAACAGAATGGGCAGATGTGATTGGTCCAGACAGTCAGGTGCCTGGCAACGTGAGCCTTCATCTCAGGTTTTGTGGAGGAGGAGTAGTCACAGGCAGGGCAGCGGAAAGGTCGGAACACTCCTGGAACAGCAAATTTCATACAAATGTAGATGAACAAACAAATGAATAAACTAGAGGTCGGAGATCTCATGTCTTCGTCAGAGGTACATCGTTCTAGAGAAATTAACATGCGTATTCTTTACTCTTTTTAATAATCAATTTGGTCTAAAGAACAAAAGAATCTCTGTACTACTAGTATTTTTATGGTACAGAACACCCTGAAACGGTTTGCCGCAGATTATACAGATGCGTCGTCACCCGTGTTAGCCCCCCCACACACACACACACGTTATTTGAGTTTGGACTGTTACTGGAAAAAAAACGTTCAAGAAATTCTTACTGTGTTGAAAGTGTCACGACAGCGCCGCAAAAAATAATAAAGGAAAGAATCAGAACAGGGTGACTACTGCTGTTTTGTTAATTTGTCTTTATGACAAATAGAAGACTGTCTTGTTTCTTGTGTTCTTTGTGTCCTAACATTTGTACTTCTACAGTTAGTATATTCCAAATCTAGGCATCTCGTTTTTTCGGCCCTTCGTGTTTTTATTGCGCGTTTGCCTTAAATTTAAGGTAATTAGATTTAAGGTCTCCAGTGGACGTCATCCATAGCAATTACTTGGTGTGGCCGTAGAAAATAACCTGACATATGTCCAACCTATCCTCCCCCTGCTGAAGTTATAGTACAATCCCTCCATGTAACGTCATTTGATCCCATCCCATTATGAGGTTCCCCGGCGATATCCAGCTGTCGGCTGTCTCCAAGCAGATGTAGGTGGGGGATTTCTAAACACAAAAGGTCCTATTACGGGGACATAACGACCTCCACGACTCTCATCTTTGAACTCAATCTTGGAGACCACCACAGTGACATGCCTATCAAATTTCATTAACTTCCGTCCACACATACAAAAGTTATCCTGCTCACAAGAAAAATTAACAAAATGCCCCTTGTAGTCACAACGAAACCCCCCACGAAGCTCAGTAACGAACTTAACCTTGGTCCCGACAATAGTAAGCACCACACCAAGAATTATAGTCAACATTTTACAAATATTTGAGTTATCTTGCTAACAAGCCACAAACACAAAAGGTGCACCTACGTGACGCACAGACCCCCCACGAAGCCGAAACTTGTACTTGACTTGGGCCTTAACAGCGGTAATCTGCCTGCCAAAAATCATGGACGTGGAATCATGCCTTCCAGAGTTATATCGTAAAATCCGCAGTTCCCCACACTCCGGCGAGACAATTTCATAGTCCTTCTGACGAAGACAATGAAGGCCTCTATTGTACATTTTTAGCATTTGTATAGCTGGAATGAGTGAGTGGAGGTCCTATCATACTGTATCTGTATAGCTAGTGTACATTGTAACTGCCTCTCAGTGTAACATACCAGCTTCACAGGCACTCAGCAAGGCAGCAGCTGGCTATGTTACACACTCAAAAAAAAAAAGGGTTTGAGTGGATCAAATCTTACAGTTTCAATGTTCATTTCTTGAAAAGTTGATTCTGGGTAGTCACATGTAAAATCAATCTTTCCACCATAATTTCCATGGTACAAAGAACATTTTAGATGATAAATAAATAAGAACCCACCCTTGTGTCTCTGCATGTGGATCTTCAGCTGGTTCATCTGTCGGCTGCGGTATTTACAGAACTTGCACTTGTGAGGACGGAAATCTGGAAAGGAAAATTGCAGGAATGTCATACATATGTGGTATTATCTTGAACCTCTGATTCTACTGTTTTCTGATATGCTTTCTTATAAAACACTGGGTTACGTAAACAATATACTAGTACATGTATGTCTACAATTATGTCTGTATGAATAGTTACTAGAGTTATTATTAAGCTAACTAGTAATGGACAGTCATACAAGAGGAACACATACATGAATTTTTTTTAGGTGAAATACAGCACAGCAGACGCAGACACTGTACAGTTGCTGATGTTGCTTTCAAAGTGATAGTAATGAAAGTACAGTACAAGAAAGTATAGTACAATTTCAGATATCCTTTTTTTTTCCCAACTCACCAGAGTGCATGGTCATATGCCTCCTGAGGTCATACTTGTACCAGAACCTCTTGCCACAGATGCTGCAAGCGTTTGGCTTCAAGTCGTCCGCTCGCACCAGACTCAGCCTGCCCTTACGGAACACCGGAATGCTGCCCTTTGGAATCCCCTCCCTCGGAACGCCATTCAGCAACACAGCTGCCACCCGGGCTAACTTCTTCACTCCCTTCTTTCTCTTAGGCCAGTAGGCGGTATCGGATGCTCTTCTGAGTGGGCCATTTTTGTTGACTGTGATTTTATCAACCTGAGAGTTTTCTCTAGGATCAGGCTGGTCTGTGGAACCGTCTTCAATGTCTTTGACGCTTTCTTTTTCTGTCAAATCCTTTTCTTGAGTTTCGGCCGCGCTTTGCAGCAAACTCAAGGAAGGGGCTTGCAAGGAATCTGAATCCAAGGATTCTTGCTGCTCTGCTGACTCTTGAACTTCGTCATCATTCACAGCAAAGTCGGTTTCTTCAGTGCCGTGTAGGTTGTTGAGTTGGGTGTTGATGTGGCTGAGGGTTTTGTAGTTCTCGGGGCTGAGTTCGGAGCCAGGAGCCGTGTTGAACACGACTTCAGGGTGCTTCCGGAGAGTGTGGGCCTTCAAACCAGACTTGTCTTGGAACGGCATCCCACATATCCTAAACAATGAAATAAACAAGAAATACTAGTAGTAAGACACAAGACCAGTCATGTGAATCAGGAACTAACAGTCAAACCTGTGTATGGTTCCCAGAAAATGGTCAGACTAGACAAGTTGCTACTATAGATAGAGTGTAAATGGAAAAAAACACCATATTCCTTCAAGCTACTGTACATAAGGCTGGACTTAGATCCACTGACATAAGGAAAGAACCTACTCTTATCAATAAGTGTGGCGGGTTCTTTAATGTGCTCAATGTGTGGCTTTGCTCAAACATAGGGGTTTCAGACTAATGCTCCAAACTGGGATTCAAACTCTTGACACTAATGATTAAGTCAGAACCATAGGCAGGATTTTGTTGGGCCAAATACTGGGCTCTACTTTATCACAATACCATAAACACTAACCTGCAGGTGAATGGTTTCTCCCCGGTGTGCACCCTGGTGTGCCTGAGGGCTCCGCTCGGTCGGTCAAACTTCTTCCCACACAGGTTACATCTGTGGAAGTACTTAGTCACGATCTTCCCCGTGGCGTTACCTGTGGTGTGGGTGTAGGACAGGTACGACTCACTCACCTGGAGAAAGGCAGGGGAAGAAAAAAAGATAAAAGTTATGGTAAAGGAAGTCTCATAGCCTTTTTGAGGCTGTAGTGGCAGTGGTTTGCTATCTGCTGTGCTTAGGACATAGTATTAGAAGGTGGCGCAAATCCCTCTCTATCCAGAAGTACCCTTTTAACTCCCTAACTTAAGTCAGGTGCACATTTTATACCTGGGTGGAGTGAGGAAAGTCGTGTTAAGTGCCTTTCCCACAGACTTAACATCTTGCCAAGAATACATATATGCAAGGAATCAAACCCATGACATCTCAATCTCATGCAGTCAAGATTGAAAAAAATGAGTTCTAGCTGTATGATACCTACACTCCACCAGTCCTGCACAAACAATACAAAGGCAAGTATACATTGTACATCATGTATCAATCTTCCCAGAAGTATTAAAGACTTTCTCAAAATGAAATGGATGACTTTTCTTCACCCTTACCTTAGCGATCATCCTACCATAGACTTTGCTTTGGTGGATCATGACATTATTTACCATTTCTTTCCCCTGTTGTTTTCTGTCTTTTTCAAGGTACATTTTGAATGAAAAAAAACCCTCCTAACCTTAGTAATCATCCTGCCGTAGACCTCGCTCTGGTGGATCTGTTCCTTGTGGTTCTCGAGTCCCTCCCTGCTGCGGAACTTTGCCTTGCACATGTTACAGGAGTAGAACACGTCGTGGGACACTTTGTTGGTCTGGTGCAGCGCTGCGTGGTGAACCATCTCCGCAGTCAGGTTATCCTGATCAAACAGCTCCCCACAGACATTACAGCTCTGGAAATGTAGTAATCTACGGTCAAATCTTTACAAGTAACCAACTCTAGATCTGCAGCTCTGGAAATGTTTATTTGAGTCACAAACAAACAAGACTGCTTCCTGAGAGAGGTGAGAGGCATCAGGGCTCATCACCCTTCATTGGACCATGTCTACCAGATACCTTTGACCCAGTGTAAACGTTGATGTCACACTTCAGAAAAGCCGTGTGACAAGTCTCACTGGGTCAGTCTATTGAAGAAGACCATAGTGACTGGTTCAAAGTTCGAAGTGAAATCCATCTTGTGTTGGAACAAACGTTTTAACTTTAAGCAAGATCTAGATCAAGAAATACAATACACAATGAAAACATGACAAATTTATCTGTAACTGTATTGGCATCTTTTTACCCTTTCAAAAATACAAGTTTCCTAGAGAACCTTACCTGTGAAATGTTAGAGATTCCAGCCTCCATCTGTTGATTGGTCGTTGTCTGAGTTTCCTCCTCCATAGCCTCTTCCTCTTCAGCTTCCTCTGCATCTTCATCATCCATCTCTTCCATATTTGGAAGTCCCGTCCCCTCATTGGTCACCAACTGGTTGCCATGGATACCAAACATCTGACTCCCGATGGCTGGGTTACTATAGACGCCAGTGTCGCTGGTAGGCAGTTCTACCATAGACTCTGATACATTTGACAAATCAGCAACGTACTGGCTGCTGGGTGAAACTGCTTGGTTGCTGGCAAGGGTCCCGAAGTTGAACAGTTCCCTCTGCTTGAGGTCATGTAGCTCTGCAGAGTGCGCTCTCTCCATGTGCACGTTCAGGTTCCCCTTGTAGTAGGTTCTGTACGGACAGAATGGGCAGCCGTGCGGCTTGACACCTGTGTGAAGAATTCTGTGTCTTCTCAATGAGTCTACTCTACTGAAGGGCTTCTGACACGTCTCGCAGTGGTAAATCGTCTTTTCAGGATCTGTGTCTCCAGTGTCTTCCAGGGAGTCTTGGCTTCCTTGGTCTTCATACTGCTCGAGAAACTGTTGTTCAGATGCTGCTATTGTTTCAGGAGAGGGTGGCTCTTGTTTCACTTGTAGAGTTGTTCCTTCTTCTTCTTCGTTGTCTACCACTGCTGAACCAGTTTCTTCAGGCATGACATGCTCTCTCCTTGCCTCTTGTGAGACCATTTTCTCCTCCTGATTGTCTTCTGCCGTTTCTTCAACTTTTAAAGACATTTCTTCGGTAGGATGAACCTCTGAGCCCTTTTCTATCCCTTCATCTATCATATCTGTTGACCTCCTCTCTTCCTCCTCTTTCACAAGTGCTTGAGAAGATTGTAGCTGATCTTTCATCGATAAATCCAGGCCTTCTTCCACCATCGCCTGGCTCTCACTTTCAGGTAACACTTCCTCCGTGGATTCTGCATTCTGAACTGCACTGCTTTGTAAATCATCACTGTTCGCCTGATTGTTGATCTCCAAGTTGGTAGCTTCGTCAGAAAGTTCCCCGTTGTCTGCAGCTCTTTGTAAGAAGGTGTCCTCCCTGGTAGTCCCGTCCTGTGACCAGCTGGGCCAGACCGGAGACTCGATACGGTGAACCCGGATCATGTGGTTGCGCCAGTTGCTCTTGTCGTTGAAGCGCCGGTAGCAGAGATCGCACTGGAAGGGCTGCTCGCCGGTGTGAACCCTCAGGTGACGCTGGACCTCGCTGGGACGGCGGAATACCTTCCCGCAGATGTGGCACGTGTGGAACGTTCGACCGCGCCGCGGCCGCCCAGGCGTCCAGTACCCCAGGCTCCCCACGCGCTCTGCTCGGAGGAAGTTTGAGCCTCGCGACTTTGGCGCGGAAAACACTTCTCTACCCTTCTGAAGCTCCGTCTCTGATTCTTTAGCCAATGGCGTATCCATTTCCACTGCCTCTTGAACAGACGCTGCTGACTCTAACCTTGAACTTGAGCCATTGTGAACCGATGACAACCCTTGTTGCTGTCCTAGATAGCCTGTGGGCATCTCATCCCTTGCACCATTCCCTCCTTCCCTCACTCCACTACCAGAAGGCATCTCTCCATCCGCTCTTTGACTGAGTTTCTGCCATTTTCTGATCTGTTCTGCTGAATGTGCTGCTACAGGCTTCCCGTCTTTTGCAGACTCCTGCCCAGTTGGGCTTACTGTAGACTGGGAGGAGCCCTGCAGTGCGTTCTGCCAAGCTTGCACCAACTCAGGACTTGGGGCAACAATTCTCGGACCAACACTCTTCTCCTTGGGAAACTTCGACACAATGTCCTGTATGACCTTCAACTGCTCCAAGGTCAGGCCTTCCTGCAACCCTGCCATTACATGCGGTGCACCCCCTCCCCCTGGAATTCCTGCGGGCCTTGTTGCACTTTGACCTCCGGAGGCCGTCTCTACAGCAGCCTTCCCAACAACAGCTGGTAGCAGACCGGGGTGACCGAACAGAGGGCTCAACATCGGCGGGATCGGCATACCGGGTCTTAGCGGCAATCCCATCATTCCTAGAGGCATGGGCATGAACCCAATACCACCAGAAAAGGGTGGTTGCGCTAAATGAGAAGTCAGAAGACCGGGTGCGGCGGCGTTACGGCCAGGAGGACTACCGGGACCAGGTCTAGCGAACGGGTGGAGGTTGGGGTTCTGATTCGGATCGACAGGAACGTTAACACCGATCTTGAACATCTGACTGGCCTGGGTGTCGAGAAGGTTCTGAGTTTTCTGTGCGTTGTTGAGGAGGCTCTGTGTCTGTTCTTGCAGCCTCTGGATGTCTGTGATGTGAGGCAGGAAGGAGTCCTGTAAGACTGTGTTCTGGGTGTTCTGTAGGACTTGCTGGGTTGAGTTCTGGGGGTCTAAGGGCCCACTGCCAGCTGTCTCGGTTCGCCGGCCCTCTTCTGTAGAGTTTCCCATCTCTCCACCCTCCCTTTCTGTATAGTGGTAGAGAAAAGGGTGTTTGTAGTATCATCAATCAATTTAGGATTGATCAAGAAATTTATGAAATCAACACAGCATTTTTTAGCCTGGGTGCCATCTGATTTGTAACGGCAACCCCGGAGATGCCATTACAAATCGGATGGCACCCAGGCTATGCATTTTTGGCATATTGCTATACTTTAGCACTTCAAGTTTAACAGCTACATGTATTTCAAGTTCAGAAGACAAATTGAAAAGTTAAACTTGCAAACTGCTTTTGTTCCTCACAAAGCTATCAGTAACATTCTGTTGAGAAGAAATAGTAGTTTTTTTTTTTTTTTGTAAATCAGAAACTGGTAAAATACAACACTGCTGGGAAACAGCTATTATAAAAACAAACCTACCACCATCTTACTTTACACCTTTCCTGTCAGACCTCTCAAGTTAAATCAAACAAAGGAAAGAAAACAAGACCCACATGTATACACTCTGCTTCAGTGAGGATAACACTTCCTCTCATTTGCAAATTATTCTCTCTTAGCGTGCATTGTTAGTCCAGTGGACTTAATACAGGCCTCGAAAAGCACTTTTGGGAGTAGGTGTACTAGTGCACCCAGCCAAAAAAATTTGCACAGGAATTTTTTTTGGTGCACCATATGGAATAATCTTATACATTAAAAAGTCTGTATTCTTTTTCTGACATTTAGATGTCAAGAGTAAACTGTATGTAAACAAACAGAAATATTTGGGTGCACTGGTGTACCCACAGAAGAAAATTGGGTGCATAGCTCCAATTTTTGGTGCACCAAGGTGCACATGCACCCAGTATATCCAGCCCTGTACTAGTTTTGCCTGGTTACCAAACCTATTATACCTCCCGAGTCCTACAGCCTCTCCGCAAATAGGCTGTAGGACTCGGGAGCTATAATAGGTTTGGTAACCAGGCTAGTACTAGTTATGGTGTAATATGGACAAGGCCAATTGTATCCTGACCCCCTGATGTGCGTGATCTCTCCACTGCCCCTCTACATGAAACCAGCTGTTTTCAGTCAGCACACTGGGTTATCTTAAGGACCTTAAGGTGTTACCTGTGCACAGAACTTGACCTTGAAGGCCAACCAACTCTTCTCAGGAATTAAACCAGAAATGGCAATTGTCAAAATGCATAAAACATATAGGAAAATTTACATCTCAAGCCATATGTATACGGGAAAAGCAAATAAAAAACTTAGCATATTTGTCAAATTCTGGAACTTGACAAATATGAGAATCTATACAAAAAAAGCCATACAACAAATTTTTAAATAACATCAGTGAAAATAAGGTGTGAATTTTATTTTTCATCAGAGAGATCAAACCTTCATGTTTGTGATTCTTCTTGACTATCTTAAGAGCCACTTTTCTCCTAATTTCTTTTTCAATTCTATTTTTAAGTAGCAATTAATGGCAGTGGTCTACTTTCAAAAGTTAAACATACATTTTTAGTCAAGAGGGGGAAATAGATGTATGCAGGTGTTTTTTTTAATTACCCCTTGATAAATATGGGCAGTTTCAGGCCAACGTTACTTTTGCTATTTCTGTTTAGTAATCTTAAGGTCTCCATTTGAAGTGGAGTCCTTGCCCAAAGAAGGTATACGAAAACAAAACTTGTGAGAAGGCCCAAGGGCTGTATTACCCTAAAACTGGGACTTGGTATTTTGATCTACTGTACTGATTCCTTTGGCTTCTTCCAAGTGTAGAATTAAGACTACTAAAAGAAAATGTCATCAATCAATTTATGAGTGATTTTTTAAACGTCTTTTCATGTTCTATCAAATTTAAATGGAAAATTTACGAAATTATCATAAAAACTTCTGTGACTTCAAGGCATAATAGTTGCAACTGTAGACATAGGCAAGGTGGTTTAAAATGCTTCAAGCCTTAGTTGGACTAGATTAGATAACTTTAATTTATAATATTCAACTAAGTAGAAGCTGATGAATTCTTTAAATTTCTTCATAAAAAGAATTAAGATGTCATCAATCAATTTAGGATTGATCAAGAAATGTATGAAATCAGTGCATCTCAGGGGTAACTACAGTTTCTTTTAAATTAATACAGTTTTAGAATAGAATCTTCAGCCAGGTTGGAAACATGGAATTTAACTTTCTTTATACTCACAATTAACTGATTTAGAAATTTTAGATGGATCAAGAAATGTCAAAAATTTATGAAATCAGTGCATATCAGTAAGCTTTAGATGTTAATTTTGCAGTGTATCTTTTAGTTTTAGGGTAGAGAGGAATTTTCAGCATTAGGTAGAAGCTGTGAAATTCTTTAACTTTCTTCATCATAAGAATCAAAATGACATCAATCGATGTTAGCACAGATCAAGAAAATTTATTTCAGAAATCAGTGAATTTCAGGGCTTTTACTTTTAGAATAGAGGAGAATCTTCAATCAGACATTTAACTTTTTTTAGGTTTAATAGTCCGATATCTTCAATGAACTTTTGATTGATCAAGATATGTCTGAAATTTGTGAAATCAGTGCATTTTAGTAAGATTTAAGTGTTAGTTTTGGTGTGTGAGTGTGGTTGAGAAGTCCCCATCGCGGGGCCCCAGCCTTAAACAGCAGCAGTTTTCAGTCGGCAGCCAGGCTTGTCACGCACACTCACGCACACTGAGCACCCACAAACACCGGGGGGCCACTCAGGCACACAGAGACGTGCCCTGGGTACATTCCTGCAGACAGCAGTGTGCAAATAACTCGCCTTCAGAGCCAGAGGTCGCGGCAGGCAGGATTAAAGCGTAATAGGAAACACTCGCTGTGCTTAGATCTCTTCTCACGCACGCACGCACACTGTTACACTACAGGAATATCCGCTTCGGTCAAAACAAGCGGGAAAATGCAGTGAGAATCTGTTTTAAGAAAAGTCGTTTGCAAATGCGGACGTCGCGGTTGTGGAAACGTGTCACTTGCTCTGGCGGATTGTGTATTGACTTAACGTGTAAACACTGAGCACAATCACGCATATATTCACGCTCTCCCACAGTGTTTGTTGTTGGGTGTTACTGGCGTGTCTCTTCTTGCAAAGCGATCGGTTTCGTGTCTGAAAACTAGGCTAGTTCGACAAGGAAGAATGCTGCTCGGTGGGTCGTTTCCAGGCCTGCTAATGGAAACATTCTGTGCAGGGGTAACTCGACACGCAAGCTAGGCTGTTCAGATATGCACGCACACGCATAAGTGCACACGGACGCACGGAAGGGCTCAAAGGGGTAGCCAGTCCCGCCCACACACACACACAACTAGAGATTTTCACACGTCTTTCGCTCGATTTTACCTGCCAATCTGGTAGGATTCTGCTGCTTTCTCCTGGACATGGCGGTTCCCGGCGATGTTGTCCATGCACGGAGAAGTTTTGCGGCGAATTTCGCGGATTCTGGCGAGATGAGCTCCAGAAAATTTCGTCTGCATACCAACAAGGGTAAAGGGACCATTTATTTTGTCCCGAGTATGTAAATGAGGTGCTTATACATGCAGATACCTTGCAAATACGTAATAACGTAACAGAATAAAGTAAAATAAACGAGAAAGCAGGAGAATGCAAGAGAACACAGGAGATAGCAGGAGAATGCAAGAGAACACAGGAGAAAGCAGGAGAACACAGGATAAAACAGGAGAATACAGGAGAAAGTAGGAGAAAGCAGGAGAACACAGGAGAACACAGGAGAAAGCAGGAGAAAGTAGGAGAACACAGGAGAAAGCAGGAGGACACAGGAGAAAGCAGGAGAACACAGGAGAAACCAGGAGAATACAGGAGAACACAGGAGAACACAGGAGAAAGCAGGAGAATACAGGAGAAAGCAGGAGAACACAGGAGAAAGCAGGAGAACACAGGAAAAAGCAGGAGAATACAGGAAAAAGCAGGAGAATACAGGAGTAACCAGGAAAAAGCAGGAGAACACAGGAGAAAGCGGTAGAACACAGGAGAATACAGGAGAAAGCAGGAGAATACAGGAGAAAGCAGTAGAACACAGGAGAAAGCAGGAGAATACAGGAGAAAGTAGGAGAATACAGGAGAAAGTAGGAGAACACAGGAGAAAGCAGGAGAACGCAGGACAATACAGGAGAACACAGGAGAAAGCAGGAGAACGCAGGGGAACGCAGGAGAAAGCAGGAGAACACAGGAGAAACCAGGATAACACAGGAAAAACCAGGCGAAATCAGGAGAACACAAGAGAAAGCGGTAGAATACAGGAGAAAGTAGGAGAAAGCAGGAGAAAGCACAGGAGAAAGCAGGAGAATGCAGAGAAAGCAGGAGAACACAGGAGAAAGCTGTAGAATACAGGAGAAACCAGGAGAACACAGAAGAAAGCAGGAGAACACAGGAGAACCAGGAGAACACAGGAGAATGCAGGAGAATACAGGAGAAAGCAGGAAAAAGCAGGAGAATACAGGAGAAAGCAGGAGAACACAGGAGAAAGCAGGAGAATACAGGAGAAAGTAGGAGAAAGCAGGAGAACACAGGAGAACACAGGAGAAAGCAGGAGAAAGTAGGAGAAAGCAGGAGAACACAGGAGAAAGCTGTAGAATACAGGAGAAACCAGGAGAACACAGAAAAAGCAGGAGAATACAGGAGAAAGCAGGAGAACACAGGAGAAAGCAGGAGAATACAGGAGAAAGTAGGAGAAAGCAGGAGAACACAGGAGAACACAGGAGAAAGTAGGAGAACACAGGAGAAAAGCAGGAGAACACAGGAGAAAGCAGGAGAACACAGGAGAAAGCAGGAGAAACCAGGAGAATACAGGAGAAAGTAGGAGAAAGCAAGAGAATACGGGAGAAACCAGGATAACACAGGAGAAAGCAGGAGAACACAGGAGAAAGCAGAAGAATACAGGAGAAAGCAGGAGAACACAGGAGAAACCAGGAGAACACAGGAGAAACCAGGAGAACACAGGAGAAAGCAGGAGAACACAGGAGAAAGCGGGAGAATACAGGAGAAACCAGGAGAACACAGAAGAAACCAGGAGAATACAGGAGAAACCAGGAGAACACAGGAGAAACCAGGAGAACACAGGAGAATACAGGAGAAACCAGGAGAACACAGGAGAAACCAGGAGAACACAGGAGAAAGCAGTAGAACGCAGGAGAAACCAGGAAAATACAGGAGAAACCAGGAGAAATTTACTAGCTGTGGCCTTACATAGTGGCCAAGATGTAGTTTATGTAGGTTAGAAATAGTGTAGAGCATGACATCTTGCTCAATCTTTGTGTGTTATTTTCCTTTTCTTGTATTTCTTGAAAAAAAAACTTGTTATACGCTGTGACATCAGTAAATTGTAACCACTAAATAGTTATGCAAGAATACCTATTCCCCAAAATGAAATTCCTCCAGATTGCAACTTCTTGTCTGTATTTTCGACAGTCTGTCTATAAGACTCAGTATATGTATCAATATGCCTCTAATAGTTTTGATTCCTTTATATGAAATTTCCACCGTACTTTCTTTTCATCATCAGGTCTTAAATCTGCAACTGTGTTAAGGAAGAGAGAAGAAGTTGAACCTGTACATAGTAAATTAGTATACATTTATATTAAGACGCTATAGTAGATTTTGCTATCGTTATGTAATCAATGCGCTTACCTTTCATGACCTGTACTTAACTTGTGAGAGTATTAACGTACAATAAAAGTCAAGTCTGTCATTCATCATTCATCATTCTTTTTTTACCTTGCATTTTCTAGGCGCCCATCACTGTATACAAAAAAGAAAAGTATTTGCTTTCTCTCTTTCTCCTGCTTTTTCCTGCCTTCTCCTGTATTCTCCTGATTTCAACTGCTTTCTCCTAGTTTCCCATGGTTTCTCCTGTGTTCTCCTGCTTTCTCATTGTTTCTCCTTGCTTCTACCACTTTCTCCTGGTTTCTCCAGGTTTCTCCTGTATTCTCCCGCTATCTCCTGTATTCTCCTGCTTTCTCCTGGTTTATCCTGTATTCTCCTGCTTTCACCTGTATTCTCCAGCTTTCTCCTGTGTTCTCCTACTTTCTCCTGTGTTCTCCTGGTTTCTCCTGTATTCTCCTGGTTTCTCCTGGTTTCTCCTGTGTTCTACCGCTTTCTCCTGTGTTCTACCGCTTTCTCCTGTATTCTCCTGCTTTCTCCTGTATTCTCCTGCTTTCTCCTGTGTTCTACCGCTTTCTCCTGTGTTCTCCTGGTTTCTCCTGTATTCTCCTGCTTTCTCCTGTATTCTCTTGTATTCTCTTGCTTTCTCCTGTATTCTCCTGCTTTTTCCTCCTTTTTCCTGTATTCTCCTGCTTTTTCCTTGTTTTCTCCTGTATTCTCCTGCTTTTACCTGTATTCTCCTGTTTTCTCCTGCTTTCTCCTGTATTCTCCTGCTTTCTCCTGTATTCATTTGCTTTCTCCTGTATTCTCCTGCTTTCTCCTGTGTTCTCCTGCTTTCTCCTGTGTTCTCCTGCTTTCTCCTGTGTTCTCCTGGTTTCTCCTGTATTCTCCTGGTTTCTCCTGTATTCTCCTGCTTTCTCCTGTATTCTACTGCTTTCTCCTGTATTCTCCTGTGTTCTACCTGCTTTCTCCTGTGTTCTCCTACTTTCTCCTGTGTTCTCCTGGTTTCTCCTGTATTCTCCTGGTTTCTCCTGTATTCTCCTGCTTTCTCCTGTATTCTCCTGTGTTCTCCTGTATTCTCCTGTGTTCTCCTGCTTTCTCCTGTATTCTCCTGCTTTCTCCTATATTCTCCTACTTTCTCCTGTGTTCTCCTGCTTTCTCTTGTGTTCTCCTACTTTCTCCGGTGTTCTCCTGGTTTCTCCTGTGTTCTACCGCTTTCTCCTGTATTCTACTGCTTTCTCCTGTATTCTCCTGTGTTCTACCGCTTTCTCCTGTGTTCTCCTGCTTTCTCCTGTGTTCTCCTGGTTTCTCCTGTATTCTCCTGCTTTTTCCTGCTTTCTCCTATATTCTCCTGCTTTCTCCTGTATTCTCCTGTATTCTCCTGCTTTCTCCTGTGTTTTCCTGCTTTCTCCTGTGTTCTCCCGTATTCTCTTGCTTTCTCCTACTTTCTCCTGTATTCTCCTGGTTTCTCCTGTGTTCTCCTGCTTTCTCCTGCTTTTTCCTGCTTTCTCCTGTATTCTCCTGCTTTCTCCTGTATTCTCCTGTATTCTCCTGCTTTCTCCTGTGTTCTTCTGCTTTCTCCTGCTTTCTCCTGTATTCTCCTGCTTTCTCCTGTATTCTCTTTTGCTTTCTCCTGTATTCTCCTGCTTTCTCCTGTGTTCTCCTGCTTTCTCCTGTATTCTCCTACTTTCTCCTGTATTCTCCTGTATTCTCCTGCTTTCTCCTGTGTTCTCCTGCTTTCTCCTGTGTTCTCCTGCTTTCTCCTGTGTTCTCCTACTTTCTCCTGCTTTCTCCTGCTTTCTCCTGTGTTCTCCTGCTTTTTCCCGCTTTCTCCTGTATTCTCCTGCTTTTTCCTGGTTTCTCCTGTATTCTTCTGCTTTCTCCTGTATTCTCCTGCTTTCTCCTATTTTCTCCTGCTTTCTCCTGTGTTCTCCTGCTTTCTCCTGTATTCTTCTGCTTTCTCCTGTATTCTCCTGCTTTCTCCTGTATTCTCCTGCTTTCTCCTATATTCTCCTGCTTTCTCTTGTGTTCTCCTACTTTCTCCTGTGTTCTCCTGCTTTCTCCCGTATTCTCTTGCTTTCTCCTACTTTCTCCTGTATTCTCCTGGTTTCTCCTGTGTTCTCCTGCTTTCTCCTGTGTTTCTCCTGCTTTCTCCTGTGTTCTCCTGCTTTCTCCTGCTTTCTCCTACTTTCTCCTGTATTCTCCTGCTTTCTCCTGTATTCTCCTGCTTTCTCCTGTATTCTCCTGTATTCTCCTGCTTTCTCCTGTGTTCTCCTACTTTCTCCTGTGTTTTCCTGCTTTCTCCTGTATTCTCCTGCTTTCTCCTGTATTCTCCTGTATTCTCCTGCTTTCTCCTGTGTTCTTCTGCTTTCTCCTGCTTTCTCCTGTATTCTCCTGCTTTCTCCTGTATTCTCCTGCTTTCTCCTGTATTCTACTGCTTTCTCCTGTATTCTCCTGTGTTCTACCACTTTCTCCTGTTTTCTCCTGCTTTCTCCTGTATTCTCCTGCTTTCTCCTGTATTCTTTTGCTTTCTCCTGTATTCTCCTGCTTTCTTC
>NW_017802725.1:748559-786856 GCF_001625305.1 Branchiostoma belcheri
TTTCGCTCGATTTTACCTGCCAATCTGGTAGGATTCTGCTGCTTTCTCCTGGACATGGCGGTTCCCGGCGATGTTGTCCATGCACGGAGAAGTTTTGCGGCGAATTTCGCGGATTCTGGCGAGATGAGCTCCAGAAAATTTCGTCTGCATACCAACAAGGGTAAAGGGACCATTTATTTTGTCCCGAGTATGTAAATGAGGTGCTTATACATGCAGATACCTTGCAAATACGTAATAACGTAACAGAATAAAGTAAAATAAACGAGAAAGCAGGAGAATGCAAGAGAACACAGGAGATAGCAGGAGAATGCAAGAGAACGCAGGAGAAAGCAGGAGAACACAGGAGAAACCAGGATAACACAGGAAAAACCAGGCGAAATCAGGAGAACACAAGAGAAAGCGGTAGAATACAGGAGAAAGCAGGAGAAAGCAGGAGAGCACAGGAGAAAGCAGGAGAATGCAGAGAAAGCAGGAGAACACAGGAGAAAGCTGTAGAATACAGGAGAAACCAGGAGAACACAGAAGAAAGCAGGAGAACACAGGAAAAGCAGGAGAATACAGGAGAAAGCAGGAGAATACAGGAGAAAGCAGGAGAAAGCAGGAGAATACAGGAGAAAGCAGGAGAACACAGGAGAAAGCAGGAGAACACAGGAAAAAGCAGGAGAATACAGGAGAAGCCAGGAGAAAGCAGAAGAAATTTACTTGCTGTGGCCTTACATAGTGGCCAAGACGTAGTTTATGTAGGTTAGAAATAGTGTATTGTAAAAATTGTATTTCTTGAAAAAATAACTTGTTATACGCTGTGACATCAGTAAATTGTAACCACTAAATAGTTATGCAAGAATACCTATTCCCCAAAATGAAATTCCTCCAGATTGCAACTTCTTGTCTGTATTTTCGACAGTCTGTCTATAAGACTCAGTATATGTATCAATATGCCTCTAATAGTTTTGATTCCTTTATATGAAATTTCCACCGTACTTTCTTTTCATCATCAGGTCTTAAATCTGCAACTGTGTTAAGGAAGAGAGAAGAAGTTGAACCTGTACATAGTAAATTAGTATACATTTATATTAAGACGCTATAGTAGATTTTGCTATCGTTATGTAATCAATGCGCTTACCTTTCATGACCTGTACTTAACTTGTGAGAGTATTAACGTACAATAAAAGTCAAGTCTGTCATTCATCATTCATCATTCTTTTTTTACCTTGCATCAAAGTATTTTCTAGGCGCCCATCACTGTATACAAAAAAGAAAAGTATTTGCTTTCTCTCTTTCTCCTGCTTTTTCCTGCCTTTTCCTGTATTCTCCTGATTTCAACTGCTTTCTCCTAGTTTCCCATGGTTTCTCCTGTGTTCTCCTGCTTTCTCATTGTTTCTCCTTGCTTCTACCACTTTCTCCTGGTTTCTCCAGGTTTCTCCTGTATTCTCCCGCTATCTCCTGTATTCTCCTGCTTTCTCCTGCTTTCTCCTGTATTCTCCTGCTTTTTCCTGCTTTCTCCTGTATTCTCCTGCTTTTTCCTGTATTCTCCTGTTTTCTCCTGCTTTCTCCTGTATTCTCCTGCTTTCTCCTGTATTCTTTTGCTTTCTCCTGTATTCTCCTGCTTTCTCCTGTGTTCTCCTGGTTTCTCCCGTATTCTCCTGCTTTCTCCTGTATTCTACTGCTTTCTCCTGTATTCTCCTGCTTTCTCCTGCTTTCTCCTGTATTCTCCTGGTTTCTCCTGTATTCTACTGCTTTCTCCTGTATTCTCCTGTGTTCTACCACTTTCTCCTGTGTTCTCCTGCTTTTTCCTGCTTTCTCCTATATTCTCCTGCTTTCTCCTGTATTCTCCTGCTTTCTCCTATATTCTCCCGCTTTCTCCTTTGTTCTCCTGCTTTCTCCTGTGTTCTCCTGGTTTCTCCTGTATTCTCCTGGTTTCTCCCGTATTCTCCTGCTTTCTCCTGTATTCTACTGCTTTCTCCTGTATTCTCCTGCTTTCTCCTGCTTTCTCCTGTATTCTCCTGGTTTCTCCTGTATTCTACTGCTTTCTCCTGTATTCTCCTGTGTTCTACCGCTTTCTCCTGTGTTCTCCTGCTTTTTCCTGGTTTCTCCTGTATTCTCCTGCTTTTTCCTGTATTCTCCTGCTTTCTCCTGTATTCTCCTGCTTTCTCCTGTATTCTCCTGCTTTCTCCTGTATTCTCCTGCTTTCTCCTGTATTCTCCTGCTTTCTCCTATATTCTCCCGCTTTCTCCTTTGTTCTCCTGCTTTCTCCTGTGTTCTCCTGGTTTCTCCTGTATTCTCCTGGTTTCTCCCGTATTCTCCTGCTTTCTACTGTATTCTACTGCTTTCTCCTGTATTCTCCTGCTTTCTCCTGCTTTCTCCTGTGTTCTCCTACTTTCTCCTGTGTTCTCCTGCTTTCTCCTGTATTCTCCTGGTTTCTCTACTCTGTGTATGGTTTCTCCTGGTTTCTCCTGCTTTCTCCTGTATTCTCCTGCTTTATCCTGTGTTCTCCTGCTTTTTCCTGCTTTCTCCTGTATTTTCCTGCTTTCTCCTGTATTCCCCTGCTTTCTCCTGTATTCTCCTGCTTTTTCCTGCTTTCTCCTGTATTTTCCTGCTTTCTCCTGTATTCCCCTGCTTTCTTCTATATTCTTCCGCTTACTCCTATATTTTCTTGCTTTTTCTTGCTTTCTCCTTCTTTCTCTTGTATTCTCCCGATTTTTCCTGCTTTTTCCCAGTTTCTCCTGCATTATTTAAATTATATATCTGCATGATATTTGCATGCATTGCTGTTTAAGGAGTCTAATTTACATACTCGGGACAAGATAAATGGTCCCTTTACCAAAACAAACAACCTATCAAAGTTCCGCCATGATAGGATATACCATTCCAACTGCTAAAGGGGTGTGGTGTATCTAAATCTGACCATAATTTCTAGTAAAGAAACAGTTATATCACATTTTGGTGATCAAATGTATATAAAATGCTAGTTTAATAGTATACATTTAATCACACGTTATATTTGAATAATATCTTCTAATTTTCAAACAGTGATAAATACATATTTCCCTATTTCCAGTAGACGATTCTCAGAATATTAGACTTATCAAAAATAGGGGTGCAAGAATTACAAATTAAAAAGTTATATTAAATCAGCTGCTATTTTCTATCTGCAATCAGAACTTTACCATTTATGTT
Organism: Branchiostoma belcheri; assembly: GCF_001625305.1. Classification (NCBI taxonomy): domain Eukaryota; kingdom Metazoa; phylum Chordata; class Leptocardii; order Amphioxiformes; family Branchiostomatidae; genus Branchiostoma; species Branchiostoma belcheri. Next base: position 751,737 of record NW_017802725.1, read on the forward strand.
TTATAATTAGTGATTTTGTATCCATATTTGAGGATTTTCTGTATATTTTCTTTCTAAATCAGCATTTTAAAAATTCTTCGATCTATCCCAATGTTGTGTGCGGAGTGGTACATTCTAATATCCTAGCTGACCTCTGACCTTCCTGAAATAGCTTACTTGCCGCATAGAAACGTGGCTAAGAAGTTATACAACCAGACAGTCCTATTAAAATTCGTCCAACTTCTGAAGTATGGAGAAGGAGAACGACCAACCGGAGGTCCCTCTTGGGTTTGTAGTGTGGTGTTCGCCTCTTTGATTCAATATCAGTCGTCAATTTGATAGTTTTTAGAGAGAATTTTGGGGGAGTATTTTGAAAGGGGCTAAGTGGGAGGGAGGGGGGTGTGGTGGATGATGCAACAAGTCGCTAAATTATCGTAAAACAATGTTTTGGAGAAATACACTTAACATCTGTGCATGTTTTCTACGATCTATCTATCAATGCCGTAACCAAAGAATAGTGTCACATACCCCTTAAGAAGAGTTTTTACAGTAGATGACATATATGCAAAATGCAATTTAGATGCAAAACATCCTGGTGTGTTTAGGCCCTTAATGACCAAGTGATTATTGTCTGGAGTGGAGAGACCACTTAAATGTAGGTCGAACCAGTCAGTCTCTTTACTGGCTAGGGAAGGATGTATTGAATGGTAGAAATTCTATACTGAAGTGCACTAACTGGGCTGAACAAAAACTTTGAAGATAGTCTATGGCCTACTTTTAGGTTTTATCTTTCATACTTTCAAGCTGTGACAGTGTAGCAATGTATCAATTAAAAGATGGTAGGGGTTACAAACACTTAGTGTCAGTGAACTAACTGAATGTGTGTGTGTTGAGCATAGGGAATTATTTATAGTAATTTTAACGTTCTTATCTTTAAAAAGTGTTAAGTGGTCTTTCCATTGATTATACATGTACCATGATTGCATTATGTTGCATCATTGTACTAAACAAGATGAAAAATAACCTTATATATGAGCAAGAATAAGCATGTATTACCCAACTTCAGGATACCCCCCCCCAAAAAAAACACTCTTAAGAACAATATTTTACTGGTATTACATTTCCCTCCTTGCCTATAGGCCAGATGGAAAGCCACTGTCTAAGAAAGCTCTGAAGAAACAACAGAAGGATGCAGAGAAGGCAGCTAAGAAGGCCCAGAGGCAGGCTCAACAGGTAACTACACATATAGTCAGGGGGAATCTCAAGGGACTGTTTGTCAACGAGCTGATTAGCTGAATTCAGTCACTACCTTCATCAGCTACAAAAAACTTTGAAACTTTGTTGTCAAGCTTAACCTCACAATGTCTGAATTACAGATAAAAAAATTGGAGATTTCATCTGTGCATGTCAAAGTTTCTACAGAAATTTGTACTTTTAAAACTTTATGATACAAAGTCCATGGAAGCCCGGGCTATACCGTTAAGTACAGCCTGATCCAGAACACTGTTATCAAAGGTTATCAATGTATCATGGCCCAGGTATGATATGAATCTTGGGTCTTTGGGGGTTAAGGTAGCCAACATCAACTTGCTGATGATTCTGCTACACTGTAGTATTTGGGCTGTAGAATTTGGACCATCGCACACCGGGGCAGTGGTGGGATCACGAAAGGTGTGGTGGGATCTTTAATGTTCTCGAGGTGTGGCTCTCCTCAAACACGGGACCTCCAGTTTACGTCCTATCCGAGGGACGTCCCTAACCGAAGCTAGGTACTCATTTACACCCGAGTGAAGTGAGGAAATTCGTGTTAAGTGCCTTTCCCAAGGGCACAAGATCGGTGACATGGGTGGGGATTGAACCCTGGACCTCTAGGTTCCGAGCCGAACGCACTACCGCTGCGCCACACGACCTAACATAGAATTGATGAATCAAGGAAACTTGTGTTGCTTCCGAGGTGTCAAGTTGCTTGATTTATTTCATGCAGTATTACATAATGTCCTACCCGGATGTCTTACCTTCATTAATGTAACTAATTTTCAATACAGGGTAGGGGCATTGTGACTGTATTTCTTTGTTCAAGAATGCCAGATCAAATGTGAAAAATTACCAATCAAGGATACATTGTACATACCTTAGAAATGCGGCCAGTGCCACTACTCTAAAATTAAATCCTAGCTAGAACCCTGTACCCGAATGTCTAACCTTCTTCAATGTAACTTGTGATTTATCTCATGCAGTATATTATTTACATAATGTCCTACCCGGATGTCTTACCTTCTTCAATGTAACTTGTGATTTATCTCATGCAGTATATTATTTACATAATATTAATGTCCTACCCGGATGTCTAACCTTCTTCAATGTAACTTGTGTTGTTATCCAGGCTGCAGAGGCTGACGCCCAGGCAACAGAAGACTTCTCCAAGGATCGCTATGGCAACATGGCCATGCTGCAGTCTACAGAGAAACCAGGTCAGGAAATGGATCTTCTCTTCTCTTGTTTCTTAGCTTTGAATTGAAATGAATTCATTTTGAATGTGTCATGTTGATATTGCACCTCCAGTCAGTTACAATTTGCCATAGAGAGATCTCCTTGGAGATTATATTATTATTTATATGTTCTACTAACACACTAAATGCACTGTCTTGTCTTTTACACCCACAGACTCAGTTATTTATGTTCCTTAGTGTCCCCTCCTTCAGTTACTCTTGTTTTTATTGCACCGGTCACCTGTTTTGTAACTAACACACGTGCAGCTGCTCGTAATCCGATGCAAATCAGGCTAAGCAGTATACAAGATGATGATGATGATTCCTTTAGATTGTCTTACTGTCCTAAATGTTGCACATGGTAGAAGCAATTTTTGAATTAAGTGGAATTCCGAAGAATATATTGCCATGGAAACCACATTTCCTTACGTTCCCATGCATCTGTCATAAAAGAAAGAGCCCTATGCAGACATTGTCCTACTTGAAGTGATTGAATGTGTACTATGAAGACACAGTGATTCAAACTGACTATCAAGTATCATTTATGTTCCTTTAATTGTGTTTTCAGCAAAAACATTATTACTAGCATTCCAGTGTTAATGATCAGAAAAGGGAGCAAAACTCCACACACAAACACAGGACTATAACTACAAAAAAAGTATGACTATACATCTGCTGGTGAACTTCTGAGATATGTACAGTTGAGTTATGTCCAATTTTACATGCACTAATCTGCATAAGTACAGTTGGTATTTTGAGCCCTACTGAGTGATACAACTATACTAATAGTTTTTATTGTCCAAACAGTACCCGTGCAGTCGCAGCCTTTATACGGCTGAATTGATGCAGGGTATCACATAATAATACAAATCACAGCAATTACAACAATCAAATAATACACATAAACACATATTTGTTCCACAATTATTTTTTGTGGAACTGTCGCAAGGGTCTCTGCGGCTGCCATTCGGTGCCACAAGGTGACCTCAATACGACTTTCCCCAACCGAAGTTAGGTACCCATTCACAGCTGGGTGGAGTGAGGAAATTCGTGTAAAGTGCCTTTCCCAAGGGCACAACGTCGGGGCGCATGTTCAGACAAGTTCCGGGTACGACTGGGAATCGAACCCGGGTCTCCCCGGTTCATAGTCGATTGCTCTAACCACTACACCACCCGACGCCACACAATACCTCCATCCATTACAAATGGTACAAATGTGTCAATCAATTGTGATATACAATACAGCATAGACAAGTAAGTAGTGATGATTAATGTACATTTGTGGTATGCATCATTTTTGCTCAATGCTTCTCAAACATCATTATGAACACTACTGCAATGATTACAATTTATTTTGTATTGGAAAACTCGTGTTGCATTATGATTTTCCCCTATGGTACAGCACTAACCCTGTGTCCAGACTGATACAGTGTCATCGTAATAATCAGTCACCATCACATCTCCACCTGGTGACACAGTAACATCCAGGGGATACTTCATATCACTTCCAATGTGACACAGAAATTTGCCCTGACTGTCAAACATTTTCACACAACCATTTCCTTTGTCAGCCACAATGATGTTTCCCATCCCATCAACACAAATGCCCCGAGGATTTTTCAGCTGACTTTCATCAGATCCCTCACTCCCAAACTTGAACTTGAAGTTCCCCTCTCTGTCCAAGACATGGACACAGTGATTGTTGACATCAGTGACCAGAATGTTCCCCTCCCCATCCACAGTGACATATTGTGGCAACCAAGGCTCTGGTGACCTATGACCTGAACCATATGTTCCCAGCTCAGAGCCATCTTGGTTAAACACTCGAAGTCCACCATTCTGCCCATCATACTCTGTAACAATCACCTGTTCTGTTGCCATAGATACAGTTATGCCTCGGATGTATATAACATGATATGGCAGATCTATTTTGGCCAAACAGGTGCCTTCCCTGGAATACTGCACTACATGTCCACCACTCACCACCCACAGGTTGTCATTTCTATCTACAGCAATATCCCATGGTTTTAACTTTTCCCCAGTGTCCCCTGGCAGAGTTGTTGTGAACTCTCTGATATAAACACCATCCATTGTGAACACCTGGATTCTGCTGTTATAATGATCAGCAATGTAAACCTCATTGTCTTGTGAGACAGCTACTCCCAAAGGACATTTATATTCCGACCTACCTAATCCCACTCCCCCAAACCTGACTTTCCTCACCCATGGTTGTCCCACCCTGATTGGTCTGACATTTGTACCTTTAACTTTCCTTTCAGGCTGAACTTTCCTTTCAGGCTGAACCACTGACTGTCTGACTTGTCCTATATTTGTTGCTGTAGGTTTATCCATGGATTGTTTGTCTGACATGGTTTGTACTGGATTTTTTTGCTGACGTCCACATGCACCCTCCATCGGTTGCTTGGCAGTCAGCAGCTGTTTGGAGCTGTTTGGCTTTTCATTCAACTCTGTTGGGAAATAATAAAGTCAAATAAATTTAATATTAATATATTTCACATGCATTGCTATTGCATGGTATCTAATAAACAAGGTACATGTGCATACTCACATGTTACTCAATTTCTACATTCAATTTGTTGAATTCAATTTGACTTATTTCTCATGATATAGACAGTGATAGTTGTCAGAAAAGAAATGGTACATGCAGTCTAAATGACAAGTCCATCTATGGGTAACATCAGGGGTAAATATTGTCATTTTTTTATACTGAATCTTGGATGCCTTTCTTAGATATCATAAAAGTCTCGTACCAGGATATTTTTCCTTCAGACTGTCCACAACATGCCTCAGGTCTGCCTCTTGTAGTGCCTCCATCAGCACATGTATGGTGGCTGCGTTTCCCTTCCGCTTGTGCCATTCCCACAATAGTTCCATACAGCGGGACTTGTCATCCCGCCGTTTGCCTTCAATGTTGTCTATGTCTGGTGTCTCAAACCCCAGACACCAAGCCAGGTCCTTCCAGTCTGAGCTCACCCTGTTCTTTATGAAGATAAAATACTTCCCAACATCTGCAAGGCAACAGAATAACAGATATGGGGAAAATAATTATACAGATACATGTACCTGCAAGGCAATAACAACTGTACACAAGCTATTTATCTGTATCAGTATATATGTTAGGAATGCAAGAAAATTTTTTCCGACCATTTCCAAAAGAAATAGCGACTTATATATAGCCGGTATAACCGCCCTTTAGCACAACACACTAGCTTAGAATATAATATTAACCTTTCAAAATGAAATCTGCCTGCAACAACATTGTAATTACACACTAAATGCTGATTATTCGTTGTGAAATAAAAAATATAAAGTCCAATAACTAATGAATTCTCAGTGTAATTGATACTTGAAATGATCAATGACTGTGAAAACCATTCCTCATTTCATTTTTTTTTGGGGGGGGGGGAGGGGGGTAAGTTGTATGGCTTCAGCATTGCATTGAAACATTACCTACAAAACTAGCAGCCCTCAGAATGGAGCTAAAACAACTATGAAATACATGTGTATGACTTGTTACATGTACAGAATGTTAAACTTGAAAGGTTGTGAAATATCTTGCGTGAACTCACCTTGTCTTGACATGATGCAAACACATTTCCCACTTAGCTTTCTCACCACTCAGGTTCAAAGATTACATAGAATGATTCTGGAAAAACAAGCATTGGCGGAAAGCTGTACAGAGTTGGGAGTCACCAAACATTATACAACACAGTGCTCCATACATTCATATTACCTAAAAGTGAAACTAACGCGTTGATTCTGAACGTTACAGAACGAAAGTCAAGCTTGACAACTTTGTACTGGAAGATTTTGGTTGCAGTTCTCAGCTGGTAAAATAACTTCCTACCTTACCTTTCCTCAAGACAAGAACTATTTCCTTCACTTAACCTCGAATCATGGGGGTGTCTCTGGCTTCAGGAAGTGTATTTGAACAGTGACACTTGTTACAGCCTTTCTCATTGTTACGCAGTAGAAGGACGATCTGTAGACGCCATTTTCAGACCCTGGGAAATGTCTAATTAAAAAAGAATAGCCAGCCACTCCCCTACAAAGCTCCTTCAGTGTAACTCTGTCAATATTTGAACTTGTTACAGCCTTTCTCATTGGTCACTTTATTCATAAATAGTTGTTTGACTCTTGTAACAGCATACTCGCTGTTAAACTCCAATGAATGATTTGTGGAGGAAGTAAATGGTTTAAACACTAGACAGTCTTAGGAGTGCAGTCTAGTGTTTACTGAGTGGCTCTTGTTGCTTATTCTGCCTGCAGTATTTTCAGGATACCACCTTTTTATACTTGAAAAGTTAACTTGACAATTTGGCATATTCACCAAAAATGTATCAAAGATTCAATCCACAGTCTTTTGTTTTGTTACACGATCTTTAAACAAGTAATCTGCACCAATCATAGGCCCCCTTATTACTGAATACCTGTGTAGGATCTGTGACACCTGTAGGAATGCACCTGTAAGCCGGTGTTGAGCCAAATCCTTGAGCTGCCACATGCGTGAGAGGTCAGGTGTTTAAGGCTAGGGTTAGGGTTAGGGTTAGGGTTAGGGTTAGGGTTAGGGTTAGGGTTAGGGTAAGGGTAAGGGTTAGGGTTGGGGTTAGGGTTAGGGTTAGACTTACGATTGGGGTTTAGGTTAGGTTTCTTCTTCATGTCGGGAGTTTATGTTAGGTTTAGTCTCCCAAATCACGACTTAACCCCTCCCACCCCTTGTCTCAGGTATATCGGAAACCCCCATGTAGTGTCGGAGACATGTATTTGGCAGGATCATGTATTTGGCTTGACACCGGAACACTCCCCTCAAGGTTATGCAGGGTCAAAGTTCACAGGTGACTGGCTCTGTCAATGCTGTGGTCTAACTGTGGTTGTGAGATTTGTGTTTAGACAGAGTTCTTTTGCCCCAATGGTTGTCAGATTGATGTTTAATCAGAGTTATTTTGCCTCAATGGTGTTAGAAAAAAGCCTACATGTGTTGTAAATTGGTTGTTTGAGTACAGAATATTACAGGTTGAGCTCTAATGAATGATTTGTGGAGGAGAAAAATGGCTTAAACACTAGACAGTCTTAGGAGGGCAGTCTAGTGTTTCATACCTATAATGTTATAGCTATACTTTTAGTTATAGTATTTTGCCTCAATGGTGTTAGAAAAAAGCCTACATGTGTTGTAAATTGGTTGTATGAGTACAGAATTATTGCAGGTGGTATTTTGAGCTCTAATGAATGATTTGTGGAGGAGGTAAATGGTTTAAACACTAGACAGTCTTGGGGGTTCAGTCTAGTGTTTTATACCTATAATGTTATAGCTATACTTTTAGTTATAGTATTTTGCCTTAATGGTGTTAGAAAAAGGCCTACACATATTTTGAATTGGTTGTATGAGTACAGAATATTACAGGTGGTATTTTGAGCCATGGTTTAAACACTAGACAGTCTTGGGAGTGCAGTCTAGTGTTTTATACCTATAATGTTATAGTTATACTTTTAGTTATAGTATGTCTGTGAAAAATCAATCACACAAAAAATGATTGCTAAAATCTCATTTCAAAACCTTTATTTCATTTAGCCTTCAGATAATAACAACCTGTACAACAAAATTAAACAAAACTTCACACACATGGCTTGAACTATACATGTGCAGGTGTACATCTGATTTTAATAATTGTACAGTACTGTTGTACAATTTATATGTCAGTTAGCTCCAGTTTGTTTAGTTTTTAAAGTATTATACATACATCAAAATTACAAACAGGACAATTTATCCATCCATTTTGTCATTCCTTGTTCTGGTGTGTAGTAGTTAGTGCTGAGTAATAGGAAATCTATGGGTTTTTTTGTCAATATTGACTATAGTAAAATTATATCAGTAATTGGTATCAGACCTACAGCTGCCAGCTCTGGGAAGTATGAAGTACAGCATAAACAAGAAAGAATGATGACTTTGAACACTAATAGGTACATATGTAACATACAGTCACATGTCAACATTTAGATATTACATTGTGATTTCCCCCTAGCTATGGTACGGCACTAACCCTGTGTCCAGACTGATACACTATCATCTAACCAATGAGTCACCACCACATCTCCACCTGGTGACACAGTAGCACCCCAGGGATCCTTCATACCACTTGCAATGTAACACAGAAATCTGCCATGACTGTCAAACATTTTCACACAACCATTTCCTCTGTCAGCCACAATGATGTTTCCCTTCCCGTCAACACAAATGCCCCGAGGATTTTGCAACTGACTTTCATCAGATCCCTCACTCCCAAACTTGAACTTGAAGTTCCCCTCTCTGTCCAAGACATGGACACAGTGATTGTCAATATCAGTGACCAGAATGTTCCCTTCCCCATCCACAGTGACATATCGTGGAAACCAAGGCTCTGGTGACCTACGACCTGCTTTGTATGTCCCCACCTCAGAACCATCTTGGTTAAACACTCGAAGTCGACCATTCTGCCCATCATACTCTGTAACAATCACCTGTTCTGTTGCCATAGATACAGTTATGCTACGGAGGTATTGAACATGTCGAAGATCTATTGTGGCCAAACAGTTGCCTTCCCTGGAATACTGCACTACATGATCATCACCCACCACCCACAGGTTGTCATTTCTATCTACAGCAACATCCTCTGGTTGTAATGCCTTACCAGTTTCCCCTGGCAGAGTTGTTGTGAACTCTCTGATATAAATACCATCCATTCTGAACACCTGGATTCTGCTGTTATAACAATCAGCAATGTGAACCTTATTGTCTTGTGAGACAGCTACTCCATAAGGACCTCTAAATTCCCCCCTACCTGATCCCCTTCCCCCAAACCTGACTTTCCTCACCCATGGTTGTCCCACCCTGATTGGTCTGACATTTGTACCTTTAACTTTCCTTCTAGGCTGAACCACTGACTGTTTGACTTGTCCTGTATCAAATACTGTTACAGTAGGTTTATACATTGATTGTTTGCCTGACATGGTTTGTACTGGATGTTTCTGCTGACTTCCACATGCACCCTCCATCAGTTGCTTGGTAGTCAGCAGCTGTTTGGAGGTGTTTGGCTTTTCTTTCAACTCTGTTGGGAAAGATTCAGTCAAACAAATTTATATTTCACAGGCAATAATATCACATGTAGTATCTAATGAACAAAGTACATGTGCATATATACTCACATATTACTCAATTTCTACATTCAATTTGTCATGTTTAAATTTGTCTTGACAAGATCTTGCCTCATGATATAGACAGTGATAGATGAAAAAGAAATGGTACATGCAGTCCACAGCAAATGACAAGTCCATCTATTGGTAACATCAGGAATGAATATTGTCATTTTTTAATACTAAATCTTGGGTGCCTTTCTTATAGATATCATAAAAGCCTTGTACCAGGATATTTGTTCTTCAGACTGTCCACAACATGTTGTAGCTGTGCATTTTTCAGAGCCTCCATCAGCACTTGTACTGTGGCTGCGTTTCCCTTTTGCTTGTGCCATTCCTGCAGTAGTTCCATACAGCGAGACTTGTCGTCCCGCTGTTTGCCTTCAATGTTGTCTATGTCTGGTGTCTCAAACCCCAGACACCAAGCCAGGTCCTTCCAGTCTGAGCTCACCTTGTTCTTTATGAAGATGAAATACCTCCCAACATCTGCAAGGCAACAGAATAACAGATATGGGGAAAATAATTATACAGAATATGTAATACAAATGTACACAAACTATGCATCTGTATCAGTATATAGCTGGTATAACTGCCCTTCGGCTTAACACACTAGCTTAGAATATAAACATTTCAAGACAAAATCTGCCTGCAACAACAGTTGTCATGATTATCATCTTAAGAAACATTGCAATAATTATGACACTAAATGCTGATTATTCATTGTGAAATAAAAATATGAAGTCCAATAACTAATGAATTCTCAGTATAATTGATAGTTATATTGATTGCACAAGTCAAGTGAAGGTTGCAAGTTTCTGATCAATGACAGTGAAAACAGTTCTTTGATAAGGACCATGCAGTGACCATAATAGTGTAACTCAGCTGATATCTTGTTACTATTTTAGTGGGTGCCTTTCCCCCACATTTTGTAACATTACTAGAGGTGGGAAATTTCTAATTTTAAATTGTACAAATGAGCTTCAGTTTTGATTGGGTTGTAAATAGCTACAGTACATGTAAGTTGCTGGTTGTCTTTCTACTCGGGGGGAAACTTAAGAAACTTTAAGGTTGACTACTGATAAATTTCTGAACTTATTTTAAGGATATAAATCAAACCTGTTGATAGAGATGACCATGTTTTCAGTTGTGTTCCTTCTGTGACGGGTGTCTCTGACCTGCCTGGATTGGTTTTGAAGCGTTTTCTTGGTCGGTCTGCCTCATTTTGTTGAGGAGCTTTCCTTTTGTTGTCTTGTAGGAGCCCAGAAAGATCTGGTTTGGACAAAAGAACATTCAGCTGAACATTGATTAAGACTTTTGTATCCAACTTATTATAAGAATCAAGAATCTTACCAAACAACAGAAATCTTTAATTTTCAAAGTTTAAATTTAATAAATTTAATACCAAGGACTTAAAGAAAATGAGGAGAAAGAAGTTGTTTCACCTGTAGGTTGAACTGGGTATGGTTTGATAGAACTAGTGGTTGGCCTTGGTTGTGTGTCAGCTGTATGCAAGACAGTCGATGTTGGAATGGTAGGGAGTATTGAAGATGTAGATGGATAAGCAGTTGGTACAGCTGATGCTTTTCCAGTTTCTTCTGTGAGGTGAAAAAATTATTATGAATTTCAATTAAAGCAGCTATATTTTCTTAGGAAATTCCATATGTCCTGCTAACTATGAGTATGACAATGAAAGTGGGCAATACAAACTACTTTGATGGACAGCAACCACCGTCCTGTGTATCAAAACCATAATGCCAATCTTACTGAGCCCTTTAATCTTGGTTGTTTTTGACTGTCACCTTTCTGGAAAAAGTCTCTCCATGCGATGTAGTCCTCCTCAAGCACCAGTGTTCTGACCAGCTTCTGTTCTCCACCTCCAAGTCTCCTCATCTCTTCAGTCCTCACCACCTCCGACAATTTGTCAGACAGTCTCCCACTCATGTGCAAACCCCAGAAATGCTCAAAATTGGATTTAGTTTCAAAGATTAGAAACAAAATAAGACAGTCTTTGTACATTTGCACAATTTTGGCCTTTTCTTCCTCCACTTTGGTCCAAATTTCTTCAAACTTTGTTTCTAGGCTGTGTGGTGACAGGAAGTGAGCTTTCTGCAATGTTTCAACCTGCTTCTCTTGATGCTTGTAAATAGTATCGAGTTGACATGCTTTAAGTTTCTCCTTTAGCTTCAAGATTTTCTCTATGTTCTCCATAGAAAGATCTTTCTTTGTAAGCTCTTGTTGTATTCTAGCCAAAAGTACTGGTTTGTGGGTTAGACTGTCAGAAGTGCGTGAAGTTTCAGAGATTGCCATTAACATTGGACTTGGCATTGCTGTAAGGAACATAGATAATTGAATAATACTTTTCATTACTTTTTAGGCCTGTCCAGTGGTATACCACGAGGAAGTTTCCAGAATAATATTAAAATTCAGATGTGAAGTGCAATAAGCACTATTATCTGTGGAAATTTTGATGATCCACAGAGTAGACATGTTCCCAAAATTGAATAATACATTCAACATGTACATGTACATATATACTGAATTCTCATTCTCATACATTGTACATCATCTCCATCCCTTGCCTTCATAATGCCATGACTTTTCCTTTCCTGTTCTCAAGTACATGAAATATTGTTCAAACATATAATATGACATCCAAGCACTACGATGTAAATGAAAAGCTATGTAAATTTGTTCATACATGTTTCAAAAAGAGAGAGGAGATCCTGTAGATAGATCCTGTAGTTAGAGACCTGTAGCACAAAACTGTAACACTTGTCTCTTCTATACTTTTACCTGTAGTTATCTAACTTAGTGCATTTTGGCCCATGTAGGGCATGGAAATCAAACATGCAATAAAGTTCATTGTCATTGTCATTATATTGGCATGATCTTAAAAGGCAGACAAAAATTTACCTTGATATTTCCTGATCACTTCTTGTTCGGTGCTGCTTGTGGGTGACTTTGGCTTTCCATTTAACTCTGTTGAGAAAAAAAGGTAGCGTAAAGTTTACAGGCAATGTCTCAATCATAATGTAACAGTCACAACTGCCTGATGAAAAATCAAACAGTCCAAATGACAAGATCATTGAAGAGAAATAGATTCTACTTATGAAAGTATCTTTTATTTTCTAATGTCAAACACAAAATTACTGCGCATGTTGGCAAATTAGACCCCTAGCCCACCCTGGGTCTAAACTTTTGTGGCTGGTTGGCCTCTGGAGCTGTGTTTGTTTTGCGAGATTGAAACTACACATGTATGGCCGCTGGGACAATTTTGGAAGCCATCCTGCAAGCATGGGGAGGGCATGGGGCTTGTTAAAACCTAATTTGGAGGGAAGGGACACCACCTACTAAACGATTTTTCCACCCAACGACTTCCCTAAAATGAAGACTTTCTTTATGCTCTGTATGTGGTAACCAGTATAACAAGGTAACTGTAAAGTGTTTTTTCACATCAACAGTATAAAACCCTTTCAACCGGTCTGAACTGATACAAAAAATACATGTAACGACAGAACAAGTCTGAGTACTTTTGATAAGCTTGGAGCTAGAGCTCTGACTACAAAAAAACAGGAACATAATACTGCAAATATTTTATGATTTACTGTATTTAAAACTTCAGTGCAGTGATTTAGTTAAAACTAACTAAGCGAGTGTCTTACCCTCACCTGCACCTCCACATGCCGTGAGTAACTGCTGATGAGACTCCTCCCAGTACCTGGACTCCAGTAGCTTTACTTTAAGTTCAGCTGCCCTTCTGAACTCTACTTCGGACATCCTTAGGACTTCCTTAATCTGACTTGCCCAACGCACAACATCTACAGAATCGTCACCCTCTATTTTCAACACAGAGTGATGGAATTCTGGTACGACCTTCTTGACCAAAGTGGCCAGTCCTGATTGGTCAGATATGAGGACTGGCACGCCGGCCGCCATGGCCTCCAGACCGACCAGTCCGAAGGGTTCTGCACGGGAGGGCATGAGAACCAGGTGGGCCTGCTGCATGTGTCGGCAGATGTCTTCCTGAGTGCAGCTTGGGAGAAGTGTGGGGATCAGTTTTCCTGAGTTGATGCTGGCTTGGAGAATGGACATAGTGGCCTGAAACTCCTCCTCACTTATATCACAAATCCGCCAAAGGATCTTCTCCAGACTTGTTTCTGCCTGCACCTTTACCAAGGACTTAGCTACAAGGTCATAACCTTTCACCCTCTCTACCTTGTTGACCCCACCGATGGACAGGACAACCCTCTCATTGGTTTGCTTGTATGTAACTGTAGTTTTCTGGAACAAGTCCGATGGTTTGGGAAGGAAGAGAAGGTGACTTGGCTTCTTGTTTTCAGGGATTGCACGAAAGGAATTGGTGAAGTGGTCGAATATGTTATGTCCTACAGAGAACACAGTGTCTGCCTTCTCAGCATCTTGTCTGATGGAGTCTTCCTTCTTCCCAATGCCCATGGCCTTCTCTTCTTCCTTGTACTTCTCTGTGTCCTCTGGAATTGTCTCGATGACAAGACCGAGGTTGGCTTGGGGGAAACGCTGCTCCTGAATGGCTGCTGCTGCTTTGCTGGTGACCTCAGCGTGACCCACAATGTACCCAACATCCTCTGGGAGACTGGGATAGCGGATGCGGTGGTCAAAGGTCAGCCAATCCAGACTGGGTTCCCTTGTGTCTCCCTGAATGCAGGTTGGGAGGATGAGCTCCACTCCATCAGCACCAGCACACTTTCTGTCCTCCTCTGTATCCTCCAAAACGGTGCTGTAAACTTTCCTCCCTGCTCCTGTTACGATCTGTGCCACTTGTCGGTTTGTGGTGTTTCTGCCATACCGGCCATTGAGCAGCAAAACTGCACTGATGTTGTCTGATGGTATAAAACAGGTCAAAACAAAACATTTATGTTCTTTCCTATACAGATTTTAACAGTTGTAATCTTTATCCTGCGGCCTGCGCGGTCCCTCCCACGCTGATTTTGACCAAGAAAGGGAGGCGGGGCTTACGGTGTTCGACCGGAAAGGTCCATTGTCATGACTGTAGCAGTTGTCTAAAAGTTTACAAAACATATTTCTGAAGTTCTTTGATTCTTTTATCAAATAATATGTGATTATAAACAATCGTAGTACAAGGTCAAATTTAATTTATACTATCTAAAAAAACCTTGGGTTGTATCTGTTTAGAATGTGGGATTTGGGGTAGTTTTATGGCTCAGTATTACAGACCAGCATCCTTACTAGTAACTTGACAGTGGGGTTATAGCAACTATATTGTATTAATTTGTAGTAGATAAAGACATGTCATGAGAGAACAATGCACTAATAAATAAAAAGATAAACTCCTCACCTTCTGCAGACATGTTGGAAACACATTTCCCTATTGGGTCTCTCACCACTCAGTTTTACATATCAACTTGCTGTGAACAAAATACAGTTGGCTTTACCTTCAATCTGTTTAATGGCAGGAAAGCATACTCTAGTAACGTTATGATATAAGTAGCAGCAAAATATGGATAGCAGTAAGAGTGATCAAACATAAAAGTACAGTCACATACATGTAGTAACAGAAAGTAAAACTAGTTTTATCATGCTCATTTACAAGTTACAAAACCAAAGTAATGCTTCATTTTGTGCTGAAGATTTTGAATATGTTATGTTTCAGTTTTCAGACACCCTAACATCAGCTGGTAAAATAACTTCCAGCTTACCTTTCCTCAAGACAAGAACTGTTTCCTTGCCTGCCTGCCTGAATCATGGCGGCGTCTCTGGCTTCAGGGCAAAGTCAGTATTTGTACAGTGACACTTGTTACAGCCTTTCTCATTGGTCACTTTAGTCATGTACAATTGTTTACTGAGTGACTCTTGTTGGTTATTCTGGCTGCAGTATTCTCAGGATACCCCTCTTAATGCTTGAAAAGTTAACCTAACAATTTGGCATATTCACCAAAAATGTATCAAAGAATCAATCAACAGTCTTTTGTTTCATTAAACAATGATCTTTAAACAAATACTCTGCACCAATCATAGGCCCCCTTACTGAATACCTGTGCATGGTTCATCACACCTGTAGGAATGCACCCGGAACACACCCCTCAAGGTCATGCAGGGTCAAAGTTCACAGGTGACTGGCTCTGTCAATGCTGTGGTCTAACTGTGGTTGTGAAATTTGTGTTTAGACAGAGTTCTTTTGCCCCAATGGTTGTCAGATCAATGTTTAATCAGAGTTATTTTGCCTCAGTGGTGTAGAGAAAGGCCTACACATATTTTGAATTGGTGGTATGAGTACAGAATATTACAGGTTGTATTATGAGCCCTAATGAATGATTTGTGTAGGAGAAAAATGGTTTAAACACTAGACAGCCTTGGGGGTGTAGTCTTAGTGTTTTATACCTATAATGTTATAGCTATACTTTTAGTTATAGTATTTTGCCTCAATGGTGTTAGAAAAAGGCCTACACATATTTTGAATTGGTTGTATGAGTACAGAATATTACAGGTGGTATTTCGAGCCCTAATGAATGATTTGTGTAGGAGAAAAATGGTTTAAACACTAGACAGTCTTAGGAGTGCAGTTTAGTGTTTTATACCTATTATGTTATAGCTATACTTTTAGTTATAGTATGTCTGTGAAAAATCAATCACACGAGAAATGCTTGCTAAAATCTCATTTCAAAACCTTTATTTCATTCAACCTTTGGATAATAACATGTGCATGGACTGTACAAGTCATGTGCAGGTGGACATCTGAAATATGTGAAGCTTGCTGAAGTTTTATCTGAACTTTAAATCTGCATAAATACAGCTGGTATTTTGGGCCCTACTGGAGTGGTTTATGAAGGTTACAGGCAGGATGAGTCCAAGTTTTACATGTGTTATAAATGGTGCATATTTCAGCTGTTGAGTCACTTTAAAAATGTAGTCAACAGGAACATCTTGCAAGACTTGTTACTACTTGTATGATAGGATGTGTACTATTGATAGGAAAAACAAGTCATACAAATAATGCATGCATCCATTACAAATGGCACAGTGTGTCAATCCGTTGTTCTATACAGTATGTACAGCATATAGACAAGTAAGTAGTGATAATTATGTGCAATGTAATACACGTATCATCTTTGCTCAGTGATACTGTAACATCAAGATATACATATACATGAACAGAGCTGATACATGATACAATAATAGCATACAGTGTTGTGATTTTCCCCTATGGTGCAGCACTAACCCTGTGTCCAGACTGATACAGTGTGGTCGTCCCAATCAGTCACCAGCACATCTCCACCTGGTGACACAGTAACAGCCCAGGGATCCTTCATACCACTTGCAATGTGACACAGAAATCTGCCCTGACTGTCAAACATTTTCACACAACCATTTCCATAGTCAGCCACAATGATGTTTCCCATCCCATCAACACAAATGCCACAAGGATCATTTAGCTGACTCTCATCAGATCCCTCACTCCCAAACTTGAACTTGAAGTTCCCCTCTCTGTCCAAGACATGGACACAGTGATTGTTGACATTAGTGACCAGAATGTTCCCCTCCCTATTCACAGTGACATACAGTGGCTGCCAAGGCTCTGGTGACCTATGACCTGAACCATATGTCCCCACCTCAGAACCATCTTGGTTAAACACTCGAAGTCGACCATTCTGCCCATCATACTCTGTAACAATCACCTGTTCTGTTGCCATAGATACAGTTATGCCACGGAGGTGTTTAACATATGGCAGATCTATTGTGACCAAACAGGTGCCTTCCCTGGAATACTGCACTACATGTTTCTCACCCACCACCCACAGGTTGTCATTTCTATCTACAGCAACATCATGTGGTTTTAACTGTTTACCAGTTTCCCCTGGCAGAGTTGTTGTGAACTCTCTGATATAAACACCATCCATTGTGAACACCTGGATTCTGTTGTTACCACAATCAGCAATGTAAACCTCATTGTCTTGTGAAACAGCTACTCCCAAAGGACCATTAAATTCACCCCTACCTGATCCCCATCTCCCAAACCTGACTTTCCTCACCCATGGTTGTCCCACCCTGATTGGTCCGACAGTTGTACTTCTTACTTCTTCAGAACTTGTCTCTTTGGACTTAACCAAAACCTGTTTGTTTGACATGGGTTTTTGTGTTACCCTACCCAGCTCTATCAGTGTACCAGATTTCTTTGGTTCGAAAGAACAAAGTTTAGTTTCACAGACTTCAGGAATTTGACTGTTCTCAAACTTTGCAAGTTTCTCTCCCAAGTTCAAGTCCTGTGATAGCCAGACTGCCTCTTCTTGCTCCAAATGTCTTTCTCCGTCTTCACAAACCCTGGACAGTTCAGCCAGCTGAGTCAGTACAGTGTCTCTTGGTCCTGTCAAAGCTGTCATGTTGTCCTGATGAGTCTTGTCCACAGTTGCCAAGAGCCCATCCCTCTGTTTTTGTAACTTCTGTACCTGTTCTTGAAAAGCTTTGTTGATCTGTTGTTGAGTTTGTGTCTTGTTGTCTGTCAGCCTTTTCTGAACATCTTGAATGTTTTTGAGGAAAGTTGAGAAGGTTTCCATCTTCTGTTGTCCCTTGTTGAGCTGTGCCCTGATGTTGGCTTTTATCTGTGGTGCCGCCTGTTTTACCCCAGTGATGTTGTGCCCAGGGTGACCATCACTGATACACTCACTACAAACTGGCACCTCACACTGCTGGCAGAACAGGTCTACTTCCTTTGTTGGGTGGAACCCACACCTGTTCTTCTGTTCTTTCATCTGAGTTTTCTTGGAGAATTCTTCGCACAGGTTGGACACAAGATGGTTGTCAGGAAGTCCTGCCACTCCCTTAGAGGTCAAAGTCACAGGTTCTCGACAGATTGAGCACCTGAATGGTTGCTGTTCTTGATGTGGCATCCTTCTGCAATCCTCCAACCATTTTTTATGTTGGCTCTCTAGACACCCCAAACAGAATGTGTGCAGACAGGGCAGTGCTTTGGGCTTCGTGAAGGGCTCAAAGCAGATTCCACAGGAGAGAAAGTCCTCCAGGATTCTTTGTCTTTCGGTGGTGGAACTTGGAGCAGCTGCCATGTTCGTGCCCCGGAAATGGTGTCCTAGTCTGCCACTCGCGCGACAAAGTTCATCTTCAGTTTAACTTTGCTCCAGCACATGACCACTTCTGTTTGAAGAGTGAGCAATTTGTTTGTTCATCTTCTGTATGGTGAATATGGACTTTGATGCCACAAAGTTATTAATTTGTAGGGAGATGCTTTAAGTTATGCTTAAAACATATTGGCAGTAAACAATGTGTGTTGTGCTTATATTTCAAGCTATCACACAAACATCAGCAATACTGCCGAAAATAGTTTCATCAGGCTGGTAAAGTATAGGAGTTTTCTTTACACAACCGAGATTTCTCACCTATTAAAAAGTGCTGATGTTTCGGTGTCTATCATTAATACTAGTTTGTCAATAGAGACTGAATCTTTATTGGTCTTTAAGTTTACATGATTGGCAATGCAACAGTCCTGAACATCTGATCATGACTGTGTCACATCCCAATATGTTCTAGGGGACTTATCTGGTCAATGTATTAAGGTTTATATCATACCCGGGCCGCGATAATGTTCAATAACGCGTTCCGGACCGGGCCGTACTATACGATACGGCCCGGGCTCCATGGCTTCCATAGAATGATTCAAACGCGTTTTGCCCTAACCGCGTGCGCCGCTTTCGAAAATTCGAATACAGAATCTGGACATTGGAATAATGATGTTGTTGCATTTTAGGCTTTAGTGGCACCAACTTTTGGCTCATCTTGCATTAAAACGCGTGTTTTTTTGGGTGGGTATGACATAAATAAAATACAACACATTCCGCATCACCCTCGGTCCCAGCCCTCCCGCGGTCGGGCCGATACCTCGGGCGATACGGAATACGCCGTGTTGTATTCTATATGTACAGTATTAGTAGTGTTTAACGTGTCATGTCTTGCAGACAGTGCTAAAGTTTTCATATTATGTACTACTAGGTTGTACATGTTTCTATAATACATTGTGTATGTAACAGTGGGGGGTTTATGGGCGCTACCAACTGACCCAGCCGTTGGGTCTAGACCTTTTCGGCCGAGTGGTTAGAGCGTCTGGTTATGAAGCTGGTGCTTGGGGGGTCGAATGTGGGTTCGAACCCCGGCCCAGGACCAGTGGGTTTTTGTCTGTTTCTACTGGCTCCTCCTGATTCTTACAGTGGTTCCCACACCGGCCCTGGGAGTTCTGGAAAAGAGTGCCACTCCAGGGACTGGTTCCTCCTGTTTCTTACATGTGTAAATTTGCCCGTTATATAATAAGTATAGGGCTTATTCACCACAGATTGTCACGTGACTCTTCCCCCCGGCAAGGAGCATTGTCCGCCATTAGGGGGTGCAGCATGGTGCCTATCGCTGTGGTACGCTATGCAAACTCTTGGCGATAGTTGCGTATTTTGGGCCACAATCTACGTTTTGAACACTCTTCTTGTTCGTAACATTGTCCTTGGGGTTGTTCTGGCTCCATGTCCACGTCTCATGTTCTCAAGATCGGGTTTTATCTTTTTTTTGCTGATCAGAAATCGGTGTGTTTTACCCTGGCGTAGGGGGCTGTAGATGTCAACGTGGGTAGCCATGAACACGGTAAATCTGCTGGAGCTACCTGTCCCTTTACTCTGTGGTAAATGTCCATGTAGAACAGGGCGATGGCAACTTGTAACACTCACCTTGTCCAGCCACAGTCGCGGCGGTGCGGACTGAGGATGGCGGCCGGCGGCCGATGGCCCCGCATTTGTTTGTGATTATCCAGACACATGTACAGTCCGGGGCTGTTCCAAAATAGCGACCTTTTGCGTATCCCGACTTACAACTTACTTGTCACCACGCAACTGCATGTCCCACAACACTCTCTACACATCCTGATACAACGCTTCCAGACTCTTAAAGGGTTTGAACCGATCCTGTGTGTAAAAACTTCTGCCCCGTGAGTACCAAAAAAAAAACAAAGCTAAGTCACGTCAATGGACTCCACTGGCGGTAGACGCCGTCTCGATCAGACTGATCAAAACTCAACAAAAACGGGTCAATCCCAACAGATTTTATTTTGTTCCAGTAACGAGAGGTATGAGTGGTGGTAAACTCTTCATGTAATAGGACAAAGGACAGTTTACCTAACGTTTGTCGGCAATTTCAATGCTTGGAAACTCGCTGTACATAGAGATGCACCCCAAAATGGCGTCGCACGGGACATGAGGGGTCGTGACGTCATGATGACGTGTGGTGAATAAGCTCTATACTGTACATGTTTGTACATGTAGGTTGGTGCATTAGAGTAGTCTACAGAAGAATTTACACCGAGTCCAGCTGGTACATGCCTTATTTTCTTAGTGTTTTGGGAGCAGATTGTTGTCACCAATCAGGTAATTATAATGTGTAGTCTGTGATTCAAAGCAATATCTGAGAAGAATGACAGCAAGAGAGACAAAATCCAATATTTACACTTTTTATTGAAAAATCTTCTCAAGAATGATACAAGAGTCCTGAATAAATCAATTATATACCAGCTATACTGACACAGATACAGATTGTGCTAATTGATAGGAACTACGTGATACACGTCAAATAAATGTAGTTGATTACAAACAGTACAATCAATTTCAATTGTGCTATACAATACAGCATACACAAGTAAGTAGTGATGATTATGTACATTTGTGGTATGTATAATTTTTGCTCAATGCTAAAAGCATGATATGAACACAACTGTTATGATTAATTTTGAATTGGCAACTTGTGTTGCAGTGTAGTTTTCCCCTGTATGGTAATAAGCACTAAACCTGTGTCCAGACTGATACTGTGTAACTTTCACGATCAGTCACCACCACATCTCCACCTGGTGACACAGTTACAGCCCAGGGATCCTTCATACCACTTCCAGGCCCATACAGAAATCTGCCCTGACTGTCAAACATTTTCACACAACCATTTCCATTGTCAGCCACAATGATGTTTCCCATCCCATCAACACAAATGCCCCAAGGATTTTTCAGCTGACTTTCATCAGATCCCTCACTCCCAAACTTGAACTTGAAGTTCCCCTCTCTGTCCAAGACATGGACATAGTGATTGTTGACATCAGTGACCAGAATGTTCCCCTCCCCATCCACAGTGACATATCGTGGTCTCCAAGGCTCTGGTGACCTATGACCTGAACCATATGTCCCCACCTCAGAACCATCTTGGTTAAACATTCGAAGTCGACCATTCTGCCCATCATACTCTGCAACAATCACCTGTTCTGTTGCCATAGATACAGTTATGCCACGGAGGTATTTAACATGTGGCAGATCTATTGTGGCCAAACAGGTGCCTTCCCTGGAATACTGCACTACATGTCCACCACCCACCACCCACAGGTTGTCATTTCTATCTACAGCAACATCCTGTGGTTGTAACTTTTTACCAGTTTCCCTTGGCAGAGTTGTTGTGAACTCTCTGATATAAACACCATCCATTGTGAACACCTGGATTCTGCTGTTACCCAGATCAGCAATGTAAACCTCATTGTCATGTGAGACAGCTACTCCCAAAGGACGGATAAATTCCCCCCTACCTTTTCCCCATCCCCCAAACCTGACTTTCCTCACCCATGGTTGTCCCACCCTGATTAGTCTGACATTTCTGCCTGTATCTTTCCTTTCAGGCTGAACCACTGACTGATTGACTTGTCCTGTATTTGTTGCTGTGGATTTATCCATGGAATGTTGGTCTGACAAGGTTTTGACAGGATATTTTTGCTGACTTCCACCCTCCACTGGTTGCTTGGCAGTCAGCAGCTCCTCATTTCTGGCCTCCATTTCTTTAATGGTCTCCTGAAGCTGCTGTATTTTCTTGTTCATTTCTGCCTTCTGCTCCAGGAGGGCTTTCTTCTCTTCCAACATCTTTATTTCCTTCCTTATAGCTTCAATGTTCTCAGCCTTTCCCATATCAGATGTGTAGCTGCTTGTAGGTGATTGTGGCTTTTCATTTAACTCTGTTGAGAAAGGTACGGGTATGTTCAAGCAAGTAGTCTCAAATTTTACAGGTGACTAAATGATATTGCTCATAAAGCATCTAGTAATGAACTATAAAATGCTCAAACTTATGCCATTTTCTCTCATATAATATAGACAGTCACAGCTGTCAGATGAAAACATATAGAAGTCTAAATCATAAGTAATTGACATAATGGAAATATCAGGCGTAAATCCACTGAAACATCTATTATAGTTGACTAATATATCGTAAAAGGCTGACGTACCAGGAAATTCGCCCTTCAGACTGTCCACAACAAGTTGTAGCTGTGCGTTTTTTAGTGCCTCCATCAGCACATGTATGGTGGCCGCGTTTCCCTTCCGCTTGTGCCACTCCTGCAGCAGTTCCATACAGCGAGACTTGTCATCATGTTCTTTGCCTTTTATGTTTTCTATATCTGGTGTCTTAAACCCCAGACACCAAGCCAGGTCCTTCCAGTCTGAGCTTACATTGTTCTTTATGAAGACGAAATACCTCTCAACACCTGCAAAGTAAAAGAATGACAGATAAATAAAGGGTAAACACAAGCTGACTATACAAATACGTTGTACCTGCAATACAATACAATACAACTGTACACAAAATATAAACAATTCAAGGAGAACTGTGCCTACCTGCAACAACAATTGTCCTGACTGTCTTCTTAAGAAACATTGTAATTAGCACACTACCTAACAGTGAAAATCTTGCCTAACCTGCAGCCCAGGGTACTACCGGTATGAATTCACTGTTAAACTCAAGGTTTTGAGATTATAGTTATTGTATGAACTCACCTTGTTTAGCCATATTGCAAACACATTTTCCACTTTCTCACCACTCAGGTTCAAAGATTTACATCAAATTACTCTGAAAAACAACAAACACATTGGAAAAAGCTGTACAGAGTTGGGAGTCACCAAACATTATACAACACAGTATACAAGTACCTAAAAGTGAAACTAACATGTAGATTCAGAAAGTTACAGAACAAAAGTCAAGCTTGACTACTTTGTACTGAAGAATTTTACGTTTTACTTTTCTCACATACATTAATTTAAGCTAGTAAAATAACCGCCTGGCCTGAGCTTACCTTTCCTCAAGACAAAGAACTGTTTCCTTGACTTAGCCTTGAATCATGGCGGCGTCTCTGGCTTCAGAAAGTGTATTTGAACAGTGACACTTGTTACAGCGTTTCTCATTGGCCACTTTAGTCATAAACAATTATTTACAGAGTGACTCTTGTTGGCTATTCTGGCTGCAGTATTTTCAGGATACCACTTTTTATACTTGAAAAGTTAACCTGGCAACTTGGCATATTCAACAAGGGCATCATAGAATCTATCAAAGGTCTTCTTGTTTGTGAAACAATATTGTCTGCAAACAAACAGTCTGCGGTCTGCACCAATCACAGGCCCCGTTACTGAATACCTGTGCAGGATCTGTTACACCTGTAGGAATGCACCTGTAAACCGGAACACACCCCTCAAGGTCATGTAAGGTCAAAGTTCACAGGTGACTGGCTCTGTCAATGCTGTGGTCTAACTGTGGTTGTGAAATTTGTGTTTAGACAGAGTTCTTTTGCCCCAATGGTTGTCAGATTGATGTTTAAGCAGAGTTATTTTGCCTCAGTGGTGTTAGAAAAAAGGCTACATGTACAATTTTGAATTGGTGTTGTAAATAGGTTGTATGTGTACTGAATATTACAGGTGGTATTTTGAGACCTAATGAGTTATTTGTGGAGGAGAAAAATGGTTTAAACATTAGACAGTCTTAGGAGTTCAGTCTAGTGTTTTATACCTATAATGTTATAGCTATACTTTTAGTTATAGTATTTTGCCTCAATGGTGTTAGAAAAAAGCCTACATGTGTTGTACATCGGTTGTATGAGTACAGAATATTACAGGTGGTATTTTGAGCCCTGATGAATGATTTGTGGAGGAGGTAAATGGTTTAAACACTAGACAGTCTTGGGGGTTCAGTCTAGTGTTTTATACCTATAATGTTATAGCTATACTTTTAGTTATAGTATTTTGCCTCAATGGTGTTAGAAAAAAGCCTACCTGTGTTGTAAATAGGTTGTATAAGTACAGAATATTACAGGTGGTATTTTGAGCTCTAATGAATGATTTGTGTAGGAGAAACATGGTTTAAACACTAGACAGTCTTAGGAGTGCAGTCTAGTGTTTTATACCTATAATGTTATAGCTATACTTTTAGTTATAGTATTTTGCCTCAATGGTGTTAGAAAAAGGCCTACACATATTTTGAATTGGTTGTATGAGTACAGAATATTACAGGTGGTATTTTGAGCCGTAATGAATTATGTATGGGGGGGGGGAGAAAATGGTTTAAACACTAGACAGTCTTAGGAGTGCAGTCTAGTGTTTTATACCTATAATGTTATAGCTATACTTTTAGTTATAGTATGTCTGTGAAGTATCAATCACAAGAGAAATGCTTGCTCAAATCTCATTTCAAAACCTTTATTTCATTTAACCTTCAGATAATAACAACCTGTACAACAAAATCAAACAAAACTTTACAAACACACATGGTATGAGCTATACATGTGCAGGTGGACATCTGATTTTAATAATTATATAGTTGTACAATTTATACAGTTAGCTCCAGTTTATTTACTTTTTAAAGTAATACATACATCAAAATTACAAACGGTACAATTTATCAATCCATTTTGTCATTCCTTATTCTGGGGTGTAGTAGATAGTGCTGAGTAATAGGAAATCTATGGGGGTTTTTTGTCAATATTGACTATAGTAAAATTATATCAGTAATTGGTATCAGACCTACAGCTTCCAGCTCTGGGAAATATGAAGTACAGCATAAACAAGAAAGTATGATGATTTTGAACGCTAATATGTAACGTTACATATGGCAACATTTATTACATTGTGATTTTCCCCTATGGTACAGCACTAACGCTGTGTCCAGACTGATACAGTATGATTGTCATAATCAGTCACCACCACATCTCCACCTGGTGACACAGTAACAGCCATGGGATCCTCCATACCACTTACAATGTAACACAGAAATCTGCCCTGACTGTCAAACATTTTCACACAACCATTTCCATTGTCAGCCACAATGATGTTTCCCATCCCATCAACACAAATGCCCCGAACATCATTCAGATGACTTTTATCAGATCCTTTACTCCCAAACTTGAACTTGAAGTTCCTCTCTCTGTCCAACACATGGACACAGTCATTGTTGCCATCAGTGACCAGAATGTTCCCCTCCCCATCCACAGTGACATATTGTGGAAACCAAGGCTCTGGTGACCTATGACCTGAACCAAATGTCCCCACCTCAGAACCATCTTGGTTAAACACTCGAAGTTCACCATTCTGCCCAACACACTCTGTAACAATCACCTGTTCTGTTGCCATAGATACAGTTATGCTACGGAAGTATCTAACATGTGGCAGATCTATTGTGGCCAAACAGGTGCCTTCCCTGGAATACTGCACTACATGATCCTTACTCACCACCCACAGGTTGTCATTTCTATCTACAGCAACATCATGTGGTGCTAACTTTTCACCAGTTTCCCCTGGCAGAGTTGTTGTGAACTCTCTGATATAAACACCATCCATTGTGAACACCTGGATTCTGCTGTTACCATAATCAGTAATGTAAACCTCATTGTCTTGTGAGACAGCTACTCCCAAAGGACCTTTAAATCCCCCCCTACCTGATCCCATTCCACCAAACCTGACTTTCCTCACCCATGGTTGTCCCACCCTGATTGGTCTGACATTTGTACTTCTAGCTTTTCCAGAACTTTCGTTTTTGGACAGAACTAGAGCCATCTTGTTTGACATGTTTTTTGTTGTTACCTTTCCCAGCTCTATCAGTGTACCAGATTTCTTTGGTTCAAAAGAAGAAAGTTTAGTTTCACAGACTTCAGGAATTTGAGTGTTCTCAAACTTTGCAAGTTTCTCTCCCAAGTTCAAGTCCTGTGATAGCCACACCACCTCTTCTTGCTCCAAACGCTTTTCTGCATCTTCACAAACCCTGGACAGTTCAGCCAGCTGAGTCAGCACAGTGTCTCTTGGTCCTGTCAGAGCTGCCATGTTGTCCTGATGAGTCTTGTCCACAGTAGCCAAGAGCCCATCCCTCTGTTTTTGTAACTTCTGTACCTGTTCATCGAAAGCTTTGTTGATTTCCTGTAGGGTTTCTGTCTTGTTGTCTGTCAGCCTTTTTTGAACATCTTGAATGTTCTTGAGGAAAGTTGAGAAGGCTTCCATCTTCTGTTGTCCCTTCTTGAGCTGTGCCCTGATGTTGGCTTTTATCTGTGGTGCAGCCTGTTTTACGCCCGTGATGTTGTGCCCAGGGTGGCCATCTCCGATACACTCACTACAAATAAGTACGTCACACTGCTGGCAGAACAGATCTACTTCTTTTGTTGGGTGAAATCCACACCTGTTCTTCTGTTCTCCCACCTGAGTTTTCTTGGAGAATTCCTCACACAGGTTGGCCAGATCATGGTTGTCAGGAAGTCCTGCAACTCCCTTAGAGGTCAAAGTCACAGGTTCTCGACAGATTGAGCACCTGAATGGTTGCTGTTCTTGAGGTGGCTTCTTTCTGCAATCCTCCAACCATTTTTTATGTTGGCTCTCTAAACACCTCGAACAGAAGGTGTGCAGACAGGGTAGTGCTTTGGGCTTCGTGAAAGGCTCAAAGCAGATTCCACAGGAGAGATAGTCCTCCAGGATTCTGTGGCTTTCGGTGGTAGAACTTGGAGCAGCTGCCATTTTCAGCCCCTGGAAATGGTGTCCTTGTCTGCCACTCCCGCGACAAAGTTCATCTTCAGTTCAACTTTGCTCCAGCACATGACCACTTCTGTTTGAAGAGTGAGCAATTTGTTTGTTCATCTTCTGTATGGTGAATATGGACTTTGATGCCACAAAGTTAATAATTTGTAGGGAGATGCTTAGAAACACACTCAAAACATATTGCCATTAAAAATGAAAAAAAATTGCCAGTTGAAAGTATATTAATTTTGAAACAAAACACCAGCAATACTTTTTTTATAAGAGACCGAGAATTCTACTTATTGCTCTGGGTTCTAATGGCAATGCAAAGTTTTCATCCATGTATGACTGTACTGTGTGATATTCCAACCTGTTCAAGGAGATCTGCCTTGTTAATGTATTACTTTAAGTTGTAATTAATATACCATAATTTTGCTTTGCTTTGCTTTACTTCATTTGTCCCCCTCCCTACAGACCGCAGGTTGGTGCTTGTAGAAGAGCTGACACCAAGCCTAGCCAGGGAAACTGTATAGTATTACACAAACACAATGTACAAGTCTGATGTGTCTATAATAAATTTTTTTTCAGACCCTACATTGGGGCATGTAGAAATGTTGACTACCAGTCTAGCAGGGGAAATTGTGTGGGTTCATGTACCATTCAGATGTGTCTATAATTATAATACTTTTTATTTGCTCCTATAGACCATAGGTTGGTGAGTTACTAGAAGATTTGACACCAAGCCTAGCCAGAGATACTGTGTGGATTCATCTAGACACAAACACAATGTACAAGTCAGATGTGTCTATAATACTTTTTATTTGCCCCTACAGACCGAAGGTTGGTGCGTGTAGAGGAGCTGACACCGAGCCTAGCTGGGGAGACTGTTTGGGTTCATGTATACACATGCAATGTACAAGTCTGATGTGTCTATAATACTTTTTTTTTGCCTCTACAGACCGTAGGTTGGTGCGTGTGGAAGAGCTGACTCCTAGCCTTAGCCGGAGAGACTGTGTGGGTTCATCTACTAGACACAAACACAATGTACATGTACAAGTCTGATGTGTTTATAACAAGTTTTATTTGCATCCATACAGACCGTAGGTTGGTGAGTGACTAGAAGATTTGCCTGTACATCTATGTATGTAGTAAAAGCAATACATGCTGGGGTAGAGAAGAAGCCATCATGACTTGTTTGAGTTCTCCCCCATCTAACTTAACATCAGGTTCTTACAAAATTAATGTACATTACAGTGTACTATAATTTTGTCAGGTCAAATAGTATCGACAATAAAGAAGTAATCAAATAAGTCAAACAATATAATTAAACAGTTAAACAAAAGAAACAAGTTTTCTAATAACTAAAATGAAACAATACAGTGAATCAATGAATCAATACAATGTTATGGATGTAAATATTGTATTATTTGTAAGATGTGCATTTCCCATGCATCAATTAGCACAATCAACTAATGATATATTAGTTGTAGTGGATTCCAAACAAACGACATTTTACTAACTCTTAAGATACTGGTCACTACAACTAATATATCATTAGTTGATTGTGCTAATTGATGCATGGGAAATGCACATCTTACAAATAATACAATATTTACATCCATAACAAAAGTACATCTTGATAGAGCATAGACAAGAAAGTAGTGATGGTTATGACCACTATAATTTGCAATCATTATGTCGTGTGTCATTTTTGCTCAATGCTTCTCACACAGGATATGAACACAACTGTAACAGTTTAATTTTGTATTTGGCAACTTGTGTTGCAGTGTGATTTTCCCCTGTATGGTACAGCACTAATCCTGTGTCCAGACTGATACAGTGTGATCTTTCCAATGAGTCACCACCACATCTCCACCTGGTGACACAGTAACAGCCCAGGGAACCTTCATACCACTTCCAATGTAACACAGAAATCTGCCCTGACTGTCAAACATTTTCACACAACCATTTCTACCATCAGCCACAATGATGTTTCCCTTCCCATCAACACAAATGCCCCTAGGATATTTAAACTGACTTTCATCAGATCCCTCACTCCCAAATTTGAACTTAAAGTTCCCCTCTCTGTCCAAGACATGGATACAGTGATTTTTGCCATCAGTGACCAGAATGTTCCCCTCCCCATCCACAGTCACATATCGTGGCCACCAAGGCTCTGGTGACCTATGACCTGCCCCATATGTCCCCACCTCAGAACCATCTTGGTTAAACACTCGAAGTCGACCATTCTGCCCATCAAACTCTGTAACAATCACCTGTTCTGTTGCCATAGATACAGTTATGCCACACATGTATCCAACATGAGGCAGATCTATTGTGACCAAACAGGTGCCTTCCCTGGAATACTGCACTACATGTTTCTCACACACCACCCACAAGTTGTCATTTCTATCTACAGCAACATCACATGGTTCTAACGTTTCCCCAGTTTCCCCTGGCAGAGTTGTTGTGAACTCTCTGATATAAACACCATCCATTGTGAACACCTGGATTCTGGTGTTACCTTTATCAGCAATGTAAACCTCATTGTCTTGTGAAACAGCTACTCCCAAAGGACGGTTAAATTTCCCCCTGCCTGATCCATATCTCCCAAACCTGACTTTCCTCACCCATGGTTGTCCCACCCTGATTGGTCTGACTTTTGTATCTTTCCTTTTAGGCTGTACCACGGACTGTTTGACTTGTCCTGTATTAAATGCTGTAGGCTTATCCATGGATTGTTTGTCTGACATGGTTTGTACTGGATTTTTTTGCTGACGTCCACATGCACCCTCCATCGGTTGCTTGGCAGTCAGCAGCTGTTTGAAGCTGTTTGGCTTTTCATTCAACTCTGTTGGGAAAGAATTCAGTCAAATAAATTAACAGGCAGTAATATCATATGGTAATAAACAAGGTACATGTGCATACTCACATGTTACTCAATTTCTACATTCAATTTGTTTTGACCCTTTCTCATGATATAGACTGAGTGATAGCTGTCAGATGAAAAAGAAATGGTACATGCAGTCTAAATGACAAGTCCATCTATGGGTAACATCAGGAATAAATATTGTCATTTTTTATACTGAATCTTAGGTGACTTTCTTAGATATCATAAAAGTCTTGTACCAGGATATTTTTCCTTCAGACTGTCCACAACAAGTTGTAGCTCTGCCTCTTGTAGAGCCTCCATCAGCACCTGTATGGTGGCCGCGTTTCCCTTCCGCTTGTGCCATTCCTGCAGTAGTTCCATACAGCGAGACTTGTCATCCCGCCGTTTGCCTTCAATGTTTTCTATGTCTGGTGTCTCAAACCCCAGACACCAAGCCAGGTCCTTCCAGTCTGAGCTCACCTTGTTCTTTATAAAGATGAAATACCTCCCAACATCTGAAAGGTGATATAGAATGTACAGTATGGTGAAACAAAGTCATACATGATGCACAGAGTGACTACAGATTATCTATGAAATAGAATACAACTTTATGTA
This sequence comes from Branchiostoma belcheri, assembly GCF_001625305.1. Taxonomy (NCBI): domain Eukaryota; kingdom Metazoa; phylum Chordata; class Leptocardii; order Amphioxiformes; family Branchiostomatidae; genus Branchiostoma; species Branchiostoma belcheri. The sequence goes on from NW_017802725.1 coordinate 782,702, forward strand.
CATGATAATTACTTACTTTACTTACTTACTTATCCTTTATCTTACCTATTGATCACATAATGATAAACATGATAATTAGTGGCATTCATATCTGCCCCCTACATCATCCAGCTAGTCTTTATAATAGCAGAATGACCCAACAACAATCAAATTTGACTGTTGAGAAAAATTGGCGCACATTATGTAAAATGTGACCTTCAATGATTTACTGGTAAAACATCCTTAATGAAGAGGAAATACTTCTTAACACCTGCAGTGAATGCAGCAGTTTCTTGCCGTGAGTGCACTGCGCCCAAGTTTAAATCTAAGTTTAATTTAAGTTTAAGTTTGTGGATCTAAATAAACCAACCAACCAACCAAAGTTTAGGTACACAGGAAGGTCTGGCAGTGGTTCAGAGCTGCTCCTGGGCGTCTTTTGCTTTTCATTTGTCCCTGTATGACAAAAGTAGTACATTTAAGTAGGTTTAGATATTACAGGCAATGATATCATTAGCATATGAAGAACAAGGCACATTTATATACCCTAAGGCCACGTTCACACCAAATCGCTGTAATCGTTTTCGATCCAGTTTTCACCGAAGCCTAGTGATGCATACCGGTTCACTGGACTTGGATCCGGACTTATAAGAATGTTTAGGTTCAAGTCCAAAAAAACCTAAAGTCAAGAACCGAGTCCGGACTTATTACCATAAAAGACCATTTCACATATTACCCCTTTTCTTTCCAAACCACCTAAAACCTTCCGTAGATTGCAAAATCTTTGCTGCAAAATGAAGAAAACCTTGCCATTGGGCATCGTCAAGTACCACCCTCCATGTTATGTGGCCAAAGTTTCACCCAGATAACATTGCAAGGTTACCAACAAGTCCGGACCTGAACCTAAACCTCTGGACTTGAATCCGGACCTGAACCTAAAATTGGGTTTAGGTATGCATCACTACTGAAGCCAGATTCAAGTGGCCCCTTCTGAACGCTGGGAGGTAGTTTCAAACCGGGTTCCTTGGATCACGATTTGCGTCTGAATGCAATGTGATTTGAATGTGACTTCCCCAGTTTACTTAACATGTTAACCCGGTCATGGATCACTGGGTGATATTTCTTTATTTATGCATGCAATGCCAAAATTTACGTGTCAGCAACTTAAAGGGCAGTAATGACCGAATAACGTGTCCATTCTAGGGCGAGCTTCAACGCCTCTGACTTCTGCACCTGTAACTTTCCCTTAAGGCTAAACCACTGATTGTTTGATTTAATTATTATATTTTGTTGCTGTGGGTCTATCCATGAAATGTTGGTCTGACATGGTTTGTACTGGACCTTTTTGACGACTTCCACCCTCCACTGGTTGCTTGGCAGTCAGCAGCTTTGCTGTTCTAGACTTGACACTACTCTTGACACTTGCTTCTGTATCTTTCATTTTAGGCCGAACCACTGACTGTTTGACTTGTACAGGTGCTGTGGGCTTATCTGTTGATTGTTGGTCTGACACGTGTTGTACAGTAACTGGTCCAGGATCTTTTTGCTGACTTCCACCCTCCACTGGTTGCTTGGCAGTCAACAGCTCTTCTATTCTGGCTTCCAGGCTCTTGTTGGTCTCCTGAAGTTTCTGGATTTCCTCATTCATTTCTACCTTCTGTTCCAGGAGGATTTTCTCCGCTTTCTCATTTTTCTCTCTCAGCATCTTTACCTCCCTCATCATAGCATCTACTCCAATCCTTCCTGTCTGCACCTGCCCCTGCATCGTCTCAAGCTGAACTTTCACCTCTTGTTTGGATTTCTCTCTCGCTGTTCGTACGGCTGACTGTACTTGTCTGTACGGCATGGTCATGTCATCAGTCCCATCTGTATAGGGCTGGTCTCCTCGACCAATCGCAGCCAGGTCTAGGCCTCTCAGGCTGGAATGGTCCACATGTCTGGTGGGGGGTGGCAGGGCCAGCAGGTTGTTGACAGAAGTGGTACGGTCCAGTCCTGTTTATTAGGAATGATGCAGTCAGTATTAATGTCAGATGTTTGAGACCATATTGAAATGTTACTGAATTAAGGGTTAATGACCCGCCCGAGGGGAATATGGTGTGATAAAGCCTTGTCAGTTGCTATAACCACCGAATAAAGCCACCAAGTGAGTGAGAAAGGGCGGGCCATTAATGCTATTATCATATAGCTTATACGATAGCCTATCCAAACTGACACAGTTAAGTGACACAATGTGCAATTTACCTGTTGCACAATGCTGAATAGAACATAGAACATCTGGAGTCACCTGAGGTAACTGGGGAAGGGTCGTTGTCTATTTGGGTCAAAGGAAGGGAACAGGTGTCACCCGAGGTCATTGGAACACAACTCAAGTTACTTTTAGTATTTTAGGATTTTTTTAGAACAGAGCGGTGTTCTTTTTGGGTCACCTGAGGTCATATGCGGGTGATTATTAGATGTTTAATGTATGGATTGTGATGAATAAAGACCAGGTTTTGACTCTACTTCTGACATTACGGCGTCATAAGGAATATGGAATGGAGCCTTCTGATAGGTCAACGTCACCCGGCTATATGATAATACTGTATATTCAATTTGCCAGAAATTATGTTGGCATTTATTGAAATGAAAGTCATCTATCTGCTAAACAGCAAGCCATCAGTAATACTATAAGTTGTGGTTCTCACCTTGCCCCAGTCTGTCTCTTACTTGCACATAGTCTTCATGCTTCACGTGGAGCCTCACGATCAGCTGGGCGCCCTTGACCTTGTCCTGTAGGTCGTCTGAGATGAGGATGTGTGAGAGTTGTTGAGACAGGGTTCCCTCCCCCACCCTGTAGTGGTTGTGGTAGAACCTGTCCACATCAGTCTGGCGCAGGAACGTCAGGAGGAGGAGGATCGATCCCTTCACAGCTTCTTTCAACAAAAAAGCCTTGTGTGACAGGAAAAGCTTTACTGTTTTCTTGTAGCGCCTGCGGTCTCTGAGCACCTTTGTTGTGAAAAGTTTTTTCTCTAGTTTTAGAAGCCGTTTTGACAGCATAACATCAATGTCCCCTGCCTGCCCCCTTGCAGTTGGTGGCTGCACTGCAGCCAAGTTTAGATGCACGGGAAGGTCTGGAAGCAGACAGGATTGAACTTTTGATGAATCCATGATGCCATGACTACTGGGGGTATTCGGACTTAGCTGCCCTGCCCGGTCCACCTAAACCGCTGCCCGGTCCGGTCCGAGGCCGCTAATGGGGGTTTTGCGTATCCAAGCATTTCTCTTTTTCTGAGTGCGGTTGCGCCCCCTAGCGGAAAGCACCGGAAATGCAACAGTACACACAATAAAATCTACTCCTTGTCAGCATCAAGTGCGTCCCAATTATGTTTTTTTTTTCACCAACTATTTGCAATTACAATTTTGAACCCGTATAATTATATTTACCTCAGTGCCACGTGGTATAAATGTATAATTCTTTTTGCATTGCTTGTAAGACTATTGGTGGTAATCATTAAAAACATACCCCGCGCGCTGCAGGGACCTCCACGATGGGGAAGTGGCGCTGCGCCACCCAGTCCTTATCTCAGCGCCACCAATTTTCCAAATTAGGGAATTAACTCCCATATTTCCCCGGTAGATTTGCTAGTCATTCGCTTTTTCTTCGACCGAGCGGCGTGGATCGATTGAGCTGCTATTAATAAATTGGTCCCTATTGTCTGCACAGTCGATGAATTGTCGATCTCGCTATGACGCCACAAAGAAAACATTGTCAATGGTAGAAAATCAGACATCCCACTGGTGTTTTACAACGCAATTTTCATGTAATGTAAATAACTTCGACTACCTCTAGCTCTGTTTACATTGTCAAGCAAAGCGGGACGATCACCAAATAAAAAAAAACACGTGCACGCTAGTATCGGCAGTGCGGCGGGAAAATGATTCGTTGCCAGAAGAAGTGATACGAATGAAAATGACAAGCATAACATTCTTTCCCTTGTGGTATGAGCTTTGAGGCCGTAAAATGTTAAAAACAGCTAGAAACACTCTCGAAATGGCGACGCGTTGACGGTCCTTATTGGAAAACAAAGGGCAAAGGTCAGAAAGATGGCATCCATATGTCGTGGATATTACAACTCGTTAAAACGATATAGCAAGTGCACGGAAAATGTAATTTTTTCGGGCTAACATTGTAAATAAAAT
>NW_017802725.1:790782-802075 GCF_001625305.1 Branchiostoma belcheri
AAGTCTGAAGGTGTAAAACAGGACAAAACAAAACATTTTATTGTCATTTCCTTACAGACCGTTTTAATCTTCATCCTGGTATTGCATCATTCATTACTACCACTCATGCCTTCAAATGTCAAGTTATCAACCAAGAATTGAGGTGTTCAAAAACTCGTATTTCCCTTATCGTAGAGTGGAACTCGTTGCCACCAAGCACAGTTGGGCAGGAAGAGAAGGTGAGTTTAAAGCTTTTAAGTTGAAAATGGGGTTAGAACAGTAACATTCTAGTCAATAAAGTCATGTCATGAGAGAACAATGGTCTCAGTACAGAAATAAACTCACCTTCTGCTGACATGTTGGAAACACATTTCCCAATTGGGTCTCTCACCACTCAGTTTTGTTATATCTAATTGCTGTGAAAAAAACACAGTTGACCTTACATTGATGGCAGGAAGAAAACATATTTAATTTAATGTTATTACCAAAAATCTGTACAGACATTAATGTTAAGTGTGATCAAACATACAAGGACACATAGTAATAGAAAGTAAAACTAGTATTATAATGCTGACTTTAAGTTACAAAACCAAAGTAATGCTTGACAATTTTGTGCTGAAGATATCAGCACAAAGTGCTGAAAGTCTGACTCAGTGTTTCAGTTTTCAGACATCCTAACATCAGCTGGTAAAATAACTTCGTAACTTACCTTTCCTCAAGACAAAGAACTATTTCCTTCACGTAACCTCGAATAATGGGGGCGTCTCTGGCTTCAGGAAGTGTATTTGAACAGTGACACTTGTTACAGCCTTTCTCATTGTTACGCAGTAGAAGGACGATCTGGAGACGCCATTTTCAGACCCTGGGAAATGCCTAATTAAAAAAGAATAGCCAGCCACTCCCCTACAAAGCTCCTTCAGTGTAACTCTGTCAATATTTGAACTTGTTACAGCCTTTCTCATTGGTCACTTTATTCATAAATAGTTGTTTGAGCTCTTATAACAGCATACTCGCTGTTAAACTCTGATGAATGATTTGTGGAGGAAGTAAATGGTTTAAACACTAGACAATCTTAGGAGTGCAGACTAGTGTTTACAGAATGACTCTTGTTGGTTATTCTGCCTTCAGTATTTTCAGGATACTACCTTTTTATGCTTGAAAAGTTAACTTGGCAACTTTTCATATTCACCAAATGTATCAAAGAATCAATCAATAGTCTTTTGTTTTGTAAAACAGTGATCTTTAAACAAATACTCTGCACCAATCGTAGGCCCTGTTACTGAATACCTGTGCAGGATCTGTGACACCTGTAGGAATGCACCTGTAAGCCGGTGTTGTGCCAAATCCTTGAGCTGCCACATACGTGAGAGGTCAGGTGTTTAAGGCTACGGTTAGGGTATGGGTAAGGGTAAGGGTAAGGGTAAGGGTTAGGGTTAGGGTTAGTGTTAGACTTACGATTGGGGTTTACATGTAGGTTAGGTTTCTTCTTCATGTCGGGAGTACATGTTAGGTTTAGTCTCCCAAATCACGACTTAACCCCTCCCACCCCTTGTCTCAGGTATATTGGAAACCCCCATGTAGTGTCGGAGTCATGTATTTGGCAGGATCATGTATTTGGCTTGACACCGGAACACTCCCCTCAAGGTCATGCAGGGTCAAAGTTCACAGGTGACTGGCTCTGCCAATACTGTGGTCTAACTGTGGTTGTGAAATTTGTGTTTAGACAGAGTTCTTTTGCCCCAATGGTTGTCAGATTGATGTTTAATCAGAGATCTTTTGCCTCAATGGTGTTAGACAAAAGGCCTACATGTGTTGTAAATTGGTTGTATGTGTACTGAATATTACAGGTGGTATTTTTAGGCCTAATGAATGATTTGTGGAGGAGGTAAATGGTTAAAACACTAGACAGTCCTTGTTTGAGACGTTTTGGGAGTGCATGCTCACTAGTGATTGTATACCTGGACAAGTTAAATGTGTGAAAAGTCGGTCATAGTGAGAAACGCTTGCTAAAATTTCATTTCAAAACCTTTATTTCATTCAACCTTTGGATAATAACAACCTGTACAACAAACAAGCCTCACACAAACTGTGCATGGACTGTACATGTGCAGGTGGACATCTGAAATATGTGAAGCTTGCTCAAGTTTTATCTGAACTTTAAAAAATCTGCATGAATACAGCTGGTATTTCGGGCCCTACTGAGTGATTTGTGAAGGATTTAATGGTTAAAACAGGCACAATGAGTACAAGTTTTAATACATGTGTTATAAATGGTGCATATTTCAGCTGTTAAGTCCTTTTTATTCAACATGAACATCCCACATTACTTACTAGTTCTTAAGATACTGATACTATATACTAACTACTACATGAAGTATGTATTAAGTTGATTGCACTAATTGATAGGAAATACATCAGACAAATAATGAACATACATTGTACATCCATTACAAACAGTTCAATGTGTCAATTCATTATGCTATACTATACAGCATAGACAAGTATGTATAAGTGATGATTATTATATAACCACAGACTGCAATGTACATTATGTCATGTATCATTTTTGCTCAATGCTACTAAAGCATGATATGAACTGTTACAATTGACTTTGGCCTCGTTCATGATTGAAATGTGTTCCGGTTTGGCCACGATCCGAATCGAACCGGAATATATTTTTGCGTCCGTGATTCAAAACTTGCACTCACACTGTAAACGGTTTCACACCTCGAATTGACTTGCATTTCATATGTATATCACAATTTCTTTGAATATTTCCTGGGAACCCGGCTCGTAAGGCGGAGACTTTACGCCTGTTCGGGCGAGTGGTCGCTCGTTCCCAACTCATGTCCTCCCCATGGCATAGGCTGTGCCCCGGACGCATCTGGCGCAAACCCCACGGTCCGCCGCCCCAAAGCCCCCGTTGGGCTACCACTCACCCTCACACCCAGGGTAGGTTCTAGTACACACCATCCAGTTTCCTCTGGATCTCCTGATTTCCCCAAGTCAATATCGGAAGTCCCGTTTCCTCAGTCGACCAGTAATTAGAACTCGATGTCAAGATTGTACGATTCAAGTAGAATTTTCCGCAGTACAAGCCACTGCGCCGCAAACTATGGCCGACTGCGGCCCCCACGTACCCGGGAGTACAGCGTCGAACCGGAACGATTCGCATCCGCGCGTTCATGATTACAATTCTATCCAATCATGAACGGGGCCTTTGTATTGGTAACTCATGTTGCATTGTGATTTTCCCCTATCCTGTGTCCAGACTGATACAGTATAATTGTCAACATCAGTCACCACCACATCTCCACCTGGTGACACAGTAACAGCCTGGGGAACCTTCATATCACTTCCAATGTAACACAGAAATCTGCCCTGACTGTCTAACATTTTCACACAACCATTTCCTCTGTCAGCCACAATGATGTTTCCCTTCCCATCAACACAAATGCCCCAAACATCATTCAGATGACTATTATCAGATCCCTCACTCCCAAACTTGAACTTGAAGTTCCCCCTCTCTGTCCAAGACATGGACACAGTGATTGTTGCTATCAGTGACCAGAATGTTCCCCTCCCCATCCACAGTCACATATCGTGGCCTCCAAGGCTTTGGTGACCTATGACCTGCCCCATATGTCTCAGAACCATCTTGGTTAAACACTCGAAGTCGACCATTCTGCCCATCATACTCTGTAACAATCACCTGTTCTGTTGCCATAGATACAGTTATACCACGGAGGTGTGACACATATGGAAGATGTATTGTGGCCAAACGGTTGCCTTTGCTGGAATACTGCACTACATGTTCATCACCCACCACCCACAGGTTGTCATTTCTATCTACAGCAACATCATGTGGTTGTAACTTTTCAACAAGTTCCCATGGAGTTGTTGTGAACTCACTGATATAAACACCATCCATTGTGAACACCTGGATTCTGCTGTTGATATGATCAGCAATGTAAACCACATTGTCTTGTGAAACAGCTACTCCCAAAGGACGGTTAAATTTCCCCCTACCTGATCCATATCCCCCAAACCTGACTTTCCTCACCCATATGCATGGTTGTCCCACCCTGATTGGTCTGAATTTTGTATCTTTCCTTTTAGGCTGTACGTATACCACGGACTGTTTGACTTGTCCTGTATTAAATGCTGTAGGCTTATCCATGGAATGTTTGTCTGACATGGTTTGTACTGGACCTTTTTGACGACTTCCACCCTCCACTGGTTGCTTGGCAGTCAGCAGCTTTGCTGTTCTAGACTTGACACTACTCTTGACACTTGCTTCTGTATCTTTCATTTTAGGCCAAACCACTGACTGTTTGACTTGTACAGGTGCTGTGGGCTTATCTGTTGATTGTTGGTCTGACACGTGTTGTACAGTAACTGGTCCAGGATCTTTTTGCTGACTTCCACCCTCCAATGGTTGCTTGGCAGTCAACAGCTCTTCTATTCTGGCTTCCAGGCTCTTGTTGGTCTCCTGAAGTTTCTGGATTTCCTCATTCATTTCTACCTTCTGTTCCAGGAGGATTTTCTCTGCTTTCTCATTTTTCTCTCTCAGCATCTTTACCTCCCTCATCATAGCATCTACTCCAATCCTACCTGTTTGCACCTGCCTCTGCATTGTCTCAATCTGAACTTTCACCTCTTGTTTGGATTTCTCTCTCGCTGTTCGTACGGCTGACTGTACTTGTCTGTACGGCATGGTGATGTCATCGGTCCTGTCACAGGGCTTGTCCTCTCGACCAATCACAGCCAGGTCCAGGCCTCTCAGACTGGAATGGTCCACATGTCTGCTGGGGGGTGGCAGGGCAAGCAGGTTGTAGGCAGAAGTGGTACGGTCCAGTCCTGTTTATTAGGAATGATGCAGTCAGTATTAATGTCAGATGTTTGAGACCATATTGAAATGTTACTGAATTAAGGGTTAATGACCCGCCCGAGGGGAATATGGTGTGATAAAGCCTTGTCAGTTGCTATAACCACCGAATAAAGCCACCAAGTGAGTGAGAAAGGGCGGGCCATTAATGCTATTATCATATAGCTTATACGATAGCCTATCCAAACTGACACAGTTAAGTGACACAATGTGCAATTTACCTGTTGCACAATGCTGAATAGAACATAGAACATCTGGAGTCACCTGAGGTAACTGGGGAAGGGTCGTTGTCTATTTGGGTCAAAGGAAGGGAACAGGTGTCACCCGAGGTCATTGGAACACAACTCAAGTTACTTTTAGTATTTTAGGATTTTTTTTAGAACAGAGCGGTGTTCTTTTTGGGTCACCTGAGGTCATATGCGGGTGATTATTAGATGTTTAATGTATGGATTGGGATGAATAAAGACCAGGTTTTGACTCTACTTCTGACATTACGGCGTCATAAGGAATATGGAATGGAGCCTTCTGATAGGTCAACGTCACCCGGCTATATGATAATACTGTATATTCAATTTGCCAGAAATTATGTTGGCATTTATTGAAATGAAAGTCATCTATCTGCTAAACAGCAAGCCATCAGTAATACTATAAGTTGTGGTTCTCACCTTGCCCCAGTCTGTCTCTTACTTGCACATAGTCTTCATGCTTCACGTGGAGCCTCACGATCAGCTGGGCGCCCTTGACCTTGTCCTGTAGGTCGTCTGAGATGAGGATGTGTGAGAGTTGTTGAGACAGGGTTCCCTCCCCCACCCTGTAGTGGTTGTGGTAGAACCTGTCCACATCAGTCTGGCGCAGGAACGTCAGGAGGAGGAGGATCGATCCCTTCACAGCTTCTTTCAACAAAAAAGCCTTGTGTGACAGGAAAAGCTTTACTGTTTTCTTGTAGCGCCTGCGGTCTCTGAGCACCTTTGTTGTGAAAAGTTTTTTCTCTAGTTTTAGAAGCCGTTTTGACAGCATAACATCAATGTCCCCTGCCTGCCCCCTTGCAGTTGGTGGCTGCACTGCAGCCAAGTTTAGATGCACGGGAAGGTCTGGAAGCAGACAGGATTGAACTTTTGATGAATCCATGATGCCATGACTACTGGTAGTACAAGTTACGATAAGCAATATTCTAAATCAATGAAACAATATAGGAAAGAGGTTTTGTACTTAACAAAGTCAAATTCTAACCTTCTGGCAAATCATCTTTAATACTTGTCTTCTTACACAACCATAGGGTTTCTCACCTGCTTACGTTTCGATGTCTATCAGACACCTTTCCTCAGAGCTTCTGACTGGAGTTCTGCAACTCGCCGCTATTTAACGCCAATGTAGGTGGCGCTTTTGCGGCGAGAATGCAATCCCAAACGTGGCTGAGCTTGTATCCCCCCTCGTCCCGGTTCATCACTGGGGTTGACTTCCTTATCCAGATTCTTCTGTTGTCCTCCCTATCTATGACCCTGGCTCCCTCCCAGTCTATCACACAATTGTTTCTGGCAACATGGTCTGTAACTGCTGATTTCTTCTCTTCTTTTTGTGCTTGTTGTTTCTGGGACCGTGTATATCTTATGGCTTCGCTGTTGTCTGCCTCTTTTCTGTGTTCTTCCAGTCTTTTACCAAAGGTCCTTCCAGTCTCTCCAATGTACACTTCATCGCAGCTTTTGCCAGGAATTTTGTAAACACAATCCGTTTTCACATGGTCCCCCAACTTGTCCTTGGGGTGGACAAGCAAGTTCCTCAGTGTTGTTTTAGATTTAACTGCTGTGGTTATCCGGTGTTTTCTGAAGACCCTTTCTAATGGTTCGGTTACACCTTTCACATATGGGATAACCACCATGGTCCTGGTTTTCTCCCCTTCCTTCTTGTTCTTCTCTGTCTGCTTTGGCCTCTTCTCTTTCTGTTCAACTTTCCGAAAGGTCCATTGTGGGTAACCACATCGGATGAGGGCTCTTCTGATGTGTTGTGTTTCTCTTTCCTTGTCCTCCTCTTCAGTCACCACAGAGTTACATCTGTCCATAAGGGTGCGGATGACTCCAAGTTTCTGGTGCAGTGGATGGTGGGACTGAAAATTTAGATACTGGTCTGTATGTGTGCTTTTGCGGAACTCCAGTCAGAAGCTCTGAGGAAGGTGTCTGATAGACATCGAAACGTAAGCAGGTGAGAAACCCTATGGTCGTGTAAGAAGAAAATTCTATACTCTAAGTATCTTCCAACCTGATGAAATTATTTACGCATCATTTAATACTGTACACACAGGACATGCTAAACACAATAAGTTAAGTTAGTGGAAAATCAGCTGCAGTAAACCTTTTATTCTACATGTAGCTATAGATCTTGTAACAGTAGCGATTAGTTGGAATGCAAGAGTCTTTTCGCCTCATTTTATAGCATTACCTGATTTTAAATCTCTATATAATTTAATCTTTATATATTAATGACTTACCAGTTTGCCTGATAGCCAGCCTGGCAGGTCTTGAATGTTGTGATGACTGGTCATAGTCTGGTCTGGTCCTCTCTGTGTTACCAGCTGCCGAAACACAACATACTATAGTAAACAGACATTAAGTCTAGTGGGTCATCAACATTACAATGCATTGAGTAATAATACAATAAACAACACATATCCACAGTGAGCTACATTGTTATACACTTACTTGGTACAAAAACAGGAATAAAACACCACCATGAATATTTCATGACCTACAGTATCAAATCTCACCTTAAAGTTTACAGTAGTAATTCAACTGACAGTATCTTATTCTTAACTCTCACCTGCACCTCCAAAAGCCTGTAGTAACTGCTGATGAGACTCCTCCCAATACCTGGACTTCAGTAGCTTCACTTTAAGGTCTGTCGCCCTCCTGAACTCTGCTTCAGACATCCTTAGGACCGTCTTAATCTGACTTGCCCAACGTCCAACATCTACAGAATCGTCACCCTCTATTTCCAGTACAGAGTGATGGAATTCTGGTATGACCTTTTTGACCAAAGTGGCCAGTCCTGATTGGTCAGATATGAGGACCGGCACACCGGCTGCCATGGCCTCCAGACCGACCAGTCCGAAGGGTTCTGCACGGGAGGGCATGAGAACCAGGTGGGCCTGCTGCATGTGTCGGCAGATGTCTTCCTGGGTGCAGCGTGGATAAAGTGTGGGGATCAGTTTTCCTGAGTTGATGCTGGCTTGGAGAATGGACATTGTGGCCTGAAACTCCTCCTCACTTATATCACAAATCCGCCAAAGGATCTTCTCCAGACTTGTTTCTGCCACCATTACCAAGGACTTGGCTGCAAGGTCATAACCTTTCACCCTCTCTACCTTGTTGACCCCACCGATGGACAGGACGACCCTCTCGTTGGTTTCCCTGTACTTTACTGTATTGTTCTGGAACAAGTCCGATGGTTTGGGCAGGAAGAGAAGGTGAGTTGGCTTCTTGTTTTCAGGGATTGCACAAAAGGAATTGGTGAAGTGGTCGAATATGTTATGTCCTACAGAGAACACAGTGTCTGCCTTCTCAGCATCTTGTCTGATGGAGTCTTCCATCTCTCCAATGCACATGGCCTTCTCCTCTTCCTTGTACTTCTCTGTGTCCTCTGGTATCGTCTCGATGACAAGACCGAGGTTGGCTTGGGGGAAACGCTGCTCCTGAATGGCTGCTGCTGCTTTGCTGGTGACCTCAGCCTGACCCACAATGTACCCAACATCCTTGGGGAGACTGGGATAGCGGGCAGGGTGGTCAAAGGTCAGCCAATCCAGACTGGGTTTCCTTGTGTCTCCCTGACTGTGGGTTGGGAGGATGAGCTCCACTGCATCAGCCTCAGCACACTTTCTGTCCTCCTCTGTATCCTCCAAAACGGTACTGTAAACTTTCCTCCCTGCTCCTGTTACGATCTGTGCCACCTGTCGGTTCGTAGTGTTTTTGCCGTACTGGCCATTGAGCAGCAAGACTGCACTGAAGTCTGAAGTGTAAAACAGGACAAAACAAAACATTTTATGTCATTTCCTACAGACCGTTTTAATCTTCATCCTGGTATTGCATCATTCATTACTAACACTCATGCCTTCAAATGTCAAGTTATCAACCAAGAATTGAGGTGTTCAAAAACTCGTATTTCCCTTATCGTAGAGTGGAACTCGTTGCCACCAAGCACAGTTGGGCAGGAAGAGAAGGTGAGTTTAAAGCTTTTAAGTTGAAAATGGGGTTAGAACAGTAACATTCTAGTCAATAAAGTCATGTCATGAGAGAACAATGGTCTCAGTACAGAAATAAACTCACCTTCTGCTGACATGTTGGAAACACATTTCCCAATTGGGTCTCTCACCACTCAGTTTTGTTATATCAAATTGCTGTGAAAAAAAACACAGTTGACCTTACATTGGTGGCAGGAAGAATGTTATTACCAAAAATCTGTACAGACATTAATGTTAAGTGTGATCAAACATACAAGGACACATAGTAATAGAAAGTAAAACTAGTATTATAATGCTGACTTTAAGTTACAAAACCAAAGTAATGCTTGACAATTTTGTGCTGAAGATATCAGCACAAAGTGCTGAAAGTCTGACTCAGTGTTTCAGTTTTCAGACACCCTAACATCAGCTGGTAAAATAACTTCGTAACTTACCTTTCCTCAAGACAAAGAACTATTTCCTTCACTTAACCTCGAATCATGGGGGCGTCTCTGGCTTCAGGAAGTGTATTTGAACAGTGACACTTGTTACAGCCTTTCTCATTGTTACGCAGTAGAAGGACGATCTGGAGACGCCATTTTCAGACCCTGAGAAATGCCTAATTAAAAAAGAATAGCCAGCCACTCCCCTACAAAGCTCCTTCAGTGTAACTCTGTCAATATTTGTACTTGTTACAGCCTTTCTCATTGGTCACTTTATTCATAAATAGTTGTTTGAGCTCAGAGTTGTAACAGCATACTCGCTGTTAAACTCTAATGAATGATTTGTGGAGGAGGTAAATAGTTTAAACACTTAGACAGTCTTAGGAGTGCAGTCTAGTGTTTATACTCCTATAGTTGTTTATAGAGTGACTCTTGTTGGTTATTCTGCCTGCAGTATTTTCAGGATACCCCTCTTTATGCTTGAAAAGTTAACTTGACAATTTGGCATATTCACCAAATGTATCAAAGATTCAATCCACAGTCTTTTGTTTTGTAAAACAATGATCTGTAAACAAATACTCTGCACCAATCATAGGCCCCCTTACTGAATACCTGTGTAGGATCTGTGACACCTGTTGGAATGCACCTGTCAGCCAGAACACTCCCCTTAAGGTCATGCAGGGTCAAAGTTCACAGGTGACTGGCTCTGTCAATGCTGTGGTCTAACTGTGGTTGTGAAATTTGTGTTTAGTCAGAGTTCTTTTGCCCCAATGGTGTTAGAAAAAAAGCCTACATGTGTTGTAAATTGGTTGTATCAGTACAGAATATTACAGGTGGTATTTTGAGCCATGGTTTAAACACTAGACAGTCTTGGGAGTGCAGTCTAGTGTTTTATACCTATAATGTTATAGCTATACTTTTAGTTATAGTATGTCTGTGAAAAATCATCACACAAGAAATGCTTGCTAAAATCTCATTTCAAAACCTTTATTTCATTTAGCCTTCAGATAATAACAACATGTACAACAACAAAACAAGAAGCCATAGGCGACAATCCTCCGTGAAGATTTATATATTGCAACAAAAACAATCCCAAGGGTCAACGCCAGACCTACTATGCAGACATTAGGCAACGGTTAATACAATGAGGGCGCGTCACAAGCATAAAACATAAAAAGACCTTAATCCATTACTGCTCCCAGGGCGTGTAAAGATACTGTGCTTCATGTTTGAAGACGTTCATTTTGATTACACACACACAATCATTGCATTCTCATAAAGATCGGACTATCATGGTCCTGTCACTATTAACGAAGACACCGTCTTACCGTGCCTGTTACTTATTAAGCGCGACTGGAACAGGCCAAATTCCAGCAACAGTTGCGGTAAGCACCGCGAGTGTTACTTCCGCCGGTCAGATACCCGGGATATCTGCTTAGAGAACCTCTGCTACCAGACAACTGCCTAAACCTACGGCCTATTCCACAGGATTGTAAAAGTAGGGATGTTTCGAAAATAAGCATTTACTCCAATATCAAAACAGCTACGGTAAAAATAAAAAGACGTGCATAATCCCGGACATAATGCCACACCACATGCGAAATTACACAGAAATGCGACGTACGGAAGAATGCGTTTTGGCTGCGAACATCTTCCAAAAAACTTGCCATCTCTTAAGCATGGGCAAAAACATCTGGAACCACTTATCAAAACCACCCCGTATCTGCATGAAGTTCCACCCCCCACTGCTATTTCAAACAAACGCGTTTTCTTGAC
>NW_017802725.1:802160-828048 GCF_001625305.1 Branchiostoma belcheri
GTGCCAATTACACAAGGAGAACCCAGTGTTTTGACTGCGAACACGAAAAACCAGCCGTTGACAACACTCCGTCCGGAGGTCCTGACCTCCTTCACGGAGTAATTAAACAAAACTTCACACACACACACACACGGTATGAACTATACATATGCAGGTGGACATCTGATTTTAACATACAGAACAACTTATACAGATAGCTCCAATTTATGTAATCTTTAAAGTAATACATACTAGTACATCAAAATTACAAACAGTACAATTTATCAATCCATTTTGTCATTCCTAATTCTGGTGTGTAGTAGTTAGTGCTGAGTAATAGGAAATCTATGGGTGTTTTTTGTCAAGATTGACTATAGTAAAAATTCTGTATCAGTATAGCCGGTATAACCGCCTTTCGGCGTAACACACCAGCTTCGCAGGCACGCGGCGCGGTGGCAGCTGGCTATATTACACCGATCGACTTGTTACACCTAACCCTTGAACTTCTAACTCTAGACATTGTTATATCATTATATCAGGATTCAGTAATTGGTATCAGCCCTACAGCTTCCAGCTCTGGGAAATATGAAGTATAGCTTAAACAAGAAAGTATGATTATCATGATTTTGAACACTATTATGTATAGTTTTT
This sequence comes from Branchiostoma belcheri, assembly GCF_001625305.1. Lineage (NCBI taxonomy): Eukaryota > Metazoa > Chordata > Leptocardii > Amphioxiformes > Branchiostomatidae > Branchiostoma > Branchiostoma belcheri. The sequence continues at coordinate 802,791 of NW_017802725.1, forward strand.
ATGTAACATACATATGGCAACTCCTATGGTACAGCACTAACTCTGTGTCCAGACTGATACAGTATGATTGTTATCATCAGTCACCACCACATCTCCACCTTGTGACACAGTAACACCACAGGGCGACTTCATACCAATTCCTATGTCACACAGAAATCTGCCCTGACTGTCAAACATTTTCACACAGCCATTTCCATAGTCAGCCACAATAATGTTGCCCTTTCCGTCAACACAAATGCCCAGAGGATTATTCAGCTGACTTTCATCAGATCCCTTACTCCCAAACTTGAACTTGAAGTTCCCCCCTCCGTCCAAGACATGGACACAGTGATTGTTGCCATCAGTGACCAGAATGTTCCCCTCCCCATCCACAGTGACATATTGTGGCAACCAAGGCTCTGGTGACCTATGACCTGAACCATATGTCCCCAGCTCAGAACCATCTTGGTTAAACACTCGAAGTCGACCATTCTGGTCATCAAACTCTGTAGCAATCACCTGTTCTGTTGCCATAGATACAGTTATGCCACGGGTGCGTATAACATATGGCAGATCTATTGTGACCAAACATCTACCTTCCCTGGAATACTGCACTACATGATCATCACCCACCACCCACAGGTTGTCATTTCTATCTACAGCAACATCCTGTGGATTTAGCTTTTCACCAGTTTCCCCTGGCAGAGTTGTTGTGAACTCTCTGATATAAACACCATCCATTGTGAACACCTGGATTCTGCTGTTACCATAATCAGCAATGTAAACTTCATTGTCTTGTGAAACAGCTCCATAAGGACATGTAAATCCCCCCCTACCTGACCCCCCTCCCCCAAAGCTGACTTTCCTCACCCATGGTTGTCCCACCCTGATTGGTCTGACATTTGTACTTCTTACTTGTCTAGAACTTGTGCATGTCTCTTTGGACTTAACCAAAGCCTGCTTGTTTGACATGGGTTTCGTTGTTACCTTACCCAGCTCTATCTGTGTGCCTGATTTCTTTGGTTCAAAATAAGAAAGTTTATTTACACAGATCTCAGGAGTTTGAACATTCTGGAACTTTTCCTTGAGTGTCTGTGCTAAGTTTAAGTCCTGTGATAGCCACACCACCTCTTCTTGTTCCATGCACTGTTCTGTTCTCTCACAAACCCTGGACAGTTCAGCCAGCTGAGTCAGCACCTGGTCATTCTGTTTCTCCAAGGCAGCCATGTTGTCCTCAAAACTCTTCTCCAAAGTATCCAACAGTTTGTCCCGCTGATCTTTAATCTTCTTCACGTGCACCTTACAGGCCTTTCTGATATCCTGCTGAGTTTGTACTTTGTTGTCCATCAGCCTTTTCTGAGATTCCTTGATCTCTTGGAGGAAAGTTGAAAAAGTCTCCATCTTCTCCTTTCCAGTGTCAAGCTCTGCCATGATGTTATTCCTGATCTGTTTTGCCTCCTCTCTCACTCCTGTGATTTTGTGCCCTTTGTGAAAATGGCTGATACATTCACTACAGATCGGTACCTTACAAGTGCTTTCCAGACAGTAAAGTTTGATCTCTTCTTGAGGGTGGAAGCTGCACCTGTTCTTCTGTCCTCCCACCTGTGTGTTGGCAGGTGTCCGTGAGGTTTTCTTGGAGAATTCCTCACACAGGTTGGCTGTTCCGAGGTTGTCAGGTAGTCCAGCTATCCCCTGGGTAGGCAAAGTCACAGGTTGGCCACAGTCTGCAGCTGGACGATCTGCAGACGCCATTTTCACACCTTGAGAAATGGCGTCCTAGCCTGCCACTCCCCCTACAAAGTTCACTTTCAGTGTAACTTTGTACCTACATGTGACCACTTTTAAGGGTGGAATGCAAATACACATCGTTTCTTTATCTTTGCAGACAAAGAATTTCAAATGAACTTTGATATCTGAAGGATCTGTAAACTATAGCTACTGGTGGTGAACTTAGATACCAAACTATATCAATAATTGAATGCAAAGTTCTTTTGATCAGAACCATTTATTTTTTACGAGCCGACATTTCGATGACCGTCTGTCATCTTCATCAGGGCAATTCTGACTGGTTTACTGTGCACTGACGCTACATAGTGTAACACCTTTAGTGCACTATGCACCAAGTAACATCTAGTGTCAGTGCACAGCAAACCAGTCAGAATTGCCCTCAGGCTGATGAAGATAACAGACGGTCATCGAAACGCCGGCTCATAAAAAATAAATGGTTGTGATCAAAGAACTTTGCTATTCATTCGTTTACCAACCTGATGAAATTATTTACGTATGTCAATAATTTTTCACCGAGTGACATTGGCTTTTTCAATATTTTTTTCTCGGAGATTGAGAATTCTGATTAAAATTTGATGGTGCTGATGTAACAGTTCCTACTACCTCAGTACTGAGTGCCACACCCAACATGTTCCAATTAGTTTTCTTGTAAAAAAAAAAGAAAAGATTATTAGGACAATGCAAGGGAGGAGAGCAGCTGAGGAGGTGCTCCCACAAACAGTCTATAGGTTGCATTTGTTCGTGTAGAAGAGTTGACACCGAGCCTAGCTGGTGAGACTGTATGGGTATACACAAACACAATGTACATGACTGTACATGTACAAGTCAGATGTGTCTATAATAAGTTTTATTTGCTCCTACAGACCGTAGGTTGGTGCGTGTTGAAGAGTTGACACCGAGCCTAGCTGGTGAGACTGTATGGGTTCATGTATACACAAACACAATGTACAAGTCAGATGTGTCAATAATAAGTTGTTTTTTTTTTTCAGATTCTACATTGGTGGGTGTAGACGTGTTGACTACAAGTCTAGCTGGGGAAATTGTGTGGGTTCATGTACCATTCAGATGTGTCTTTAATACTTTTTTTGCTCCTACAGACCGGAGGTTGGTTCGTGTTGAAGAGCTGACACCAGGCCTAGCCGGGGAGACTGTGTGGGTTCGAGCTAGGATGCACACCAGCAGGGCAAAAGGTAACATTTTCTCACAAAACAAATTATTTGTGATTTTATGACGTGGGCTTTGATAAATTCCAATTTGAAGTTAACAGAATGCAACAGCTTGATGGAACATCTATGGATAAAAGCTTATCATAGGACGGAGCAATCCCTAAACATTTGTTGTTTTCATGTTTACCAAAGGAAAACATACTATTTTTTCCCTGTTTCCTCTTCTTCTCCAAACCAATAATGTCAATGACCTGAACCAGATGGCTGTCACCATGGTAACTAGTGTTGGGTTACATCATGTTGCAGTTTTATAGCAGAAGGGATTTAGACTCCTGTCACCATGTATATTATATGAATGTGTTTGAGTAAGAATTAACAGAGCAGACCATATGCAAAATAAACATTATGCATTTGCTTTGCAAATGTTACCTTAAAGTTTCTAATTTGTTGGGTTTTTTTACAGGAAAACAATGCTTCCTTGTGCTGCGACAACAGCAGTTTAACGTGCAGGCTCTGGTGTTTGTGAATGACAAGACTGTCAGCAAACAGATGGTCAAGTTTGCTGCAAAGTAAGTCAGACTTGAAGTTACTGGTGTTTTATCTTAAAGTTTGTTAATTTGTTACTAGTAAATTTGTATTATAGTCTAGAATTTGTCTGACTATGAGGTACTGTATTCTGTAGTTAAGTGTGATGTTCTTTTGGGGAATAAAGAGAAATGTTAAGATAGTATTACACATTAAGATTAAGCTTATTCATAGAAATCTTAATTGTGAGCGAGTTGAGAGTGAGTGAGTGAGTGGGTGATTGAGTGAGTGAGTGAGTGAGTGAGTGTATGAGTGAGTGTGTGAGTGAGTGGGTGATTGATTGAGTGAGTGAGTGAGAGTGAGTGAGTGAGTGAGTGAGTGAGTTTAGAGTGAGTGAGTGAGTGAGTGAGAGTGAGTTTAGAGTGAGTGAGTGAGTGTGTATATGAGTGAGTGAGTGGGTTAGTAAGTAGCTAACCATACAGACTGCATTGGTTTGAGGAATAGTTGAAGTGAATTTCATACAATTTGTTGCAGTTTTGTGTTTACTGTTATTATTATAATATCTTAAATAATATTTTTGCAGCATCACAAAGGAGAGCATCATTGATGTGGAGGGGGTTGTCCAGAAGGTGGCACAGCCAGTGGAGAGCTGCACACAGAGGGATGTGGAGCTGCATGTGGAAAGGGTTCGTACCATACATTAACATGTAGATGGAGGTTCCAAGGGGATAGGGACAGTAAGTGGCAAAGCTTGTGAACACTTGAATACAGAGGTATACATATTAGGTATAACCTGTGCCTACCTAACTGTTATACCTATACCTAGTCCCATCCATATGCAAGGGACACAGGAACAGAGCAGGCAAACACAATCCTTGATATAAGGATAGAATGTCATACCTTTTGTGTGGAAAAGTATACCAAATTTCATTGAAGTTTGCTGATGTTTGGGGCACATAGTGATAGATTAACAGTTATATGATACAGTTTTATGATACATTAACAGTTACTATTTTGTGGAAAGACACATGCTGTGTTTTAAAAAAAGTGTTTAAAAAGTGACATTCACATTTTCCTTGTAGGTATTTGTGGTGAGTGCCTCTGCCCCACAGTTACCCTTACAACTGGACGATGCAGCCAGGCCAGAACACGATGAGGTCAGCAGTTTTCTTTACTTATGATGATGATGATGAACTTTAAATTTCTACTGCTGTATATGCAGTCTTTAATTTTTAAGCATATCATACAGTGGCCAGACAGTGTCCATTGGCCAGAGGAGTGTCCATTAGCCATCTTGTGTGCCCAATGGATACTGCCTGGCCAATTTGATACCATCTTTAGCAACCACCAAAACACCTGCTTGGAAATTACTATATACATACATTAATTACCTGGTATACACATGGACACTGTACTAAAAACGTTATTTTCTGCTGTTGTACATGTATGTAGTCTTTTTTTTCTTACAAAATGTTGACTCAGGGTTTTGCATACATGTACATGTTGACACAGAGAATGAGATCTATTTTTGTTTGTTTATTTGTTTGTTTGTTTCAGGAGGATGCCAGTCGACCTCGTGTGAACCAGGACACCAGGCTGGACAACAGGATTATAGATCTCAGGGTGAGTCGGGCTTTCATAGCCTTCAGTAAAATACTAGTAACACATAGCTAGTTCAGAACATAGAAAACAAAGAATTTATAAGATGCCCCTCCAATGGCCTCCATACTACCAGTCCTATTGTATTGCCATCTTAATGGGGTTATCATTTATATATATATATATATGTCAGTCAGTCTCAGTAGACTAAGACTAAACTATGCAAACCAACAACTGAATGGTTCATTCCTAATAACAATTACAAAGCAAATTTCAGTCATAAAAAAAATAATACAGAAAATAAGTGTCCAAAGTAAAAGTTAGTTACTCTGTTCATTTTTCCTGGGGCCTGTTTGGCAGCAGAGGCAGCGTGTCGTCAGCGTGCACGTTTGTCCTCTCAGTCTTCCCACTGTCTGTGCACAGCCTCGGCACTCTTTATCAGTACAACAGTACTCCTGAAAATCTGTACACTTGACACTGTTCTATAATGGTACGGTGTACACTCAAAACTGTACAAGAACAACACTCAAGGGACCAATAAAAGCTGTTTCACTATAGTTATAGGTCTACAAGACTTATGCTTACTTCAATGGGAAAAATGATCTGTATTGGCCGGGTGGTTCTTATGTAGAAGTGATCAATTACAGGTTTGACTGTAAATAATAACAGTACAATATGATATAATCTTCAAACTCCTTGACTGGTCACTATATACATGTAGATAAGCTTGACTAGACAGCGCAAGTTGCATTGAGGTTAGAAAACATGAAGTAACTACGAGTTCATGATTTTGCTCTGTGATTTCAGACGACGACAAACCAGGCAGTGTACCGGGTGGTAGCGGGAGTGTGTGACCTGTTCAGGTCTACTCTGACAGGCAAGGGATTCGTGGAGATCCACACTCCCAAAATCATCTCAGGTCAGTCTGACTCTTTCGACCTTTTCTGCACACACTGGATCATAAGTTACGGAAAGTTCATAGCACCCATTCCCTTTTTGCAATCAAGGTTCTCTTTGAAACCTCCTTTCTGCAAGCTATGGTCCATCTCAAAAGTGGTGGATTGCTTATTCCTAAACAAATTGGGTATCTGTAAATGTATAGCCAGTATAACTGTCATTACAGTGTATCATACCAGCTTCACAGGCATGGGGTGTAGCTGGCTATGTTACAACGAATATGACAATCATACTAACACTGCCATCCTTGTACCTGGTGCTGAATGACATTCACACTAACACTACCATCCCTGTCCCTGGTACTGAATGACATTCACACTAACACTGCCATCCCTGTCCCTGGTGCTGAATGACATTCACACTAACACTGCCATCCCTGTCCCTGGTGCTGAATGACATTCACACTAACACTGGCCATCCTACATGTACTACTAGTGAGCCAATGCTTTTGCGCGTAATTTGTTTATGACGGTAACATTTTACTCGTCTGTTTTTGTTTCAGCGGCCAGTGAGGGAGGAGCTAACGTGTTCACCGTGTCGTACTTTAAGAACAACGCGTACCTGGCCCAGTCCCCACAGCTGTACAAACAGATGGCCATCGCTGCTGACTTCGAGAGGGTCTTCACTGTTGGGGCTGGTAGGTTTCTATCCTCTTCTAATACTTCATTCAAGGAAAGTAGATAGTACAACATATAAGTCAAAACTGGTCGAATATCGGACTCTTCTCAACTGTTATCCTTCCCTCTCTCATCAACATAAATAAACAAAGACAACTAATTTGGTCCAAGTAAGCAGAAACAAAAATGAAGCATGTAAATGGCCACAACTCAATAACAACAAATACTGAATTTTCAATACCATACTGTAACAACAAAATAGCTTACATCTTTTTTCAGCTTTTGTAAACAATGTTTGTCATCACTTATGCTGTTACAGTAGATGAAGACAGGCTCAGTTTCTGCATGGTCTTTCACCAAGGTTCATCCAAACCTCAAATAAATATATACTGTATATAAAGACAGTCTCTGTGTGGTATGGTATCTCACCAGTGTTTCATGGCTCATGTTCTGTGTAATCTCTCACCAGTGTTCCGTGCGGAGGACTCCAACACCCACCGTCACCTGACTGAGTTTGTTGGCCTGGATCTGGAGATGGCGTTTAACTACCACTACCACGAGGTGCTAGACGTCATCGGGGACATGTTTGTGCAAATCTTCAAGGGGCTCAGGGACAGGTAAGGAACATTTGTTGTAGTTCCCAGTAGAAGATTTAAGAAGGCGTTCAACCATCACCATTTACTATTTATGGTTTTTACAGCTACATGTAGTTGTAGTACATACACTTGTAACAGTCTGTTAAGTTTCTTCCACCACACCTTGTGAGCACCCTTAGATCTCCTTTCCTTATAATATATATCATTATATCATATCATATCACATCTGCATATAAGGGGGATCATGTAAGAAAACCATGCCTTCAAGTTTATGAACTTCAGTATTCGGTTCTCAGTCATGAACCTTACTCTGTCAGCTTTTTTTGTCATTCTATTGTTCAAAACAAATACATTGTAGACAGCTAGCCTTGTTCCTTTTTAATGATAATATTTAGTTACCAAAAGCATACTGTCTGCCACAGGTATAAGACCGAGATCAACACCATCCAGAAGCAGTTTCCGTGCGAGCCCTTCCGGTTCCTGGAGCCTAGCCTCAGACTGGAGTTCCCTGAGGCTGTGGCCATGCTCAGGGAGGCTGGGGTGGAGATAGGGGATGAGGACGACCTCAGGTGAGCCTGCAACAAGGCTATTTTTTTAGAAAAAAAGTTGGAATCCAAGATTCACTAAAAAACTCCTTAACTGGGCTATTTTTTGTGTGAAGATGTTATACATGACGTATAATGTAAAGATTGGGAAAATATTGTCTGCAAGAGTACATATACATGTACATGGGTCCTTAAGTACCATTTTGGTATGACTTAGTCTGGGAATTAAAGCCAAAACTACTACATTGTACATGTACATGCACTCTATTCACCAGGCTATTGCTTTTGTTACTATTTTCTGTTTTGAGTTGGTTTTGAGACAGATTGGGAATTGAGTATAGATGAATATAATACTCTTGTCTTGCCTTGTCATGTCTTGGTCTTGTTTTGCACAGCTTATATACATTTATAGTTGTTCAGTGTAACTACTAGAGTCAGTCAGGTATAAAATGTGTGAATCTGTTTTCCAGCACTCCTGATGAGAAGCTGTTGGGAAGGTTGGTGAAAGCCAAGGTAAGAAGACAGGGTTGGGCTGAGGGATTCTGTAAAAGCATGTCTTGTACAATGTAGTAACTGTTGTTACAACAGGTATAAACAAATTGTACACTTACAGTGTACTCTGATTATATGTTAACTCTGATTATATGTTCATGGGGACTTCATTTAAGAGTAGGAACTAGGAATAAAAAGATGTTAACGGTGTTCTAAGTTTGTTGTTACAAAATCTGTAACGTTAGTAAGTACAACAGAAGACAGAATTTCATCACAGTGTTAGAAATTTGCATCGAGAAGCCATTTAATATTGGCAAACATATTGCCTTACAGTATTTTAGCCTCAATGTACTAATAACATATATTTGTATTTATTTTCATTTTCAGTATGACACTGACTTCTTCATCCTGGATAAGTTCCCCCTGGCGGTGCGCCCGTTCTACACCATGCCTGATCCACAGAACCCGGTGAGTAGGGCATGGCGGCCATCTTGGTCACCTTCAGATTCAAGGTCACGTCATCCGGGTGGGCCAATGGGTCAGGGGTCAACGCCCTCTTGCGCAATCTTGGATGTTTTCGGCGTATAGTACGACTTCTTAACTTACAAATACCGTGGTATACTGTCTCAGACGTTCTCGACATGCATTTTTACCGTGGGTACATGGTATGGGCTGCAGATGAAAATGTTGACCAGTCCTGTATTAACACAACCAGGAACGCTAAATCTAACACATAAAAATATTAAAATTCAACACCATCAACTATACAGAACAAACAACATGGAAAAATATACAATAAAAAGCCCGGAGGTATAAAATCTCAGATTTTACTTGTTTTAGTTTTTTGGCTGTGTTATAGCAAATGTATTACTGTGTACAGTTGTGTTTACCACGTCTGGGCATGAGTCATCACAATGGAATGCAGGGCATCAACCAATAGGCATGCAGCTTTCCTCTATACTTCTTGCTGATTGGCTGTTGGGATTTAACTTGATTAACACCTGCACAGAGCATTTCCACCTGCACAGAGCATTTCTTGCTGATTGGCTGTTGGGATTTAACTTGATTAACACCTGCTACAGAGCATTTCCATACTGACAGTATGTCTTTATTCAAGTGTTTTGGTAGGTATTTCAAGCTTTTCTGCTCCAGCATTGGAATGCGGGGCATGAACATTTTTTTATTTATTTTGAAAATCAACAGTTTGCATTATGCAATTAAAAATCCTAACCAATAAAGTAGGGAATAGCTATCCAACTGTTGTTTTAGTTGTATGTTACTTCATATTATAGTTATATCAAATTGAATGTAAATCATTGTTTTCCCTTGTGTTTCTCATTCTTTCCCTGCCATGTCGTAAAATGTGGTGAACCCATCGCTGTATTTGCTCCAAAGCAAATATTGGCCTTTCTAGTTTGTATATGAAGTACATGGAAGAAACTGGAGATTCATTCTTATCTTGAAAGTCCGTCTGTGTTGGTGCTAGTCATTATGAAACAACTTTGAACTGCAATAATCCATCACAAGAAATTGGACATCTCAAGACACTCAAGGACAACTCCAGTCTTTTTCAAGGAATGAGCAATCCACCGCTTCCGTGACGTCACGCAGATAACACACGTGACTCCGTGAGCAGTGGATCATAGGTTGCAGAAAGTCTGTGGCACCCCTGTTCATTCTTGTTTTCTTTCTTCCAACATTTGATGTTTTTTGTACTTGACAGAAATATGCCAACTCGTACGACATGTACATGCGAGGAGAGGAGATCCTGTCTGGAGCCCAGCGAATCCACGACCCAGAGTTCCTGACAGAACGGGCCAAGGCTCACGAGATTGGTAAGCAAACCAGAAATAACAGGACTGGGTAAATGTACTTGGATAGTAACGTTAACATTGGCAACACCTCTCTGGCATGATAAAGATATACGGATTGCAAAGGGATATTAGATCGGTTACGAATCAAACTGTTTTTCATTTGGTAAGAACCAAATTTCATTTGTTGTGCTGCAAACCAGACCCTCTCTGGGATTTTTTTTCTTTAACCGAATTTTAATGTCCTTTTTCCCCAACCAGGATTAGACGTGCTTGCACCAAGTACAAGTCTTTTTTTTAATCAAGATTTTTATGGATGGATAATAAAAAGATAATGATGTCAGGCTTTCTGAGAGACTTTCTGCAGAAGTATATAAACTTGTGGCAACAGTAAGTCTGCTTGTAAGGTTTTTGTTTATATTCCTAGAGACTCCGATCTGGTACAATTGGCAATTCTACCGACGGAAATCCTGATTTGAGTCTCTGATGGTAGAATCACAGATTCTCTCCCCTGACATGGATGTTTCTTTATCCATTTGTTTCAGACATTGAGAAGATCAAGTCTTACATCGACTCCTTCCGTTATGGATGTCCTCCCCATGGAGGAGGTGGGATCGGTGAGTTCGGCTTCACTTCTCCACAAGGCAGTCAAGTGTTGTTTCTGTCTTCATTGCCATGATCTCCAAGCAAACATTCGAGGGACAATTTATGAATCTAGCCTATGTAGCTAATAGTCCAGCCTTGTTAGCTTTGGTCCTCTCACCAAGATCCACTAACCTGTGGAGTGGACCAAAGCTAACAAGGCTGGACTCCGGGCTATTTTGGATCAGATCTTGGGCCGGCAGTCAGAAAGCCTCAAGATTTTGTCACAAGGAATATGCTTGTGATTAGTAGAGTTGTGCTTCTATTTGTGCCTGTGGGAATGGAAGGGTTGCCAAGCAATATGGGCAAGGGGTTTAAGTCTGCCACCTCTTAATGTCTTCTTAGAGAAGTGTAGAAAATTTCATCTTGGATAGATTGCTTTATGATCTATTACTGCAACCAAATGAGATTTTTTACTGGAGATAATCATTGCATATATTGTAGAAAGATGACACAACAGGGACTGTTCATTATACTCCTATAGGTATGGAGAGGTTTATTATAAGGATATGAGCTAACAGGGACTGTTCATTATACCCCTGCAGGTATGGAGAGGGTGGTCATGCTGTATCTCGGACTGAACAACATCAGGAAAACTTCCATGTTCCCCCGCGACCCCAAACGGTTGACCCCTTAATCTCTATAGCAACCACCGAAAGAAACTTCTCTAATTTCATGATAATTTGCATGGACCAAGAGCAAGAGTAAAGGTTTCAACAAGGAAGTTGTAAGATGAAGAAGTGACAGGAACTACAATGACCAAACTGTAGAAAGATACAGGAAAGCTAATAAAAATAATAATGGTTTGAAATTCCATCTTATTGTTTCTTTGAAGAGACCTTTATAAGAAAGAAATAGATGGAATTTGACACTTTAATAATTAATAACGGTACTAGATAAATGAATTTTTTTTCAAAAATTTGTAAAGTTACATTCTAAGACCCACACACAAATTTGCAAAACCTCAGTGTGTCCTATCACTGAACTATTTAATTATGTTGAATATTAAACATTTTACCAGGTGATGTATATCTTTAATAGGGCCAGTTCACAATACAACATTCAGCAATAGCTTCCCTGTTACCTTACTCAGTATACAGTGAAACATGTTGCCAACAGTTAAGAATTCTTGGGACAGTGTAGATAGATAGCAAGGTGTATTTTCTATAGTCTCTAGTCTACCAGACTAACTATGCTGGCTATATATAGCAGAATAATTGCCAGGGGAGTTTGGCCGCCTTGTAGGTTTGACTGGCCGCGCAGGAGGGAAAGAAACTACTAGTACCTCCCCGCAGCCGAACTCCCTTGGCCAATTTTACTCTCTTTTTTGCCGAATTCCACGATCCGTATTCCTGTAGAAAGGCCTGGTGGAGGCTATATTTTCTGGAAACCCACCAAGTATAATTTTTTCAAGATTGCATTTTTATGAATTGGCAGACCACTTGTACAATGTACAAGGGTTGTTCTTGCCCTTACAATTACTACAGACTTATGCTTGGAACAGGGAGAACAGGCTATGGTTTATCTGGGTTATGTATGGGGAAATAGCAGATTGGATGGATTGGAAAAAGGGGCCACTGACATAAGTAGTGAGACTATTAAGAACTGAAGGGTGTGTATGGGGTTTTGGAGTAGTATCAGTGTGGCAGGTAACATCACAATAAAGGTGACTGTCAGATATACAGGTGTTGAAGACATTATTTGTCAAGATAACACTTTTTTAATGTGGTTGCAGGTACTTGACACTTATATGATGTTGCTAAGGGTATGGATGAGACAAAAACAGTTTGAAACTCCAATCACAAAAGGCTGGTTTCTTTATTACAAACTGTGAGGTTTTGTTGTTCTAGTTTAATGTATACATGCATAGTACATTATGAATGTCCCTGCCGAATACCAACATGTATTACATGGTAATATCACATGGTTGTATACAGGAAAACTCCACTATCCTGAGTTAGATGTTTTCTATACAGCAAACAAAGTACAGGGTTTTCTGACCCGATTCAACGTTTCGGGCGCTTCCGTGGTTGCCATGCCCTGAACGGCCGCTAGATGTCGCTCTCTAACAAACGACCCCATTCAATCATGAGGCATTGCATATTACTAGTAAAATTTTTTCGACAATTTTAAAGTATACATGATCGAGCTACACATTTGTAGTATCCGTTCCCTTGCCGGGCTTTCTTCTTTTTATCCCGCCTTTTCTCCTGAGTTTTGGCGGTTGCGCTTCCAACTCTAAGGCAATGGACACATCAACATTAGGTCTCACCATGCCTATAGAAGGCTGCGTTACTTGGAACAGCCAATGCCCGACCATGCGGGAACCCGTGGCCCTTCTAAAGCTCTGCGCGTTCTTGTCCTGGTAGTAGTACCGGTTAAAGTTGGTCACAAAAACAGGCATCACTAAAGAGACCGTGAGGACGCCCGAAACCGCGCAAAGGCCCCCGACGACTTTCCCGCCAAGCGACTGCGGACACATGTCCCCGTACCCCACCGTTACCATGGTGATGACCGCCCACCAGAACGCGGACGGGATGCTCTTGAAGTGCGAATTCTCAAGGTCATACTCCACAAAGTAGATCGCGCTTGAAAAAAGCACGATCCCGACTAGAAGGAAGAACAAGAGAAGTCCTAACTCCTTCCAGCTTGCCTTGAAGGTCTTCCCAAGAACCTGCATCCCTCTAGAATGTCGCGCGACCTTGAGAATTCGAAACACCCGCGCAAGACGCACGACTCTCAAGGTGTGCACCAAGGTGTGTCCCTGCGCGCCCGGGCGTGACGTCAGCATCACCGTGACGTCGACAAAGTACGGCACGATGGAGAGAAGGTCGATGATGTTTAAGGCACCTTTTGCGAAGTCTGGCTTACTCGGACAGACCACAAACCGAGTGATCAACTCAAAGATGAACCAGAGAACGCAGAGAGTCTCCAAGACGAAAAACGGCTGCGCGAAGGAGCGGACTTCTTCTGGTTCCGACGCGACCAAGTCCTCGGCGAAATCTTGAAGAACCGGTACGGTTTCTAGGCAGAAGATACCGATAGCTAAGAAAACGGCAGCTACGGATATTCCAGCTACAATCTTAGCCCATTGTGAAGACTCAGGGTATTCGAAGAGAAGCCATATTTTCCTGAATTTTCGATTCCTCGGCAGCCTTGGTCGCATGGCAGCGCCGGCTAGTCCCTCCTTCTCACGAATCTGCCGAATTAAAGAATTTCCCATGTCGTAAAACTTTAACTCCTCAAGAAATATGTCCACAGGAACATCTGCTGGACGAGTCAGCTTGCCTCCTGTTTGAAAATAACTCAGGATCGCCTCAAAACTCGGGCGGTGTCGGTCGAAAAAGTACTCCTGTCGGGACGAGTCGTAATACTTCTTCATTCTATCGGCGTTTCCTAGTAAAGTGTCCGGGTAGCGACACAACGTTCCTCGCTGGGTTTCAAATTTCAAACCGCTAACGTTTATAACGATACGTTTACAGGTGTCTCCGTGTCCTTTTTGCCCACAAGGTCGACCTTGATGATGGGTTAGAGGGATGGTGTTTCCGTCTTGCTCTCCGGCCTCCTGATTGGCTGAGACCTCCTCCAAGGTCAGCAGTTTTCGCGCCACTTCTTCTAAGCTCGCGGCGTCCAGGCCGGCAGGGGACTCGGGAGGGTCGTCTTCCCAGGATTCCTGGCGGCTCATGGACTGCTGACGACTGGGAGAAGGAAGAAGAGCAAACATCTTAAGTTAGTGAAAAGTTGCCTTAACTTGAATGATATTCAATCCACTTTGCTAGGTACATTCAGCATGATTTTACATGGAAACGCATTAGGTCTTGTTCGCGATTCGTAATGAGATCTTTAATCAGGGCACATCACTTTTCACTCAACCGCGACGGGGGCCGACATCGTCTTCCCTTTGACCCAGTGTTTATACTTCGGTCGCAAATCTTAACCCACCGGCTTAATAGTTTTCTTTTCAGGCTGCCCAGTTTAAGACAAGAAGGGTAGAAAGCTACACCAAAAGCAACGATCGCGAGAACACCTAACTTCATCTCAAAGTAGATCTTATGGTGGTTACAAGACAATATCATTGACAGGGCAGTATCCAATACGTCACCCGAAAATAAAAAAGATACCGGTATATATATTAAAAAAAGAAAGCCCGATAAAAATAGATAAAAGATAAACTAAAACTTTTCTTTTATCTGTTACCAGTTTCGACTGTCTTGATGACCCGTGTATTGATATGTTGTGAGTTTCCAATAAAGTAAAACTCTGCTCTCTAAAGTGTAATATGACTAAGGTCACCTTGAGAAGGGCGTCTGCGCGAACCGCTTCCTGTGCCGGTACTGCGGAACTCCCGCCATCACGTCCATCGGGATGTGCATCGCCATGGCAACAGGTTACCTCAGCCTGTCGTCTGCAGGTTAGGCTGGAGATGTCACTGGTGCTGGGGAGAAATGAATAACAGATGAAAGAGGGCATAAAGACCAAATGCATCACTACTTGAAAATGGCAATCGGTCAGTAGACTGAACAAGTGCCAATACTCGTATCTATCATAACTATCATATATAAAGTAACAGAACTACTTACTAGTACTTAACAGAACGAATATACTTCAATTTCCCGTTATAATGATAGAAAGATATGCTTTCAAATGCTGTCTGTCTGTCTGTCTGTCTGTCTCTCTCTGAGTGTTTGTTCGTAGCTATTAAGGGCGGTACCAAAAAAATAATAAAGGGACTCCTCGCGTAGCTTGTTTGGGGGCTATTTCAAATGCTTGAAGTATGGAATGATAACGAAAATGTGCTACGAAATGGCAGTAAATAAATGTCAATATCAGACGGATTTCCTCATCCAGAATATTTTTATTTCGTCGTCCTGAAATTGCATTAGATGCCCTTAACTATTGTATTAGAAAGGGTGACGAATTTAAACATACCACAGGATTCAAAAGAAAAAACTAAATGCACGCATCTAATAGCACTTCTGATGTATATGGGGTTAGAGTGTGTTACCGACCCAGTTGTGCTCGGGTCACATTGCCGCTTTAGGGTGTTGGCAGTGCCAGATACCGTGACAGGCACGCACAGAAGGACTAACATGGAGCCGGCTTGGTTAGGGTTCTCATACTGTTGTGTGTAGGGCAGTAGAGGTCACTATGTACTGCAGAAACATACAGACAGACAGACACACATATGTGCACTCACGCGCGCATACAAACACACGGACGTACATGGAGCCGGCTGGGTTAAGCTTCATCGATTGAGTGTAACAAGTCGTTTGGTGTGATATAGCTAACTGCCGCCGCGCCGCGTGCCTGCGAAGCTGGTGTGTCACGCCGAAGGGCGCGGTTATACCGGCTATACAGATACAGATACAGAATTGATCCAACTTACTACATGAAAAGAATGACCAGATAATTGACTTTGTAAATCTAGTTTTGCCGCCCTGATATTGCATTGGATGCCTTTAATTTCTGGGCATAAGCCCAACAGTGGTAGGCCAATAGGCCCAAGAAGTGACACAGGCCCTAAATACGTACCGAGTACTCCATCAAAACAAACCTATCGCCGGTCTACAAAACATGTAACGTTTGTTCGCGAAAAACAACTACAGGGAACCCTGAGGCCCTGGGCGTCGACATAGTTAACCTCAAGCCTGCTACGGTAGCCTTATTGGCTCCAAATTTGTACTGGTTAGCAGGTTATGCATGTAGATGGTCATGCTATATTTTACTGCTATTTCGTACAGGAAACAACTACATGTATAAGGAAGGGAACACTGGAATAAGGCAAGAAACCGTTTTTTTTCATCATGGAAGTTCATCTGTGTTGGTAGTAGTCATAATACGATGTAATTGTTAGAACTTCATTCCAACACAAGGGTACACACAGATCAAATTTTCGACGTCTACTGTCGCCTTCACCAGGATAAGTAATGACCGATCCCTTCCGAACGTAAATTAATAAAATCTATACTTTTTGTCAATCACCGGTTGATATAAGTGATTGGCAGCTGTCACTTCCGATTTGTGGCGTTTTGACCGCCTGGTTTATTTCTGTATGTCATGAACAAATTCGGCTGCCGCTTATCAAAAGCTCATCTCAAACTAGTCGGCAGCTCGCTTGAGTACTCTCCAAGCAGAGGTTTGGGTTTTGGGGGTATTTTTAGCGTGTTTTTAGGCTTTTTTATCGGGGTTACTCTTTTGCACTAAATTTTTTCCCACCAAACCCAACAAAAAAATTCAGTGCAAAAGAGAAACCCCGATAAAAAAGCCTAAAAACACGCTAAAAATACCCCAAAACCTCTGCTTGGAGAGTACGCTTGAGAACATACTCACGGGACAACAGTTTATAAGGGACCGTTCATTTGTATCCGTTTAGGAGCAGAGTCAATATACATTCTACCGGTTAAATGTCACAGATCGTCTGAGGAAGATATCCTAAAGCTTATCTCTGGCATCTATCCCTTAGTCTTAATTTTTCGAGCGTTGGGGCACCACAGATTATCTGACAGACAGTTTTCACCACCCTTCTCGGTTTTCTGTGCATCTTAACGTTTTGTAACGTTTTGTAGTCTTCAATTTAAACTAAAAAAAGAAACTAACATTTGGTGTAAGTTGTAACATTCATATTACGGTACAGGCACTGGTAGGTTACTGGGTTTATCCAAGATACGTCCAACGTCAAGTCGTCAAGGAACCATTTTCGGTACTTTTCATGGCGAAACAACAGTTCAACAAGCCGCCATAGCATCTCCTACCAATCCGTAGACTACATGATAACCTATAGGTGCCAGCCAAAACAAATCACAAGTTCAAGAGAGGTGCTTACCTCTAGTTCTTGTAGTCTGAGCCAAGGCAAGGGGGCGGCCATATTGTATCTACATCCGATACCCTCGCTAGAACTGCCGGGTTCCCAGGTCAGCATTCCGGCTTTATCTTGTAGAGTTGTTTGATTACAGACGACTTCTGTTGGCTCGCCCGGAGTTCCAGCCAGTCACAGAGGTTACTTAAACACGCAGCTAGAACTACAAGGGGTCAAACTCACTTAGCTCAAGGTTTCATGGAGAGAAATATTTCAGCGCGAATGTTGGTGAGAGATTGGCAAGACTGTAGGACAGCATTTTCGTCGAGAATGCCGTACAATAAAAGAGACGATGATACCCCGCGCAGAGTTCCAGCCTGCCAGAGGTTACTTAAACACGCAGCTAGCCCTACAAGCTTCACGGGTCAAACTCACAGCTCAAGGTTTCACGGAGAGAAATGTTTGAGAGCGAATGTTGGTGAGAGATTGACAAGACTGTAGGACAGCATTTTCGTCGAGAATGTCGTACAGTAAAAGAGACGATGATACCCCGCGCAGAGTTCCAGCCTGCCAGAGGTTACTTAAACACACAGCTATAAACCCTACAAGCGCCACAGGTCAAACTCACAGCTCAAGGTTTCATGGAGAGAAATATTTCAGCGCGAATGTTTGGTGAGAGATTGACAAGCCTGCAGACGACAGTTTGGTCGAGAATGTCGTATAATAAAAGATGTGGCGATAACCCGGTCGGTTGTGAGTGAGTTGTTAGTTGTTTCTAGTGTCACAGCCTGTTTCAAAACATTGCGACATCAAGACCGTGCGACGTCCTACTATGAATGTCTCTGCGTCCTTTAACACAAACTCACTGAGCTCACGGTTTCACCGAAGAAATACTTGAGCCATGCGAATGTTGGTGAAAGAATCTTGGTCCAGAATGTCACGGTACAATAAAAGATATGGCGATACCCCGGCCGAGTGTGAGTGACTTGTTAGTTGTTTTCTGTCACAGCTGTCTATGCGACGTCCTACTATGAATGTCACTTCGTCGTTACAAACTCCACAGCTCAAACTCACAGCTTCACTGGCGGAGAAATACTTCAGCGCGCGAATGTTGGTGAAAGATCTTTGTCGAGAATGTCGCACAGTAAAAGATGCGGCGATAACCCGGTCGGTTGTGAGTGAGTTGTTAGTTGTTTCCTGTCACAGCCTGTTTCAAAACATTGCGAGAATTTGCGACATCAAGACCGTGCGAAGTCCTACTATGAATGTCACTCTGTCCTTACAAACTCCACAGTACAAACTCACTGAGCTCAAGGTTTCACCGAAGAAATACTTGAGCGCGCGAATGTTGGTGAAAGATCTTCGTCGAGAATGTCGTACAGTAAAAGATATGGCGAGGCCGACCGAGCGTGAGTGTTGAAAACTGTTTGTGCAATCGAAGTACCAGTCCTCGCCTTCAAAGTCCCCCGCATTCTGACCCAGAATACTGGGCCAAAAGAGACGTTAGTATCTTTATTAGGGAGGGATTTGACAAGCCGCTTGGAAATAGTAGAACTCTGAGGAAAGACGTGCGACAACATTTGTTTCTATGTAGCATGGGCTTCAACATGTGTTTCAATGTAACACTATAATTTGTTTCAATGTAGCACTTCGTTTGTACCGGTGCCGTCACATTCATTGTAGCGATTCGGAGGTCGTCGTTCGATACTGGTGTCACAGTATTTCTAGAACCAACTCACAACAAAGATCTAATGCAGGCATTTGCATAAAAAGAGAGCCGATTTTTTTCAGGACAAATGTACGACAGTCACAAGAATGTCCTTGGTTTGCGATCGAACAACAATCGCCCTAACCTGTCATTAGATAGCTTTAAACAATGTCTAGAGTTAGAAGTTCAAGGGTTAGGTGTAACAAGTCGATCGGTGTAATGTAGCCAGGTGCCGCGTGCCTGTGAAGCTGGTGTGTTACGCCGAGGGGCAGTTATACCGGCTATACTGATACAGATACAGATACGGAAACTTCGACGGCGTATAATAGAAAATAACCTCTGTAATAAAAGAAGTTTTCTGACTTTCTTTGCTATTTTTTTCTTCCATTCTGAACTCGACTGTGTTAAAACTATAAGTTGGGGATTAAATTTCTGATTTGTTGACGCCGGTGTTTTGATAATTACCCTGGCCTACATGACTATTTGGTCATCGCTTATCGTTAAGCGAACACGGGCAAGTGATTAGTCCAAATGAGACGGATGGATTCACATTTGGTCTGGACGTCCTAATAGAAAAAGGTCGAGTTCCGTAACAAGTGTTTTTGTTTCAAGTTTCAGGACTTATCTGGGTATCCAAAACCCATTCCCGAAAGGGAGAACATTTCTAACCCATACCCAGTTTTGCCATAACGGATTTTTCGTACGAACTCAATAGCTTGTGACGATACCGTGTTTACCTTTTTATGTTTTGCAGTGTTACCTTGATCTTAATTTCACTACCATTTAATAGTATTTTATCCATTACTATTTTCCAATGAAATGCGTTATAACAAGAAAAATTAAGAATTTTTTCCAACATTTCTGTGCTTTGTTTGGTTCATGGTTCAAATGAGTTTCAGATGATCGTTTTAAGAAGTGGAGCACCCCTCCCCCCTAAACACACACACACACACACAGAGAGAGACACGCACGCACACACACAGACACGCACGCACGCACACACACACACACACACACACACACACACACACACACACAACCAACACACACAACCAACACACACAACCAACACACACACACACACACAGGTTTAAGGTAGTCTGCAACGGAATCTACGTAAACCCATCAACGTTAATTAAGTCCACGGTATCATGACATATAGGAAACTGTGCCGTATATCTAATCTTGGAACAGACCTGCTGGTCACTACTTTAAGGAGCTCAGTTTAAATAGACCGTGTCTCAGACGTCACAAAAATTCCCGCTATGCGCACGGGGTCTTGGTAGCCTCCACCAGGCCTTTCTACGGGAATACGGATCGTAGAATTTGGCAAAAAGGAGAGTAAAATTGGCCAAGGGAGTCCGGCCGCGGGGAGGTAGTTTCTTTCCCTCCTGCGCGGCCAGTCAAACCTACAAGGCGGCCAAACTCCCCTGGCAAATATTCTCCCATATATAGCCAGCGTAGTTAGTCTGGTAGAGACTAGGGTCTTGAGAATCCACCGAGCTCCCGGTCTATCTATAGAATCAATATTTACCAAACAGGACAGGAAAGATTTCATTTCTTTCTGTCACTCAAAGGATTGAGCTGATCTTGAGATTGTGCGAGTCAAATGACAAGTCCAAATTCAACAAATGATTTTTTGGAAATCTTGACCCTGTGAGGTGCCATTTCTTGCATTTTTCGTGGGGGGGGGCAAAATTGGCTGATAAACTCGGCATACTTTAATGACATATCTTTCTATACCTTCTCGCTGATTTTTGTCTGACAAAGATGACAGATTGTGCAAACTTGTGTCCGTCTTGAGCGGGAAAATTCTGTCAAATGACAGAAAGACGAACCAAGGAGTTTAAAATCGTTATCCTACTTTTCCGGACGCTGTCTAGAACACTGAGTAGTACTAGTATTGCATTGTAGCCGTTTCTTAATCTCCAAGCAGATCCTAGATTGGAAAAAGACAGTTGCTGTATCAAATTGGCTGTATCCATGTACCTTTGAGTGACGTATGGATCCTCTCTGGCCAATGGATACTGCCTGGCCTATTTAATACTGTCGTTTGCCACCCTAGGATCTGCTTGGAGATTAGCTATTTCTGCCCTGAAGTAGTAGAGGCTATTTCTCCCCTGTCATTACCAGCCTGGGCCGCAACCTTCTGACGTCATTCAAATACCGAGAAAAGCCGTCTGACGTAGCTGTCATTCTCCGAGCCTCAGTGCCGAAATATGTTGACAGACGGGGAAAACTTGTTACTCCGTGAAGGAGGTCAGGACCTCCGGACGGAGTGTTGTGAAGAGTCGTTTTTTCGTGGCCGCAACTTATATCAGGACCTGCTTTCGGGCTAATATTTTCTATATCTGACGGGAACCGCGTCTAGACGGCGGATTGTCAGACGGTAATGGCGAACTTGGCCGTTCCTAGGCCGTTCCTAGGCCGTTCCTAGGCCGTTCCTAGGCCGTTCCTAGGCCGTTCCATGGCCGTTCCTAGGCCGTTCCTAGGCCATTCCTTGGCCGTTCCTAGGCCGTTCCTTGGCCGTTCCTAGACCGTTCCTAGGCCGTTTCTAGGCCCTTCCTAGGCCGTTATCCCTATAGTGTTGTACTAGGTTTGAGTCATCCATCACTTTGTGTTCCTGTCGCGGGTTTGACTCTATCTCCCCACAGCAGGTGCCTGCTGACACCGGGGAGCGAGCTTGCCTCTACCAGGCTTGAGGGCGCGGCTGGAAATAGTAGAAATTGGCCAAATGGAGAGATAACACGCCGAGGGAGTTTAGCCATCCAGTTTACAGTTTGCCGTTTACGTTTACAGTTTGCCGGCAAACTGTAAACTGGATGGCTAAACTCCCTCTGTTTTTCTCACGGTTAAAGCCACAAACATACGTCCGGTAACTTCTGGACTAAATAAAACACTGAGATTTTCCCCTCTCCTATTTTCAAACAGTAACGTTTGCTGGTAACCTGTTATAGCCGGACAAGCCGATCGTAAGCTTGCCGGAATTTCTTCGGTGATGAGAGTGGTGCACGCCCGCCAAGGCCTCTTGGGCAACCCGGTAAATGTAAAATATATAATCATGGTTAATGCTCAGTGATCTATTGAAAATTAACATTAATTAACATTTTAAAAATATTCGTTTATGGCAAAATGATATTTAGAGTAAATATTAAGCTGTTTTTATCACGAAATTGCGATAGTTTGCAGGGTAAACGCGTGCACTGTAAACGCGTGTACTGTAAACGCGTGTACTGTAAACGCGTTCACTGTAAACGCGGGTACTGTAAACGCGTGTACTGTAAACGCGGGTACTGTAAACGCGTTTACTGTAAACGCGGGTACTGTAAACGCGTGTACTGTAAACGCGTGTGCTGTAATCTTTCTAAATATCCAAGGTATCTTTGTCTGGTGTCAGTTAAACTGCTAAAAATCCAAGGAGACGAGGCTCGGCTCGGTGTTGAGTTGATCTAGCCTTGGTAACATTTTTCACGGGCCGAATTAAATGTGTTTCACCGGCAATTGCTGTAAAAATATGTCTTTTCCTGAGCCTATCCGTCTAAGTGGCCCTTCTGAACACTGTCGTGCTAAAATTATCGAAACCGATCCCGTAAAAATGCCCCGACGTGCTTTAATGTGCCTGGCGGGAGGGGGGCACTCCCAGCGCCGTAGAGATGACAGGGAGCTCCCGGTGACATGATTACCAGGCTAAAACCAAGGCGCCTCCTTTTCATACTCGATAATACAGACACCAGACTACTGAATTAGCCAAGACCAACATATTTTGTGGAAGTGGCCGACTTTAAGGCGATGGATTTAATGAAATTCACGACGAAAAATTCACCGCATCAGAGCAGCTATGTCCTCGGGACCAGCGGCAGATTCGCCCGCGCAAAGTCCCGTAGCGTCCCCCGCTGCGGTGGCTGTTGTACTTTGCTTGCAGTCTTAATAAACCAGGGAAATCAGGCTTAGAAGTGTTTGCTAGGTCCGTTACCAATTCCTTTTAAGCACTAGGACTATTTTTGGCACCCTATATTTTCCAGACAGCCTCGGAAACCAACCCCGTAAGAATTCCCGGGCATAAGGACTGGGCCTGGGCGGGAGGGGGCACTCCCAGCGCCGAAGCTCCCGGTGGTCTGTTTACCAGGCTAAAACCAGGGCGCCTCCTTTTAATACTCGATAATACAGACGCCAGACTACTGAATTAGCCAAGACCAACATATTCTGTGGAAGTGGCCGATTTTAAGGCGATGAATTTAATGAAATTCACGGCGAAACAGTCACCGCGTTAGAGCAGCTATGTCCTCGGGACCAGCGGCAGATTCGTCCGCGCGAAGTCCCGTAGCGTCCCCCGCTGCGGTGGCTGTTGCACGTAAACGCGTGTACACGCGTTTACAGTACACGCGTTTACAGTACACGCGTTTACAGTTTACAGTACACGCGTTTACAGTACACGCGTTTACAGTACACGCGTTTACAGTACACGCGTTTACAGTACACGCGTTTACAGTACACGCTCAAAACCGGAGGAACGTCCGCTCACCCGGAGGAGTGTACGCTCAAACCGCCGACTGAAGCGCGCCGATTTCGGAGCACTGTCCAGATTTGGGGTGGCCTTGGGCGGTTCATTCAGCCCGCTAGAATCCAACCGGCACGGTAAGGCCGGCCCGAGAATACGCCGATCCGTACCGACCCGTTGGCGGGTCAGATTGACGCTTGCATACCGAGTACGAGCCCGCCTAGCCCCCGGGCCTGGCCCTGGTACTGACTGGCACTTCCAGGGTTGCCTCCCTCTGCTTTTCTCACGGTTAAAGCCACAAACATCGTCCGGTAACTTCTGGACTAATAAAACACTGAGATTTTCACCTCTCCTATTTTCAAACAGTAACGTTTGCTGGTAACCTGTTATAGCCGGACAAGCCGATCGTAAGCTTGCCGGAATTTCTTCGGTGATGAGAGTGGTGCACGCCCGCCAAGGCCTCTTGGGCGAACCCGGTAAATGTAAAATATATAATCATGGTTAATGCTCAGTGATCTATTGAATTCATTAATTAACATTTTAAAAATATTCGTTTATGGCAAAATGATATTTAGAGTAAATATTAAGCTGTTTTTATCACGAAATTGCGATAGTTTGCACGGACTACTTTGTTCCAGCGGTGTTGGACGGGTGTGTTGTTCGGTTACATGCGGGAAACTAACTACGGTAGTTTTACCGAGGCTCAAACAAATTGACCAATCAGTGCACTGTATGTATTGGCCGAACAACACACTCGTTCTACTCCGCTGAAACAAAGTAGTTCCTGCAAAATATCACCATTTCGTGTTGAAAACAGCTTGACATTTACTCTAAATATCATTTTAGCATAAAAAATATTTTTGAAATGTTAATTTTCAATACTTCATTGAGCATTATCCATAATTATATATTTTGCGGTTATAGTTGTATCATTCCGCAATGTGAGCGGATCAGCAGCCAATTTGAAGCACTAATATTATTGACTGCTAGGGGTCGCTCTTAAATAAACAATGTAAATTCGTATTAGCAATTTTACCACCGACAAGTACCATTAAAATCCGCCAGGCGGCATTTTTGACACATGGCGAAAAATATGCGACACTGTCTGATAATCGACTGAACGGATGGCAGCCATTGAATTGTTTTCTGGACCGTACTGTGATGTTTGTTGGAGCAAAGTGGAGAAAATATGCAATACAGGTAACTTTTATGAATTAAATTTAAGTTCTGAAGACTCTTATCTTTCAAAATATCCAACGAATCTTTGTCTGGCGCCAGTGAAACTGCTAAAAATCCAAGGAGACGAGACTCGGCTCGGTGTTGAGTTGATCTAGCCTTGGTAACATTTTTTCACGGGCCGAATTAAATGTGTTTCACCGGCAATTGCTGTAAAATGTCTTTTCCTGAGCCTATCCGTCTAATTGGCCCTTCTGAACACTGTCGTGCCAAAATTATCGAAACCGATCACGTAAAAATGCCCCGACGTGCTTTAATGTGCCTGGCGGGAGGGGGGCACTCCCAGAGCCGTAGAGATGCCGG
>NW_017802726.1:0-3942 GCF_001625305.1 Branchiostoma belcheri
AGAACGAATCACAAAAGGCACTTCAGTCTACAAGTCAACTCAAGCTATCAATTCTTCCCAAGCAACTCTTAACATGTCAATATAAGCGTAAAGCTGTTGGCATTTGACGCCTGAATGAATGAATTTATAACTTCATTGCTCGACAATCTACAATGTGTGGCAGTAATACAACAATACTACAAAACTAAACTATCTTATTACATTTCTTACTACAAACTACTATCTATACAGTAGAAACCTGTATCACCATGTAAGTAGTGATTTTTGTTACAACATAGTACTCTAACAGTGCAATTGTACAACATGGCTCCAATGGCAATATTATACACACCTCAGGAACGTAGTTGTCTCTCCTCTCCCTCTCCTCCTCCTGCAGCTTGATGGAGATACCACGGACTGGTCCTCGCTGGATACGCTTCATCAGGTGGGTCACAAACCTGGGAAGGTGTGAAGAAATATGGACATTATCATACTTTTACCTTTCGGTGACATAATACTGCTTTTCTAGGTTGGCAATGAATTATCTCAGCAAGCAAGGGCACTGTCCTTGTCGTAATCTTGACTTCAGGTTACTTTCCTGGTACGAATGGCACTGACCCCCTTAAAATAGCACATGAGAACTCTTGTAAAATAGAATGTTTGTGAGAGTCTAAAGTTTATATCATGTCGTTTGTTTGGACTGCCCAATGTTCATAGTATACTAGTAACTTACTAACGTTAGTATAGTATCATGATTTACTATCATCGACGGAGGTAAATATTGGAAGCTAACATGGGCTGGTAATAATAATTGCTGTACCATAGTCTTAAGATAATCTACATACTGACTACGCATACTAGGCCAGAGGGATGTTCCGTTATGTGAAGGGAACGTAGAAAATTATGAACAACCTACCCTGCAACCTTGTTCCTCAGCTTCTTGCTGGGAATAATGGCTATCTCCTCACATATCCGCTTATTTGTGTGAAAGTCGAGCGTAAGCCTGGTGTAGTATTTTTCGATGATCACCCGCGCCGCCTTTTTGATCGTCTTCGTACGAACGCGACCCTAAAAGGTACATAAAAATAACACACACTCAGACACTCATCAAATCCGCCATCTTTACTGCAAATGCATGTGAAGCTTCTCATTAATCTGTCCCAAACCAACCCTCTTCTAGTACTAACTTGAAAAATAATACAATGTATCTGTTGCAGAAGGGTTTAACATTCTTGGTATGGCACTATTGCTTACAGTATTGATAACAGTAATACTGGATGAAGTCGATTTTTGTAGGGTTTTATTTGCATGTACCCACCATGTTGAAATCTGGATCGGAAAAGGACGCCGCAAGGCCTGCTGGGAGAGAAGTTGTACTCGGCGTAAGATAGCGCCGCCTAGCAGGCCTGTGTAGAAAAGCAGACACATTCTGATCTTTCCAACCAGATTCATTTGGCTGGGGAATGATTTTGTCTACATATAATATAGATATATGGCAGTCGTAGTAAAATATTTCTGAATGAAATTTAACATTCAGAATTTTCTCTTTGGCAGGTTTAAAAAAAAATATGCCAAGGTGCATGTTTCTCCTGAATTTTTCATCGGGCTGCTTTCTGGTGGAACATTTTTGTTTCCCAAGTCCAGTGCCACTTTAAAGTTTGTATGTTACCAACAGATCAATCATGTAACAGCTGACGTTGACCACGCATTCACTGATTCAAGTCTATCTGTACGAATGAATGAATTCATCTCGTGACATATTGCGGCCACAGACACGGAGGACCGACAGGAACAGCCTGACGACTTTCAGCGCACTGGTGCCGCCACACATACACGCACAAACTTTGAAGGAGAGTGAAACTGCTGATATTCATCAAGAGCAGAACAACGATGTCGCGCTTGTTTCTCCTGTACGGTGTCCTCGTCATGGTAATTCTGGCCGTTGAAGGTAAGGTAACGTTACTAGTATATCAAGGTTCAGATGCATCAGTTCATCCTTCAGAAACTCAGTTGAGATACGCATTTAAGAAGGACGCTTTGAAAGTTTCCTCTTTTTCACCAGTTCCCCGTATTTACTAGTAACTTACGGTGCCACAAAAAATCAACGGGACATGCAAAAACGTTGCAAAAGCACATATCATCATGCCATGTATTTGGGAATACAAAATGTTGTACAACTGGCTCCTACACGTACGTTAACAGCATAATTTCCTTCGCCTTCTAGTCACTAATGCTGAAGACACTGATACCAAGGAGCGGATTCCGAGCGGGTTGCACGAGATGTGCACACGGGGGCTCAAAATAAGCTATAGTTCGCTATTTGAGTGTTACTGGCTAAACCGTTTCCATCAGGTAAGTTTAGGTTGCTTATTCCCTTCAATGTATGTGTCAAAGATTCTGAGCCTATCAAAGTTTATAATTATCACCTTCGGAAACTGTGAAACAGAAAACACAGCCATGACAGCATTCAAACGTATAACTCAGATACTCGTACTAGGCCTGGATGTTTCACCACGTTTATTTATGACCAGTATTCATACGACAACTACCCAATTTTTGCCTGCCAATGATGATGGTGTACAAGTATCATTGTCGATTCTTTCAAAGTAAAAAATCATTTAAAACCATCTGTAACAGGCAAACGCTTCATGTTGAACTGTACATGTCTCCTCGCTTACAGAAAAACGTAGACGGTCTTGATGTCGGAGACGGGAAGTAACAGGTCCAATGTTTTCCACAAGTTGAAGTCTCGAGATATTCTCTACTAACGTCATCATGGCGCGGGTTTACCTACACGGATGTGACAGGATATTAGGCCTCGAAATGGGCCAGTAGACGATATAACCCAGAATAAAATAATTTCATCTCCAGCATCTGTTCTGCATCAAGTCTTTCGCAGTGTCTTGCTATTTTTGTGTGTGTGTGTGGCTGCCATGTAGCGGCACCATTATTCTATGATACGTTTTTGTTTCTTTTTCAGTCAGATTTCCTGTGCATGTTTCTGTTTTCTTCTACGTCCCTCCCTACGGCCCTTCCCATGTCGCCCAGGTTCCGTTCCACTCTGTTCAAAGCATAGGGGTGGTGCACATATCCATTGCTGTGGCCCTTGGGCAACACAGATGTGCAAGCACTACAGCAGGGGGCTGGCATCGACGCAAAATCATCTTCAACTTAGAAATTATGAAAATGAAGCAACTGAACAGTTTTCTAATTAAAAAAGGAGGAAAGTAAAAAAAACAAAAAAACAAGACAAAACCAGTCCGATCTACAAGACCACACCCATAAAATTTTCTTTTGGAGTGCACATTCTACCAAGGTCCTATATTTAACCATGACACTTTAGGGAACAGATGGCAAAGTGTGAAAGAAAGTCAATGGGTAGTAATGATTTCCCTTCACTTTTGGGATGCAGATAACAGCGACAAAATTGTGAATAGAAAGACTCAGAAATACAAAGACACAGTCAACCAACAGATGGGCAACATGGCTGCTCGTGTAGGAAGTCAACCAGGGTTGGCTGTAAGTCCTAAACAACAATGAAAAGAGTACCTTACCAGTCAACTATATGCTTCATTTAGCAGAAATGTGTTTTGATGAAAAAGAAAACCGTGACATTCCATCATTTATTACATGTACTTCTTTCATAATAGAACAAACTCTGTCATCAGTCTATAATATAAGCACATTTTTACCATTCTTGTGAAAATCAACTTTTCAAACCTTGGAAGAAAGGTTTGATGTTTCAACTATTGCAACACAAACTTTACACTATCCACAACCCCAAACACACATGATTATGTAGTTAAAGAATCACCTCCAACAAAGGTGCCATTGAAATGGAACAATGTACATAGTACTGTACAAGACATAGTATAATGTACCATATGTGGAACAAGTAAGTTGTCATTGACCATCTCAAATTGATGTTATGTGAATACAATGCATTACTTCTGTCACCAAATT
>NW_017802727.1:0-3940 GCF_001625305.1 Branchiostoma belcheri
GGGGGCTCTTTTGACCCCCCCTAAGACCTCGCGAACGGTATGTCGTATGACCACCAAATTTTTAGAGAATGGTGTACTAGTGAAAATTTATCATATCTAGAATTTTTATGTCGTTATGATGTAATATGACATCATTATGACGTCATTAATGTGATTTTTTAGCAAAAAATGCCTGTCAGAAACCCGTTGCCATGGCAACACAATTTTTTTTATCTTATTCCATTGATAGAGAATTGTTGCCAACAATATTCTAGGAAAAGTCACCAAGTTTGGCTGTTCTACGGCTAGCCGTTCAGACGCTAGGTGACATCAAAGTTGCCGCGGGCACTTTTAGCCCCCCCCCCCTCCGGTCTAGGTAGGGTTAAGCCGCTGTGGCACCTGGTTAATTACATCGAAGGCCTTTATGCACCTAGTACCTAACGTTTGAATACCTAACACTAAACATCATTTAAACACTTGTAACGATAGATTATTCTCCTACTGCACTGCGAATTTCACTCTGAGATAATTCTAGCAAACAGCATTTTAACACCCCAATCCTTTGTTAATAACTTTGGTAATTGAAGGTATAGCTGTTCCTTTTCATATTCTAAGCTAGCATGAGGTACTAAGTAGTTGGCACGTCCAACGGTTTCTTAGTCATTTCGTACATTATGCTTAGTCTGGACATTTTTTTCTGCCTTTTGTAACATTTTGTAACACGCCATTCTTCATCACACTGCCTGCGGCAAGGAAGACACTGTTCATTGTGAGGAAATATTGCCAGGGGTTACAGAAGTGTTACATGCCGATGAAACAGTATGACTTTGGTGACCCTTGTCCGAGTGTAAAGAAATACCTTGAGGCAACCTATCACTGTGAAGGTTGGTTCAAATATATATTTTCTCTTCGTATGGTAGCACTGTGGGCCTTTTAAAAACAACATTCTATACAGCTAGTTAAGGTACAGGACCTGGAGCTAAACAGTCTTAGACAATGATAAGTGCCAGTTTTACTGCTGCCTTTCTTAGTTACTATTGGGTATATACAAGTAGCACTTACTCATCTTTATTATAGTTCAGTCCATACCATGGTATGGATGAAATATATTGTGTTCTCTGATGTTTCTTCTTCTTCTTCTTCTCCTCCTCCTGCCAAACAGTCAAAGGGATTCAACTCCGTCATCCTTCAGCCAAATGACTTGAAATTTGGCATGGAGGTAGAGTGGGCCAATACCCCCAGGCGTTTTTTTTTCATTTTTTGATACATGCCTTTGAAAAATTTTTATGAAGGTTTTTTGGGGCATTTTTCGCCAAAAAATGGATTTTTGGATCCTGAGCCCTGGTTTTACAACCAAATGATCTGAAATTCGGTATAAGGGTACCTTGAACATGTGTCTACAGAAAAGCAGTCACATGTTTGGCATACACCACTTCCAATGACTCATTTGGGGGACTTTAATGGCTATTTTCACCAAAAAAGGGCCAAAAGTGCTATACCCGTTCCATGTTCTATCTAAAGAATACCCGTTCCATCTACCGTTGGCCATGGAACACGTGTTCCATTGCGGGTTACCTGGGGTCACATTGCAAGTAAGTCGTGCGTAATGACCCACACATTCAATTTTATGTGCCTAAGACCTTCAAAATGTATCAAATCTCATCATTGTTAGTATTTGCATACCTGTAAGAAGATTAGTAAAGCTTTCGAGATCCTATGTGCTTGTTCTTGCATCTTTGTTCTCAATTACATAGCTACTATATATAATTCATTTATTGGAGAATCTTTGCCAGCTTTACACTGCACGGCGGTCTGTCACTACGGCATTCTTTCCCATTGCTGTGTGCGTTCGATAAAGTATCGGGTTACAAGACGCGATTTTGGGCTAACCGTAAAACATTTGAAAATAAACAAACTAGTATCGAGGGGAAATTTCATTGAAATAAAATAAAATTATCGTCTTTACATACATTTAATGGTGATTTTTTGCGCTAAATGGATGATTTTTTCGGATTTCGTTAAAAAAGTCGATAATTTTCGGGATTTCGGAGCGCCATATTATAGCCAATCACCGAGCAAACCTGGCTACACATATTACGCAAGATCACTGATTTTTATATTTTTCGACGACTAGGAATAAGATGAAAAATCGTGCTTTAGGGATTTTTTAATTTCTGACTTTAAGTATAGTTTTTGTCGACAAATAGGTGAAAAAATCGAATTTTTTGGCTTTTTTCGCACTAAATTACCCATAATTCAAAATCAAGCGCATTTTTCAAAAATTCCAAAAGCACGATTTTCGGGACAACCCTGACAGTCATTTTGAGCCGTAAATGGGGTGTGTTAGACTCTCCATGTTTCCAGGTTTGAANCATATTATAGCCAATCACCGAGCAAACCTGGCTACACATATTACGCAAGATCACTGATTTTTATATTTTTCGACGACTAGGAATAAGATGAAAAATCGTGCTTTAGGGATTTTTTAATTTCTGACTTTAAGTATAGTTTTTGTCGACAAATAGGTGAAAAAATCGAATTTTTTGGCTTTTTTCGCACTAAATTACCCATAATTCAAAATCAAGCGCATTTTTCAAAAATTCCAAAAGCACGATTTTCGGGACAACCCTGACAGTCATTTTGAGCCGTAAATGGGGTGTGTTAGACTCTCCATGTTTCCAGGTTTGAACGAGTTTTGCAGACATGTCATATCTCCCAAAAGTGTGCATTGTGTTTTTCATACAGGCGTAAAGAATCATTACAGTATTCAAGGTCACCCAAGGATACGACAGTAGCTTCGCTACATGTTACATGTCCACAAAAAAATGATAGCGGACATGTACTATCCTGGAAACTGTTTGTATCTATAGAAAAGTGTTGTTTTTTAACGATTACGAGTCACTCAGGCAAAAGGGCTTGTTTTGCCGCTTTATTGCAAATGACCGCAGGTGACCCCGAAATGGAACGCGGGTTCGATTCGAATCGCCCAGATCGAACACCATCGAACACAGTTCGGATTCTATGAAATGTGGGAACTTTGCAGCCCAGATTTTACCACCGTGCTGGGGTCAGTTTGGAATAGTCCACTTTTGCGTGGGAGGGAGATGGACTGAAATATGCTTATATGCTCCCAGGCAAATGTCGGCCTCTCTAGTTCTTAATATGTATTACCTTAATTATCTTTTGTCTAAAAGCGGTGCCCAAAAGACTTTTTCTCTATTTTTAAGCACCAGCACAAGACGGTGTTGTCACCTTTGGTGGGAAAGGAAATGGTCAGTTTCATACTTTGAAAGACATGGCCGTGTCCTCGACTAATGAGATATTCGTGGCTG
This sequence comes from Branchiostoma belcheri, assembly GCF_001625305.1. Classification (NCBI taxonomy): domain Eukaryota; kingdom Metazoa; phylum Chordata; class Leptocardii; order Amphioxiformes; family Branchiostomatidae; genus Branchiostoma; species Branchiostoma belcheri. Next base: position 3,312 of record NW_017802727.1, read on the forward strand.
ACTGGTATAACCGTAGAATCCAGGTATTCAGCATGAAGGGAGATCACCTTCGCAGTTTTAAATCAGGACTCTTCAAACTACAAGCTATAACCACTGGCCTCGACGATACCCTGTGGGCAGTTTTCCGAAGTCATAGAAGAAGTGATGATATACGTCAGTACAGCAGAGATGGCCGTGCCCTTGCCAGGTTTACTTGCAGTGGAGACGTCATCAATGGAATTGCCTGGCACGAGTTGTCTCACAGAATAATACTGATGACAAGGGCAGAGGCCTCGTGGTTTGATCCTAGTTACACACAGTCGACACCAACATGTAACATGGTTACGTTTTCTGGAGGACGTGTACGATACTTAAAACACGTCACAGTGGACAAGAAAGGGAACATTTTCATCACAAGCGACCGAGATTCTCGTGTTTACAAGTACGACAAGAATGGAAACTACATTTCCAGTTTTGGTAGTCCAGGTACTGAAGCAGGGGATCTCAGTAACCCCTATGGAATCACTGTGGACAGTTTGGGGCGTGTGCTTGTGGCTGATCAGTTTAATAGCCGGGTGGAGATGTTTACAGCTGAAGGAGGGCACATCGGTACCTTAGCTTATTTGCCCAGTCCTCGTCATGTTGCCACG
>NW_017802728.1:0-3940 GCF_001625305.1 Branchiostoma belcheri
TATATCCAACTAAAATAGTTTGTGAGTGTGCATCCACTGTTTGAACATGCAGACTTAGTCTAGTGTTGTTTTCCAAATCCAAAAACTCAGGACATTGTGACTTCATTCATGCACATGAATAAATTCCAGTGTGTCCAATTCTTTAAGTCCAATTATTGAAAACAGTTTAATTGTTCCACAGTTTACCAACTCAGATGCACTTTCATGATTGTATACATGTAGTCTAGTGTTGCTTGAATCATTGAATCATTAAAGATAAAAAAGAAACCTCCTTACCCCATCTCCAGGAAGATCTGTCTGAACTGAGCGCGAACCTTCAGTAGAGGGTGGAGATGTCCGCTGGCTGGGGGAACACCGAGCGCATCGAAGTTGTACGGCTTAAACTTCTTCTCTTTCCACTGACCGCTGGGGTACAACAACAATCAGTACATCAGTGCAGGAAGTACAACAGCTACTAGAGATACAGTAACTACAATAGAACCTGGTCTTAGCAATCACTCGAGGGACTGGGGAAACATAGTTACTGTTGATAAGGAGGCATACAAGAACAATCAGTACAAGAAGGCACTAAGCTACAGTCAGCGACAACAGCCGGGATTCGAACTCCTAACCTCTTGATCTAGAGCAGGGTTGCTATATGCTAACTACTTACATGACTTATTTTTTGGTCTCTATCTTCCATATTTGTTTGTAAATTGACTACAGTGTTTTATTCTATCTTCTGATTTATTGGCAATTGGCAAATTTTAAAAGTACATTACACTGACTTTCAAGCAGCATGGTTGATTTTTGAGTCAACGATTATGAAGACAGTATAATACATCCGATCTATCAATAACTGAATATCAAAATATACATAAATTGATCTTTAAGAGGAAAAAACATCCCACCTACCTGTTGATCATCTCCGGAGTGAGGTCTGTGTCCAGTTTGGTAACAGAGGTACTAAACCCACTCCCCTTCCTCAGGACAAAACTGTTCATGGTTCTGGAGATGGAAAACAACACATTGGATCAGCCTGTGTTAAACAATCTCTCACTCTCAGGGGCTTGTTAAGCCTCCTGTCTAAGACCCTTAGTAAGAGCTTGTAGCCAGAGAACCATTACCAAACCCAGAACTACTAATATGAGCTCAGGATTCTTTCGTCACTATGACAAAAAGTCCAATAGGAGCTCAGGATTCTCTGTCACTATGGAAACCAGTCATCACAGCCTCCAACACCATGGTAACAGGCAGCTCTCAGTCTGACAATAAGACTGTTTTAGAATTTTTAAAAGCTTTTTTAAAGCTTTCTGTTGCGATTTCTATTTTGTTGGATTCTCTTTTGGGTATGCTGGGACTACAAAATGCCTAACAGGCCTATTACCTCTGCTAGCTACAAATTTAGTCCAGACTCAGTCAGAGAGAACCACAATCATGATGCTTGCAGAACCCATGCAGACTGAGTAGAGAAGAACCTATAGTGAGATGTTCTTACACTTCTTGGATGAGTTTGCGTTTCTTCATCTCTTGCTTGACCTTGTTGTCGACACCTTCACCTTGGTTGGCCTGGATGTCTTGAACAGTTCTCTGTACGTCGTCCTCAATAGCGCTCACCTGGAAAACAAAATAAGACTCCAGATTAACTAGGAAACCAAGGATTTTCTTCCACCATTGGTGCCAAAATTTTAGCATTTTTGGTGATGACACTTACATGTATATCTCTTTCCACAGTTACCTTCCCAGAAGGAAAACATATTGTGTTTGCTCTGCTTCTTCTTCTTCTCCAAACAAAAAAAGGTCAACGACCTGGACCAGACGTCTGTCACCATGGAAACTGATGCTGTAGCAGACACCCTGTGGTGTTGGATTACATTATGTAGCAAGTGGCAGGACTGAGCTGGAGGGGCTGGTCACCATATAAAGGAATGTGTTAGAGTGAGAATAAACAGAGATGTTAGGTTCCTTGAGCTAGAGCATCTTTACATGAAGGTAAACATTAAGCATTTGCTCAATCCAAGTGTTTCTCGTTTTTATTTGTTTCCGTACATGAGACCTTTAACTTACCGCCTGTTTCACCACGGGTCCGTTGGCTCCCTTCTTGTCCATCTGGATCCATTTCTTCTTCATGGCGTTACTGAAGCCGACCTTGGCATTGGGAACGCTCTCCTGTAAACCAGAGTAAAGACATGTTTAAAGACATAGTTGGGAAGAAATCATCATGAGAGTGGTTGGAAAGAGCTATGTTAAATGCTTATTGCTTTATCGAGATTTCTGTATCTGTATCAATATAACCAGTATAACCGCCCTTCGGCGTAACACACCAGCTTCGCAGGCACGCGGTGTGGCGGCAGCTAGCTATATCACACCGAAGGACTAGTTAAACTCTATCTTTGCACATTTAATTGTAGGAGTTGTTTAAACGCCACCTGGGCATATGATGATATATGTTAATACATATATATATTGAGGTGAAAACACTTAAGAATCATAAATATATAAAGTTATGGATACCATGAGTTGCTTTTGCAGGATGCCCTCTGGTGGAATAGCGTGGTACAGCAGGGCCTCGTGGCTGCCGTTTTCTGCAACCTGCCGACCTTCTCCCGTCAACTCCCACCATTTTGACACTCGCTGTTCTGCTGTGATCACCTGAATGGGAAAGGCAGATTCGCTTTAGGATATTGGGGTTTGCTACTGAATCGCTAGTACGTTGGCAGAACGTACTGCCCCTGTGCGAACCCTTTTAATGTATTGTGCATTGCACTTTGGCAGAGCGTCTCATATAAGATCGTATTCACGCATGTAAGGGTACTTTGTCTGTTGTCTGTTTCCAAATGTTATGTCAGAAAAGATATCCTTTGCAACAAGCAAAATTCTGACGCAATGGTGACCAAACATCCAAGAAAAACCAGTGGGTTTCGCGTAGGTGCAGTATGTTCTGCCGACCTTCTCCTGTCAACCCCCACCATTTGGACACTCGCTGCTCAGCTGTGATCACCTGAATGGGAAAGTCAAGTAGGATGTTGGGATTTCTTGCACACAACCAGTACTTCTCTCAGCTTGCTTATGTTATGTTTTGATACATGTTGCCAATGTCGTTGTGCTTTTTTGGCAAGAACACAAGTTTGTATCTTTGCAAAATTACGAGTCTCCGCCTAGGTACAAGTAAGTAAAGTCGACCCTCTATGGCCGGCTAACTCCCCATGGCCAGCTACATTCTTTTTAGGCTGATTGCTACTATTTATTCAGCCTGTACATCAATTGAATTTAAAGCTCCTTGATCATACTTTTATAACTATTTATTTTATAACTGTTGTTACATCATGTTTAAATATAGTAACAGTCAATGCAGAAAATGAAAAAAAAAAATTATGCACTTACGACTACATGTGTGTATAAAGCCAGAGTAGGCTTAGGTGCAGGTAGGCCATAATTAAATACCTACACAGCCCCTTATTTACTTACAGTATTTTTGTCTGTATCTATAATTTTTTTGCCCCCCTCCCCATGGCACTAGCCGGAACATATGCAAACCGCAGGAACTATATTTTCATATCCTTACATCTCCAAGCGACTGTAGACTTTTAACAGCTCCTACGATAAGCTGGTGGTCTTTCCCGAGTTGTGCGGCGATATCCTTGGTGTCTATCCCGTCTTTGTCCTGCAAAAGTTGTAGGATAGTCGCATCCACGCCTTCGGCTGCCATGATGAAACTCTAGGTGTACGTCACTACTCTCGTACTCAGGGCTTCGGGACACAGTACCCTGGGTACGTCGGTAAAGCGCCCTCTAGCGTGTGTGTGCAGGCGTGCATCTTTCATAGTACATGTATTGAAATATTGATAGGAAATTTTATAGAGAAAAACTAAAGTAAATTATTACTCAAGAAACTGAATTATATAGAGAAAACCTGTAGTAAATTGTTACTCAAGGAACTGAATAGGTTTTGAAAACTGTCA
>NW_017802729.1:0-3938 GCF_001625305.1 Branchiostoma belcheri
GCAAATATCACCTGTATGGTGCCTTACCTGATTCCCAGATGAAAGGGCCATGCCAATATCACCTGTACGGTGCCTTACCTGGTCCACAAATAAAAGGGCCACACAAATATTACCTGTACTGTGCCTTACCTGGTTCCCAGACAAAAGGGCCATGCCAATATCACCTGTACGGTGCCTTACCTGGTTCCCAGATGAAAGGGCCACGCCAATATCACCTGTACGGTGCCTTACCTACTCCCCAGATGAAAGGGCCACGCAAATATCACCTGTACGGTGCCTTACCTGGTTCCCAGATGAAAGGGCCACGCAAATATTACCTGTATGGTTCCTAAACCTGGTCCCTAGATGAAAGGGCCACGCCAATATCACCTGTACGGTGCCTTACCTGGTCCCTAGATGAAAGGGCCACGCAAATATCACCTGTACGGTGCTTACCTGGTCCCTACATAATTTATGAAAGGCCCATGGAATTTTCCCGTACGGCGTTTTACTGGTAACGTTATCTAGACCCAAGTCCCTCACGCACTCATTACCTGTAAGGTTTCCAGAGCTAAGAGCCGCACAAATGACTGTTTGTGGCTTATCCACCCAAGTGGAGTGATTATAGCCGTAAAGGTTGACGTTTTTTGCCCCTAAAAGCTGTGGATAAACGCCGCCGGCAGCCCTCCCCACCGCTAGCTATCCCTCACTGCAGCAGCTGATACCCCGACCAATAGCAGCGTGGAGCTTGCTGAGGAATTGACCAATAGCGGCGTGGCCGTCTTTCGTGGCCGTCCTACCATATTCTAGACCAAGCCATACCTCGTCATGCAGTTGTGCTGCCCTACTTCCTACTTCCGGGTTCAGAGAAAGTTCACATTTCTGTATTTCATCGAGTTGTGCAAGAATCAAGATCATGTAGTGTTATACGCGTATATGTAGAGCTGGTGACTTTAAACAGGGTAGAGTAAGTAGTATACGTGGCGCGCGTACTTCTCCAGTCGTTTGGTACTAGCAAGGAGATAACTTTGAACAGGTAAGTAAAGAAGTTTGCGACGTAAAATTTTACTAGTAGTAACGTTACGAGTACGTAAAACCAGTGAAAGTTTCTGAAACAGTGAAAGTCGAATGAGTTAACTGGCAGGTTAAGTTAATGTAAGTACAAGAAGCTTTGATCAGCCTAATTGGTCTGGATAGAGCTTCTCAAATGTACATGCAAGAAAATGAAAATTATACCAGAAATTTTCCAACTCTTCCAGTAATTCAGAACCATCCGTACTGGTTATAACTGTATTATTTTTGGGTTACTTTAGCTGCGGGTTTGTGCATCTGGTTGCCCAGCCAGGGTATATATAGGTTGATAGCACGTGGGAGGGGAAATGACAAGAGGTCAGACGTCTTAGAATCAAGCCATGATCTGGCATTTGAGGTCCTAGTAGGAAAATTAGTGTTATGTTTCCGGTTTCAGGCCTGAAAAAAAATAGGGTCTGTACAGTTAGGGATTTTCTTCTTTTCTTTTGAAATTTTATTTTAGATTTTAGCTAAAATGATCCAACAAATAAGGTCTCAAGGACCGGTCGGGAAACCGGAAACACAAGTTTTCTAGACCAACCTTAAATTGATACCACATACAACTGAGGATTACTGTCTTCTTCACTTGTATGAGCTGATCTAGTTGCCTCCTACATATACCCGAAAGTCAAATGCTTCCAGCTGCAGCGGTGGTTCAAGTTTTGGATTTCTGGCTTTGAATACTTTAAGTAGTAAATTGTGCTTGCTATATACTTTAACTGCATTCTCATCAGTTGTGGTTTTATTGCATGTCAGCATCATGCCTCAGCGTGGCAGCCCAGAGACACTGAAGCACCTGAGTATAGTCAGCATGGCGACTCACATGGACTCTGTATGGGCTGCTGACTACATCCACAACTACCTGGACCAGTATCACTTCATGTACATCATCGGCCCTTTTGATGCTCTTCGTAAGTATTGGTTTATCACAGGTTTTGCAGGACTATAGTGGTCTGTGTACCTAAACGCACATTTAGGTTCAGGTCCAGATTCAAGTCCTAAGAGGTTTAGGTACAGTTCTGGACTTGTAAGTCCGGACCTAAACCCAAATTGGCATATACAAAATTGCATGTTGGCTTAACCTTGCAATGTTGTATGGGCAAAACAGGCCACATAACATGGAGACCAGCACTTGACGATGCCCAATGGCAAAATTGTTTTCGTCATTTTTTAGCATAGATTTTGCAGTCTATGGTTTTAGGTGGTTTGGAAAGAAAAGGGGTATGTATATGACATGGATTTTTTTCTTGTAATAAGTCTGGAATCGGTTCTCGACTTTTAGGTATTTTTGGATCCTGACTTGAACCTGAACATTTTTACAAGTCTGGAACCGTGTCCAGGGAACCAGTCGTCATCATCATCAGTCGGCTGCGGCGCAGGTGACTGCAATGTGAACCAGTACACAGCACTATGCAGGACTGCTGCAGCCTTAAACCATAAACCACAATTTGCATCTGATTTATTACTGCTGCACACACACTTACTAGTAGATCTATAGTATAAAGGGCAAAGGGTGGTAAGAATTTTGTAGGGGAAAATTTTGAGATCGAGGAGCATCCCCAGAAAAATTTTCTTTCTTCTTCTTACCCATTTGAAGTGCTATAATCTTCATTTCAAGGGACAGATTTTTGATGGTACACACACAAAAAAATAAATTTAAAGCTACTAGTACTTTGAATAACCCAGAAATTACACCAACTGCCCCCATCCTCAACTTCTTTTTTGGGTTTGTTTGTCTGCATATCTGTGTCTGTGTTTTTGTTCATGCTGTGTCAGTAAGTATTTGAATAACAGTTGTACTTAGTAGGTAGAGGTACATTGTATTACCTCACTCCAGACCACAAAAGGTCAGATACAGGAAATGGGGTCCAAGAAGCTGGTAGAGAGCCAGCAGACAGTTACAGCAGTTGACATGTGGTCAGTGGAAATTCCATTAAACAAAGACATTTGCAATGAATGAAAAATTAAGAAGTTCACAAAAACTCTAACTCTGATCTCTTGTTCTGTTTTATTTCTCCAACGTAGCCTCCCATTTGATCCAAGAGCTGATAGAGTTTTTGGTGCAGAAAAGACAGCTGGGCCGGAGACACCTGCACCTGATGATCCACCAGCACCTGGAAAGTCTGCACCTGGGCAAATGTAGCAGCTGCATGACAGATGCCGTCATCAAGCTGGTGCAAATTAGATGCAAGGTACATAGTAGGAAGCATATTCTTTTTGCAGAATCATTTGTTATTCAGTGTACAGTGTTGGTCATGGGACTACTTAGTAGGTACATGTAGGTACTAGTAGGTAGGTAGGTACTAGTACAAGTGTAGGACCTGGTATAGTTTAAGAGATTGGTGAAACATTTACCAAGGTGAAGCTAGCCGGCGTTTCAGCCTTCGATTCGTAGCCGGCGTTACAGCCGGCGTTTCGCCGCTAGATGGAACATAGCAGCTGATTCGGGTACCGATTCGAAAACCCAAAAAATCAGTAATTTAGCCCAAAAATATGGCAGATGAACTTGAAAAAAGCGTTATGATAGCTTATTACATCACAAGTCTACTACAAGTTTCAGATTTTACCTGCCGGATTTAATTAGGCCGTTGACAGCGGGCCTAATTAGGCATAAGAGATATGTGTACTCAGCAGTTATAGCTGCACCAAACTGAACGTGGCCTTTACAGACGGATTACGGTAGTCAACAACCAAGACTATATACACTAAAAGTATCAAATTCAATGGGTCGGATTTGATTAAGGAGGCACAAGGGTATACTTACGTATGATAGGGCAGAATTTCAAATCTTACGCCATCTGAGTGGGCTGCTGGAAAGGGTATAAAGTGTATCTGCCGTCTAACAAAATGTGGCCCGTTAAATTCAAAGATTGATACTTGTGGCCAAA
>NW_017802730.1:0-675 GCF_001625305.1 Branchiostoma belcheri
AATACGCGTACAGAAAAATTAAACACGTCGTATGTTTGTTGAATAAACGTTACATTTCCTTTAGCTTTCGGGAACATATAAGCCAATACGCGTAAGGTAAGATTAAACACGCCGTATGTTTGTTGACTAACCGCTACGTTTCATATAGCTTTGGGGAACATATAAGCCAACGTCACTCAAAATCCGCGTATGGAAAAACTAAACAATGTCGTATGTTTGTTGAATAAACGCTACATTTCCTTTAGCTTTCGGGAACATATAAGCAAACGTCACTTAAAGAACTCGTAAGGTAAGATTAAACACGACCGTATGTTGTTGACTAACCGCTACGTTTCATGAGTATTTAGGAACATATAAGCTAACTTCACATAAAAAGCACGTAAGGAAAAACTAAACATGTCGTATGTTTGTTGACTAAACGCTATATTTCATATAGCTTTCGGGAACATATAAGCTAACGTCACTTAAAGAACTCGTAAGGTCGTATGTTTGTTGAATAAACGCAACGTTTCATAGAGTTTTTGGGAATATATAAGCCGACGTCACTTAAAATGCGCGTATGGAATGATTAAACACGTCGTATGTTTGTTGAATAAACGTTACATTTCATATAGCTTTTGGGATCATATAATCCAACGTCACTAAAATACGCGTATGGAAAGATTAAACACGCCT
>NW_017802730.1:756-3931 GCF_001625305.1 Branchiostoma belcheri
AAAGATTAAACACGTCGTTTATTTGTTAAATAAACGCTACCTTTCATATAGTTTTTGTTAACATATAAGCTAAAGGGATCCGAGGAGATACCTCTCCGTTCACTTAAAATACCCGTAGGGAAAGATATAACACAGCGCATGTTTGCTGAACAAAAACCCGCTACATATCATCCATAGCTTTTGGAAACATATCATTTGAAATATGCGCGATGGGGAAGATTAAACACGTCGTATTGTCACCGTATTGTTGTTGAATAAACGCTACATTTCATATTGTTTTCGGGATCATATAGGCTAAAGGGGGGAGGTTCTCCGTCCGTTCGCTTAAAGCGTGCGTAGAGAAAGATTAAACGCGTCGTTTATTTGTTGAATAAACGCTATAGCTACCTTTCATATTGTTTTCGTGAACATATAAGCTAAAGGGGAGAGGTTCTCCCTCCGTTCGCTTAAAGTGTGCGTAGAGAAAGATTAAACGCGTCGTATATTTGTTAAATAAACGTACCTTTCATATAGTTTTTGTTAACATATAAGCTAAAGGGAGGAGTTACCTCCCCGTTCACTTAGAATACCAGTAGGGAAAGATTAAACACGTCGTATGTTTGTTGAAAAAAAAACGTTACATATCATCTATAGCTTTTGGAAACATATCACTTAAAATGCACGTTGGGAAAGATTAAACACGTCGTATTGTCGCTGTATTGTTGTTGAATAAACGCTACATTTCATATTGTTTTCGGGAGCATATAAGCTAAAGGGGGGAGGTTTTCCCCCCGTTCGCTTAAAGCGTGCGTAGAGAAAGATTAAACGCGTCGTATATTTGTTGAATAAATGCTAGCTTTCATATTAACGTTTTGGGAACATATAACCTAAAGAGGGAAAGTCTGCCCACCGTACACTGAAAGTGTGCGGAGAGGAGGATTAAACACATCATATGTTTGTTGGTAAGCTATGAAAACATAAAAAATTTTTATATTTGCGTGCACCAAGGTCTGCTACAACTCATGTCAGGCGTTGAAACAGAGTTCTAGGCGCAGGCTCTCGATAATTTACGCGGCGTCTTTTCCGTCTTGCTTTAAATTGTGAGTAGAAAAAAATTAAAAATATACCTGATTGATTTACTCATGTTTCAAATTTGACTTAAGTTTGAAACAGAAATCAAAAATTTCCTGTACCTTTCTGGGACATGTTCAACATGTTTGTCGTAACTGAATATTTCAGTATCTGTAAACCGTGCGTAAAGAAACATGCCGTAATACGTTACATTTACAACTGCGAAAATCCTTCGTAAAGATTAGATTTCTTTTTCAGTACACTTTAATCGATCTTAAAGTCTGCTTAAATATTTCCCTGTCTTTAAAGTCTCAATACGGATGTCGTAAATTTTGCTTAAATATCTGTTTTCGTGCTGTGCAGAGATCGAGAGCCAAGGTGGTTTCCATGAGGGTCGGGGAACAGTCGATATGATCTTCGCTGCACGCCAACTTCAAGAAAAATGCCAAGAGCAACACCGTGATCTTTACTCAACTTTTGTCGATTTTACAAAGGCTCGGTAAGCACGGAAGGACTCTGGCAGATCATGGAGAAATTTCACTTAAATATCCGATCAATGTTTGGATGACCTAAATCTAACGCCAATCTGGACTCCTTCTATGTAGATTAAAATTGCCGTAACAAGACATCTATTTCTGGGTCATCGTATGACATAGATGGAATGTAGCAGTATCTGTCAGGGAATATTTAACCAAGCGGTATCTTTATAGGAAATTACTATATCAAGCAGTATCTTTCATAGGGATTGTTTTACTACGTAGTGTATTATCTACGGATTGTTCTACCAACTGTTTGTAGCATACCGTTGGACGGGAAATCGTAGATGTATGAGCCTACAAGATATGGTGTATAGTTCTCATAAATTAAACTGTCCCGTGGCAGTGCGAATTCAAATTGGATGACCACAGTATGTTGTAGCTTTGTTCTTGCTCTTGCCACAAGAAATTGGTGACAAAACCTTACAGATATTCGTAACAAAACTTTTTAGACGTGACCAAACTCAATAATCGATTTTTCTGTTGCAGATTGAATTGTCGCCGAAAATCGTAATCAGCTGGGAATATATTATAAAATTACACGTTTGGTAATTACAACCGGAGAGTAGCGCAATAACTGTTATCAGTAATTCATTATCATGTAATTAATTGTATTTTTTGCAACACACATCAACTTGTTTTACTTGTATATTTTATCTGATGGAGACTTTCCTGCTTCAAGAGGCATTAGATTAAGTCAATAATTCAAACAAATAGAGTATGACGTTTTCATTTGGGAGATATATCTATGATCTGCAGGGCGACGTGGCTCCTCTTTTGGCTTTGTTCTTAATCAAGTTTTGCTTTGATGTAGATTAGTAGGCAGACCCTATAGTAGTGACGCCGCCTCAGGGATCTGTCAATGATTTTCACATTGAAAAGTCAGGAAAGTCATAAGGTACTGAGTTATTGACAATGACATTGTAGGTACCTACGGAATACAGAATTCAAAACCTGAATAATGTAAAAACCGCGTTGCCATAATTATATATATATATATAGTGTATTACTGTCTTTTTCAGATATTTCAAATTCAACGTAACATCACTAAAAATTCGTACATGTGTCTTATTTCTGCGATGGTGATGGGTGTTTGAATAAAAAAAAGAATACCAATAATAACGAAGTAACTTATCGGTAGCACAGTGTGATGAAAACTTTCTAGCCCCAGTAATAGTTGTAAGCATGAATTTATAATATGCAGAGAAAAATAGGGTAATATATTCCTATAGAGCCAATGCCCAGTGCTTCTGGCAGTCTCGTTTGTCATTGAGAGTAGTTTATGCTCCTGCCCTCAAATGGACAGACCACGAATAGGTCTGGGTTTAACCGAAATCTTCAATCATTAATCAAAGAAGCCGCCAGGCAAAAAACGTACAAAGTAGGAGGCAGTATTGGACTGTCTGGAATACAGGTCTTTCATGTGTATATTTGGTTCCAAGATGTTTCCTGCAATAAGTTCACCAGTTTGTCAAGAAAAGCCATCTAGGCGTCGTGTGCTGTACATGTTAAAGCCTGGTTCATATTGAACACCTCCCAAAAATTCACCTGTTCCAAATGGGACTCCTCCCAGTACCTCCCAAAATGAA
>NW_017802731.1:0-3922 GCF_001625305.1 Branchiostoma belcheri
TTACACTTCTTACTCGTGATAACTTCTTTTAGTTTATTGTCTTCGTCAGAAGGACTATGAAATTGTCTCGCCGGAGTGTGGGGAACTGCGGATTTTGCGATATAACTCTGGAAGGCATGATTTGACGTCCATGATTTTTGGCAGGCATATTACCGCTGTTGAGGCCAAAGTCAAGTACAAGTTTCGGCTTCGTGGGGGGTCCGTGCGTCACGTTAGTGCACCTTTTGTGTTTGTGGCTTGTTAGCAAGATAACTCAAGTATTTGTAAAATGTTGATTATAATTCTTGGTGTTGTGCTTACTATTGTCGGGACCAAGGTTAAGTTCGTTACTGAGCTTCGTGGGGGGGTTCGTTGTGACTACAGGGGGCATTTTGTTAATTTTTCTTGTGAGCAGGATAACTTTTGTATGTTTGGATGGAAGTTAATGAAATTTGATAGGCATATTACTGTCGTGGTCTCCAAGATTGAGTTCAAAGATGAGAGTCGTGGAGGTCGTTATGTCCCCGTAATAGGACCTTTTGTGTTTAGAAATCCCCCACCTACATCTGCTTGGAGACAGCCGACAGCTGGATATAGCTGGGGATCAAATGACGTTACATTGAGGGATTGTACTATAATAACTTCAGCAGGGGGAGGATAGGTTGGACATATGTCAGGTTATTTTCTACGGCCACACCAAGTAATTGCTATGGATGACGTCCACTGGAGACCTTAAATCTAATTACCTTAAATTTAAGGCAAGCGCGCAATAAAAACACGAAGGGCCGAAAAACGAGATGCCTAGATTTGGAATATACTAACTGTAGAAGTACAAATGTTAGGACACAAAGAACACAAGAAACAAGTCTTCTATTTGTCATAAAGACAAATTAACAAAACAGCAGTAGTCACCCTGTTCTGATTCTTTCCTTTATAACATCTTCTCTTATTATATTTTGCGGCGCTGTCGTGACACTTTTAACACAGTAAGAATTTCTTGAACGTTTTTTTTTTTCAGTAACAGTCCAAACTCAAACAAGAGTTCCGAGATCTCATACCTCCATGAAATATGGGCTTGCTTTGTCCTCATTAATTATGCAAATAACCTCTACATTAACATAATATATGCATAACAATGCAAACCTTTAAGTAACTTACACATGTTACGAGGTATAAAATTCCCATCATTCACCAATAAGGATTCACAGAATTTTCACATCAATTATGCAAATTAGGTCATCATTTGCATAATTGGTATCTGTTGATGTTCCGCCTGCCACAGATTAAATAGATTACATTTATAGCAGTACCATTATATAAAACACTGTAATTATAGAATTTCCCTTATTAATTATGCAAATTAAGTCCTCATTTGCATAATTTTCATTTAATCATGTACAACTGTCTCTCAGGTACCTACACACCAAAAATGATGAAAATACGTTGTTCCAATCTGGACTTACTGGCTTTGAAAGTTTTTACCAGAAACTAACCTGCAGTTCCAGAACAAGCTGCTAGGGGGACCAAACTTACGCCACTTATTGCTGACAGGATAAGCTATCTATCACCAAAAAGTCAAGACCATAGCTTGTTCAGGACAAAAGATACAAAAACCGGAAGTTCTGCTGCAGTACCAAGGTCATCCACCAGGAGGCCCATACTTGACCTTGACCTTTGTCTTTCCAAGACTTACCAGCACACCAAATATCATCGCAATCCATAAAGGCGTTCTGAAGTTATGCTGACCACAAAGTTGCGGAAACACACACAGACAGACAGACACACACACACACAGACAGACAGACATACAGACAGACACGCCAAAAACAATACCTCCATTTTTCATGGAGGTAATAACGTGTGGGGGGGGGGCTAACACGGGTGACGACGCATCTGTATAATCTGCGGCAAACCGTTTCAGGGTGTTTCTGTACCATAAAAATAGTACAGAGATTCTTTTGTTCTTTAGACCAAATTGATTATTATTAAAAAGAGTGAAGAATACGCATGTTAATTTCTCTAGAACGATGTACCTCTGACGAAGACATGAGATCTCCGACCTCTAGTATTAGCATTGATAATCAACAGGCATGACCACAGGCCACTGTGGCATGGAGGAGGACTAACGTAAGAGGTAGGAAATGTACCTGTTATCATAGTATACTATTCACACTGCGTAATCACTGGATCATCCTTAATGAGTTATGGAGCAGTGCCGGAGTCGCGCGATGAAAACAAGTCCCTTCATATCCACTTATTATTATCAGGGTGGGGTGTGGGGGGGAATCAAAAGTGCCTGCTGTGTTCAAGCTGGCTTCGACCTTCCTCCCGCTCACTGCTTCAGGGACCTGTCTCCACCGCACTCCCCGGAGGGCGGATGTTTCCAGTAAATGCACAGAGTGAATGGGCTATCAGCCCCTTATATGGGGTGTGATGACGTCATTGGCGGATTGATCCAATAATTAAGCAGTGAGAAAAGTATACTATTCACACTGCGTAATCACTGGATCATCCTTAATGAGTTATGGAGCAGTGCCTACGTCGCTCCTCTCTTCCGTCTATCCCATCTCATATCCACCTTTTCCTGTCACCTCTTTATTCAAAACCCCATACTCATTCCCACACTAATACCTCCTCTATACCACAAGGCGTATTCTCCTTTAAACAGACCGTCTCAAACATCCTATGTCAGACATGAGGCGATAGATCCCATTGTACTGTTCATCTTTCTTTCGACCGAATGGACTGAGGCCAACCTCTTTCTTCAGGATCTTAATATTCCAAAATGTTGTGCGCTGTCTGACAAAGATGCATTTGCTATGGGTTGGTTCCCATAATACTACTTCGCATGCCATCGGCTCGGCCTGAGTGTTCCCCGTAGTATCCATCGAGCCCAGTACTTCTTATCCTTACCTTATCCGACCGACCGTGGAGTCTCTATAAGAACCTGAGTTCCTCCCATGATTCTCTCGTACCACGTTCAGCGCTCTCCTTAACATTCGAGTACCTAAGCACTTTCGTGTGCTAATCTCGCGACCATACATCAGTACATACCCGACCATAGCTGTGAAAAATCTTCCCTTGAGTGTTGGAGTCGTATACCCTTGCCATTCTACGCAAAACTTTCCAGATATGCGTCTGTTTCACAATGATATCTCGAGCTGCTGAAACGATTCACTTTCCTTCTTCAAATTACCCCAAACTGTGCACCCTCTAGAACACCTACCTCGTTGTCTTCCAAATCGGAAGGTATTGGTTTATCTTTACCGTGCACTGCAGGTCAATCCTCTAACGCAGAGTGGAAGAGTAATACGAGTCCTTTCTGATATGTCAGGAATCGGCTCGAGGTCACCCGCATAGTCTACCCCAACTCTTGTTGTTAACTCTCTTTGGAGCAATCCCAACTGCTCCCTTTTCCCGTTGATGATAATTTCAATACGATAACAGGAAGGTATCATCGCATCGCTCTGCAACACACTTGCCGATATTTGAAAGGACTTGATGTTTCCTGGGCCCTGACCCCGGTCTATGCCCACAAGGTGCTACGCATACCCTTGACGACACCTGCATATATACCTTCACCGCCTACCCCACATTGAAACCAAACTGCGGTTTCCCTGACTACCATACTGGTTTGCTTTCGCAAGTAGTGTCGGGGTAGAATCATTACAAACCACCCTAACTTAATCATTCTTCTGCCCTCTGTTTCGACCGCATGACTCGGAGAGATAACACACCCCTTGAACATTTTCTTTCTCTAAGCTTCAGTTTCCACCGGAACTTCAGGAAAGCGTTACCCATTGCAAAGGGGTTGCCTGGGAACTTTGTCCCTCCCGTAACACATAGCTGACCACCGAAACCTCCTCAAGATTGCTCGGGAATTGCTCCGTGAGGGAGACATGACCACTTAAAAATCTTTCTCGTACAAGCCTTTCGTCCAACC
>NW_017802732.1:0-2678 GCF_001625305.1 Branchiostoma belcheri
TACTTCTAAGGACAACCACGTGACAACCAAAGAAGTGCCCAGAGTTTGCAACCATGTATTTTATAGCACATATGTTTATGAATCTATGATCTAAATTTGAAGCAAAAAAATCATCATCTTTGGACTTACAGCACTTCGAAGTTGGGCAGAAATAACGCTTTTTCATAAGCCATAAACACTGTATTGTGTTAGGGTTGCCCAGGTCCTTTAAACGAATTTCTTGAACATTTCAAAGCTATTCTAGAATAGCGGATTAGTTGGTTTTTAGGCCCATATTTTGTTTTTCCATAATATTAAAGCACTTGCTCGTAATTGTGCCCTAAACTATGCCAAATTTCATGTTTTTCACATGTCTAAATCAGGGGAAATGGCCCCGAAACTTGTTTGGCCCGTTACCATGGCAACGATCGGTGTTGACCGGAAAGAAAGCTATTTTGAGGGTTTGCGGGCCAAGTACTATCACTGTGCAAAGTTTGAGCCAAATCAATTTTTTGACCCTGTCACTATTGTTAGATCCTTCCAGACATTTGCTCTTAAAGGACATGGAGTACCAAGCTTACTCTACACTCTATGACACATTTGTCTGCCCTGTATTTCATTATGCTGCGGAGGTAACATGTCTTTATTACCAGCCTGAGGGTTTAAATATAGAATCTGATTTCGAGAGGCTATTATTAAAATTAGCAGATACACTTTCATCAAAATTAGAAAGGATTTGGAATCCGAACATGCATGTTAAAATGATCATCCGTAGCTGAAGGGTCCCTGTACTTGATTGATAGTATCACTGTTTATATAACAGACAGAACATTTACAATCAACATGGAGGAGAAAGTGCCTCCCGAAAGGAACAACTTTCTCAAGCTGGCTCTGGGAAAGTTTTTATCTAGTGCAAATGTATCTAGTACACTGGATGTGTCATCCATAAGAAATGAAAAATAAATAAAAACTTAGACAGACTCTTTTAAATACAACAGATCGATTCGTCTATGTTTTTCTTTAACTTTTCATCATCAGATTCGAGAAAAAGCCATCAGGAGTTCTTACAATGCATACGTATATGCGATTACACCCCCTATAATTAGTCGACTAGTCACTTATTTTTCACTGGTAAGGGTGAGCGCCTATTGTAACGCTGTTTTTTTTGTTTTTTTTTTGTTCTCCTTGTCATAGACAGAGTACATTGCCAGTAATTATTGTCTCACACTACATTATTTGCCAGTAATCTCTATTCAGCCAGTAATCTCAAAGCAACAAAGCATATTTTCACATATTGATAATTGGACCATTAAAGTCTTAACTTTGGTATTTTATGCTTAGGACAATCATTATCATACTAGAGGTTGATCTGTCAATCAATTTATCGCTTCTATAACTACACCGCACTGGAATCTGAGAATTGAAGTTGTGCTGAAAACCTTTCCATGAAGATTTGTTTATGTTTTCCTTGGCCTTTGCTAATCAGTCGAGACAGACGTGATAGAAAAATGGTGCATATTATTGCTTACACAACGTATGGACACCGAAGAACGGGTTTGCTCTCAAGAGTGCGACTTGCTTTTGTACTAAGCAAGGGTCTAGCTGGCTTACCAGGGTGCTGGAAAAATAGTGGCCAAATAGACTGAATAGTATCCAAGAGGAGTTTCTGTGCAAGTGAGAACAGTTGGTAACTGGCAGCTATTCCTCTGTATACCCAACAAGTAAGAAAAAAAATAATCGAAATGATACATCGAGGTAAGAAAATTACTCAAATCACACCAGATCTCATGTCAATTGTATGAAACTAATGTGGTATGGCCACGTGTGTATCGGGACTGCCTAAAACCAGCATGCAAGGAACAGTACTGGGAGGGAGTGGTAAGCATTAGAAAATATGGGAGGATAACAGAGAATTGACCGGCATGACAACAAGTAAAATAGTAGAGGAACATAAGTTCAAGAACGGTGAAGGGAACTTTGGTGACACAAAGGTCGAAGATGAGAGCAAAGGAAGTCAGTAAACACTGTGTCATGTGATTTTTTTTTTCATTTCATCACTGACCTTGATAGTTGATTTGCAACAGCCGTTTTCATCTACCCATACGTACGACTGGTGGTGGTGGTGGAAGACAACATCTGTGAGAACATACGAGTTACAATTGCAGCAGTTACAATTGGAGCAGTAAACAAACCATGACTTTTTGCGTGTGTCTGTAGGTGTGTGTGTGTGTGGGGGGGGATTCTCTGGGAAAAGGAAAAAAAAAAACCTCATTGGAAGTCGTCTATATCTACATTGCATATTCTTTTTACATTTTTAGGTTTTCCTTCAAGTAAGATGAGTAATATGCCCCCTCTGATGGGAATAAAGCCACCCCCCACAGATCCTCCTTCATCCCCATGCCCCTTATAATTTGCCTGGTGACTTTTTACTGCTAACCATGTAAACGCATATTGAAACTCTGCCCCTTTTGTTCCCCTTAATGCCACACAGACGTCACAGTTCAAAAGTTTGATCTTATCAGGTATCATGTCAGGATTTCTTTTCAGCTCTCTGTGACTTGGTATTTGGACCAAGTTTGTCAAGCGAAATGACCTAAGAATGATTTGGAACTCCGCTGCCTAGTAAATTGACTTATAATATTAAAATTACTTTTGGTAATATTTATATGGATTTACTAAATACAAACGACTATTATATA
>NW_017802732.1:3387-3920 GCF_001625305.1 Branchiostoma belcheri
AATTTATTATAGCAATAAACAGAATATGTAATCGAAATAGAAGGTTAAGCATAATTCAAATATATCTAATAAGTTGGATAAGTTGTGTTGAAACAAGACCTAGTGTGGTCTACAAGCAATACAAGAACTAAACCGGCTATACAGATACAGATACAGAAACCCACAAGAAGTGGTCCAAGTACATGGCAGGTCAAGACTGTAGAGGCTAAAGGTGTTGTACTAGGTGTTTTAATTCAAATATCATTTCTAGCTTTGCAATCTCGACAAATATGATAAGGTCACACGTCTGTCAATGATTTTTCATCTGCATTGAAATGTTGATAAACTATGATTATTTTATCACGTTCTAAGATCGAATTTTTCCATAATTAACATTCGCTAAATCTATAATTTCCTAAAGAAGTACAGCAAATCATACCTGCCTACAAATTTGCATTTCAAGCCGACATGAAGGTATCTAACATGTATCTATTGTCCTTGTACATATGCATATGTTAGACATGTACAAAATTCCGGCTTGTTTCAAGTTTTAA
>NW_017802733.1:0-3918 GCF_001625305.1 Branchiostoma belcheri
ATAACATGTAGTGTGGCTATTTTACAAGAGACATAACGTTACATGTATCGGGATGGTATTCCACGTAACGTTACTCAATATAAAACACAGACTCGCTAATGTTAAATATTATCCCCTTCCTGCTTGCAACACCTTTATAAAGTAGCATATAAGCTCTGCTAGCCACCTAACGTAACCTTGACGTTACACATGACAAAAGTGACTGTGTTAACGGTTAAGCTACAGTTCTAACTCTCGCGCGTAGGTCGCTGGTTTGCTGGTCTAATTCTTTATGTCCTTTATTGTTATGATAATAAAGCTATATGGCCCTATATCTAGATCGAGACAGTGAAAGAAAAGGATAACAGTTGTTATATACATATAACACAGATCTCTGAGACGGTCGGTTGCATCGGAACAAAGTAAGCCTACCTACCACAAAGAAGAGTCTAACCGGTCCTGGCCATCACAAAAAGATCGAGGTCATATGATGCTGTTAAATGTTGCCACTCCGAAACAGTAGAATCGAGAAAACACCCAGATGCGTATCCGATGACCTACTTAGACCTGACCAGCCTAGCCGGTCCCGTGTAGCCGGTGCGGTTTGGTGAGCAGGTTTCTGTACTACAGTAGAGAAGACGGGCAGTGTTACTCACCTTTCCCCCTCACGGTCCCCTGTACTGTACGTCCTGCCGTCCTGAGCTCCTGTCCAAATGGCACCAGCGGCCCGGGGCAGTCCGGTTGTTGTGTGTTCCTGACGTCACTGACCCCGGCCAGCTGATAATACGGCACGGCGAGGCGAGGCGTGCCAAATGGAGCGGAAGCCAGGGGCTCGTGGAGGGGTTTTTCTAACTCCGTAAATGGGAATTTTCAACCTGTCGTCAAGGTAACAGGACAAAGACTGGTGGTGAAATAGAATAGCTTGTCTTTTATATTCTCTCATCGATCATTATCAGAGTGATACCTGTAGAGCAGCGTGTCAAACGAATGGTCAAGGAGGTTGATAATTTTTTACTGAGCTAAATACACGTCACATGTTGACAGCCATATAACGTTACATAAACTTCTATTAAACTCTAGTACATTCGACTTATGCGCTTCTAGTACATTGTTGCTTATGCTATGGCAACGACTTGCATTTTGATTTTTCACCATCAACGTTACTTCCATTCAGGGTCACAAACCTTCAATTCTCGTTAATAATCTGAAAAGTCTCAGTGTAAATTGAGAAACTCTTACTTGTCACATGGCATCTTACGGACAGTCTGCCTATTCAGTTCAGAAACAGGTCATGTGAAAATCGGCCTACACTAATCTCCAAGCAGATCATACGGTGTCAATGTATTATCCATTGGCCAGAGAAGTCACTATGAACGGTCCATAGTGCAAGAGTGACTCTTCTAGCCATCGGGTACTACAATGCCACCGTATGATCTGCTTGGAGATTAGCCTGTAGGTGGATTTGTGTCTTGTGTACAGTAGCAACATTAATGTATACAGCATTGGTAGCTACTAGTATGTGCAAAATACGTCTGAATATGATTTATATTTCGATTCTACAATAAATTGAAATTTCAAATTGAAACTGAATCGTTCGCATTCAAATATCTTCCCCTGTACAGGTGAACAATTCATCTTATCACGGAATAATTTTGTAATATGTAATAATATATACTAATATATTATTCATCACAGAAAACCCTTTGGGCCTCTTGAGTCACATGTCACACCTACATACCAGAGTTATCGCAGTGGACTGTAGACTTTGATGTTTGGAAGTATTAATGGATGACAGTTTGTTTGCTGGCTCAGCGTCCTTACCACAATCCAGGATGTCGACCTTTGACTGAATTTGCCTTCCGTCGTAGGGCGGGAAACTCAAGAAAGACTTTGCCAATACAGGCTCCGTCAGTACACAGCCCGGTACCTCCGCCAGTCAGCCCGTACCTCCACCAGTACACATCCCGGTACCTCCGCCAGTACACATCCCGGTACCTCCGCCAGTTGTTCAATAATTGCATCAAAGGAAAAGACAAAACATTAAATCAGAGCCTTGCCTTGTCTTCTCTCTTCATATTTATCGGCCATCGACGTTCCGACATGGAAACAAACAGCTTTGCTCATCAGTTTCGACATGTTGACTTCTGTCAGAGACTCAGAGGGCAACAAAATTTATTGTTTTTTTCCCAAAATGAATGCGCGCACTGATGTCATCTATAAAATTACTTGCTATGGCATAATTGCTACGTTGCATCAAGGAGGTTAAATACATTTTTAAATGTTGCATTTCATAATTATTGCTTCAACTGTCATGGTGACACAAAAGCCCCGAAAATTTACATGTTAGCTAAAAAAATAGTAGGTTTTAAAAATACGCCAGAAAATCGCTCCTGAGCAGAAATTGAAATGGCTCCGTATCCAGATTGGCTTACAATACATGCATGCATGTAACTAACGTACATGTGTGCCGAATTTGGCGCTTTTGCCAGTTTCAAGTAGACAAAAATCAGCTGGACAAATTGACAAAAGAAGAAAGAAAGTTTATTGCAATTGCAAATACATGCCCGAGGGCTAATTCCAGTTACAAACAACATAAGAAAGAAAATACAATGGTATGTGAGTCTATATCTACGTCCGTAACATTATACTATATTCTACAACATACATGGTACAAGCTATAGTTTACTGGGTTTGACTTCTTCTTTTTAGGCAATGGAAGACCACTTCTTCTATGATATGTGGGTTCTTTGATTTTAGTAGTAATTTTTTTTTGTGGTAGGGAATGGTCGGGAAGTAAGGGAGCATTTTGGACACGGTGGTAAATAATTGTTTTCTGATGTCGTCATAAAATGGACAATTAGAGATGAAATGAATTTCGTCTTCCACTGCATTTGAGGAGCAATATTTACAAATTCTCTCCGACACAGGTAGTTTCATATATCGCCCTTTTTCGATTTCCAAGGAGTGGGCACTGATTCTAATTTTACTAATAGCGGAGCGCTGATCGAAGTCATGACAAAAGCAGAAAAGCACTTGGCATGAACTACCCTCCAAGCAGAGGTTTGTGCTTTGGCTTGTGTTTTGGCGTGTTGTCTTGGCTTTTTCCGAAGGAAAACATAACGTTAATTGTTTTTGCTAGTGGCCATATGCGAGGGTAACGTTAACGTTAGACATCAACGTTATGCATTTGTTTACTTTTCTAGTTTCTTTATCATTTTTTCTTGGTATCTTTTGTGACGTCCGACCTCTGCTTGGAGAGAGGGCCTGAGCAGTGGGCGGGAAATTTGAAACACAAACAGTACGCATGCGTAGTAGTACGGACGGGATGTCCAAGATGGCAACGGTGGACCCGTCCACAACAACAAGTTCTCATCACCACGAGCCCGGGTCCTCTCACACAGGCACAGAGCCCTGCTGCGGCGCCGTGCAGTGTAAGGATGGCAAGGTCGAGCCCGTGGACATCTTTTATGCAGCCAAACTTGGGTACGTATTGTTTTTTTTATTTATAGAAGACGAGAGGTTCATCTGGGGTGGGAGGGGGGCGACGTATGAGGTGTGTCCAGCAGCCGGACATAAAAATGAACGTGGCTATATACACTCCGAGAGTGTATATAAAATCTATTTGTCTTTTATATACACTCCGAGAGTGTATATAAAATCTATTTGTCTTTTATATACACTCCAAGAGTGTATATAAAATCTATTTGTCTTTTATATACACTCCCGGAGAGTGTATATAAAATCTATTTGTCTTTTATATACACTCCAAGAGTGTATATAAAAATCTATTTGTCTTTTATATACACTCCGAAAGTGATAGGGCATTCGAATGATCTGTCGCCGGTGACGAAGACCGTAGCGATCGGCTGGGTTATCCAGAGTCACCAAAAGGGCCCGGGGCGAACCCCCGGGTTAGGTCCTTGGTCTGATAAATGCACG
>NW_017802734.1:0-651 GCF_001625305.1 Branchiostoma belcheri
AACGTATAGGCATGTTTACTAGGTTTTAAAGAAACACATAAGGCGTAAATTACTAGTTTGCAAACGTAATTGATCTGTGAAAACAGCGAATGAAGTCGGGATGGTGTTTGTGGTGGTGGGGGGGCGACTGAACAATCTTTTAGGTAATAATTTATAGTTTTCTATAAATTCTATTTTATCATTGAAAGCTTATGACGCTTAATCTGTATGATTTCTTCATTTTTTTTCGTTAGGCTGAACATGCAATGGCAGGGCACGGGTCTCCCACCGGAGTTGGTCAGAACTGCTGTGATGGGTCTCCCACCAGGGTTTCCCAGGTCGACTGTGACAGCAAAACAAGCAGTGTTGAGGACCAGGCGGCAGCACACGTCAACTTGAATAACGCTGGTGAGAAACCCTACATGTGTGGGGAGTGTGGGTACATGGCGTCTTACAAGTCTGACTTATCCCGACATATGAGAACCCATACAGGAGAAAAACCCTACAAGTGTGACCAGTGTGACTATTCTGCAGCACGGAAGTCCACCTTAGATGATCATAAAGCAAAACACACGGGTGAGAAACCCTACATGTGTGGGGAGTGTGGGTACAGGACAACTCACAAGTCTAACTTAGCCCGGCATATGAGAACCCATACAGGAGAAAAACCCT
>NW_017802734.1:671-3916 GCF_001625305.1 Branchiostoma belcheri
GATTAAGTATATATTGCAATAGTGTTCATTATCTTCTTCTATTTAAAAAATAGGCGAAATAGTTTGTAAAAGTTAACAAAATTTGCAAAATGGGAAAACCTTCTCCCTATGAAACGTCATTGTCATGTACTTTTAACTGCATCCACTGCGTTCTGATTACCCAAGGTTCAGTTACAAGAATATTTCTTAGAAGCGTAATGCACACTTTTGTTCTTTTAATCAAATTGTTTAGAACAGAAATCATATTTTTAGTTATTTAGAACTGAAGCAGAAGAACATTTAAGTTGAAAGTATTTATTAGATAATGTACATATACATATAATCAGTACTTAACATAGGTAAGTGATTGTAGACAATAGATGAAATGTAGTTGTTGAAATAGTATGAAGGAGCTTCGATTTCTTGTTAATAGTTACTTTGACGAAGTGCGTGCCTATATGTACAACAAATAGTATATTCACTAAAATATCAACTCTGTAAACTAGCATTCGGTTCGCTTCAGTTTCCAACATTAGTAATTTTCACAATTGTAAAAACGTGGGCGTTATGTTGTATACGAGACTTTACGAGTAAAAGTTCTTGTTTGGTTTGTGTGTTTTTTTCCGAAGATGTATCTACATATATTTTGCACTGAAATAATTAAATCGCTATGTACCTTGAACATAATGTTTCCTTGTTCCTGTGTTGCTTCCTTACCTTGGAATGTTGTCCGAGGTGGTGTGTTGATCATAAAACACAGACATCAAGATTCAGACCAAACAGTTTGGCTTGACATTAATTTCTTTAGTAATTTTTCCCTTTTGGTGTTTAGCTGGTCTGTTTGAAGTGTAAAACGCTGATATTATGTGAAACTAAAACGTAACGTGCCACCTGATGTCAAATCAAATGTACTACATGGGTAATCAGGTCTACAATTTTACCTTTGACCCAGATAGCGTTCACCTTTGACCTCACGAAACAACGGTTGTCAGAAGTGTTGTTAGACGTGTGTTACCACGGTGGTAAAATCTGGACTGCAAAATTCCCACATTTCATAGAATCCGAACTGTGTTCGATCGTGTTCGATCTGGGCAATTCGAATCGAACCCGCGTTCCATTTCGGGGTCACCTGCGGTCATTTGCAATAAAGCGGCAAAACAAGCCCTTCTGCCTGAGTGCCTCGCAACAGATAAAAAACAACAATTTTCTATAGATACGAACAGTTTCCAGGACAGTACACATCCGCTAACATTTTTTTGTTGACATGTAACATGTAGCGAAGCTACTGTCGTATCCTTGGGTGACCTTGAATACTGTAAGGATTCTTTACACCTTTATGAATAACACGGTGCACACTTTTGGGAGATATGACATGTCTGCAAAACTCGTTCAAACCTGGAAGCATGGAGAGTCAAACATACCCCATTTACGGCTCAAAATGACTGCCATGGTTGTCCCGAAAATCGTGCTTTTGGGATTTTTGAAAAATACTCTTGATTTTGAATTATGGGTAATTAAGTGCGAAAAAAGCAAAAAAAAATCGATTTTTTCACCTATTTGTCGACAAAAACTATACTTTAAGTCAAAAATTAAAAAATCCCAAAAGCACGATTTTTCATCTTATTCCTGGTCGTCGAAAAATATAAAAATCAGTGACCTTGCGTAATATGTGTAGCCAGGTTTGCTCGGTGATTGGCTAAATTATGACGCACCAAAATTCTATAAATTATCTACTTTTTTAACGAAATCCGAAAAAATCATCCATTTAGCGCAAAAAACACCATTAAATGTATGTAAAGACGATAATTTTATTTTATTTGAACGAAATTTTCCCTTCGATACTAGTTTGTTTATTTTCAAATGTTTTACGGTTAGCCCAAAATTGCGTCTTGTAACCCGATACTTTATCGAACGCCCCCAGAATGGGAAAGAATGCCGTAGTGACAGACCGCCGTGTACGTTGTTTAATGGTCTGTTTTATACGAAGAACGTTGACATTATGAGGAAAGCGTAACGTTCAAACAGACGTCAAATGCACTACATGGGTAATCAGGCACACAACTTCACCTTTGAACCCAACCTAGTCACCTCTGACCTCGCGAGACCTCACAGAAGGACAAAGCTGCCCGAGTTCCGGTTTACGTGAAGAGAAAAACCGTCATAGGAAGCAGGTAAGGCTTAGAAACGGGCAGAAAAGTATTCTGATGTTGAGGGGAATAGTTTGCGCCCATTTCTGTGGAAGAAGAACCGCAGTAGGATGATAATTTGTAGGCATTTTCGGGATGTGAATATCGTTGAAGTAAAGGGGGAGGGGGGCGAAACCTAACATAAGTTCGACCCTCACTACTTACATGTAAGTCATGCTGCATCAGGCATAGTGACCTTTTTTTGAGGGCGTGGAATAACATAGAAATGTTAACTGGATTGTAAAGAATCGCATAAGGCGTACATTACAAAAATTTTGGCCGATTTCTACTCTTTGCAGTCGCCTCCCAAAGCCTGGTAGAGGATAGGTTGAAATTGTAAAGCTTAGTCAAATTAGAACTCTTTAAAACTTGTTTTGTAAGAACCCAACTTTATCATTGACAGCTTTTAACGCTTAATTTGTAGAATTAAGTACAACTTCTTCATTTTGACATTAGGGTGAACATGGCAACGGCAGAACAAGGGTCTCCCACCGGAGTTGGTCAGAACTGCTGTGATGGGTCTCCCATTGGATTTTTTCAGCTTGTCAACTTGAATAACGCTGGTGAGAAACCCTACATGTGTGGGGAGTGTGGATACAGGACAGCTAAAAAGTCTCACTTATCTCAGCATATGAGAACCCATACAGGCGAAAAATCCTACAAGTGTGACCAATGTGGCTATTCTTCTGCACGGAAAGCTAATTTGGACCAGCATCTTGCAAATCACACCGGTGAGAAACCCTACATGTGTGGGGAGTGTGGGTACAGGACAACTTACAAGTCAGCCTTATCCCGACATATGAGAACCCATACAGGAGAAAAACCCTACAAGTGTGACCAGTGTGACTATTCTGCAGCAGAGAAATCCAAGTTGGACAGACATGTACGAAAACACACCGGTGAGAAACCCTACATGTGTGGGGAGTGTGGGTACAGGACAGCTGAAAAGTCTTACTTATCCCAACATATGAGCACCCACACAGGAGAAAAAACCCTACAAGCGTGACCAGTGTAGCTATTCTGCTGTGCAGAAAGCTAATTTGGACAGACATGTAGCAAAACACACTGCATCAAACGCAT
>NW_017802735.1:0-3912 GCF_001625305.1 Branchiostoma belcheri
CACACACACACACACACACACACACACACACACACACAAACACACACACACACACAGCGCCCCCCACCCCCGTTCCTGGCCAGCAGCCCGACCTTGCTGTTTCCTGAGTAATGGCAGTGTGAGGACTAACTGACAGGCACCTGGTTCTCCAAGGGCTCCTGACATTCCGTGTGCAACCCCCGTGGCACTGACCTCCCTTGTTTTGATCAACAGGACCTTATTACCAGAAGGGGGGAAATTCCTGCTGTCTCCAGATCTCTGTTTTAACCAATTACGATGTGCTGTTTTTTTTCCCCGCAGAAATACGTTAATCCCATTTCTTTCAAGGTCCTACCTTCTCAGCATCTGGTGATCCTTCATAATCATACATTGTGCAAGTGCAAACAATTAAGTGTGTTATGAATATTACTAAAGAACTGGTAGACGTACCAATTACTAAGTACCTGAAACCAGCTCAGAAAAGAACAAGAAATAGCCATGCCTTCAAGTACCAGAGTTATCAACCAAGGATTGAGGGATTCAGAATCAAAAACTCATTCTTTCCTAGAACTATCGCAGAGTGGAACTCGTTGCCACCAAGCACAGTAGAGTGATTGTCATTTTATAATGTTCATATCGTAACTTTGCATTATACCAAAGTACTTTTTCAAGTAGAATATTACCTTAGCCATATATATGAATATATGTGGAAAATCAGCTTTTTTCTCCAAAGGTTAGCCCAGACGGGTTGAGCAGTTAAACATGTACACATAGGTTCAGTATAATCAATGCGGGCCCTGCTGTAATTTAGTGTAATCTGATATGGGATTCAAACCCTTGACAATATGCTTGAAGTCGTTTCCTTATACTGTTCTGACACTATCCATCGGTCTTTCTTTACGACTCCCAAATAGTTGGAATCCGTTTCGACTCTTGCTCTTTGATCATTCCTGATGATTCGGAATCAGTTTAGCGTTGAAATTTGGCCTGCATTTTTTTCCGCAAGACGGAAACATTCCTCCGATAAAGGTTTGACAAAACACACACTGCAACCTCCACCCAAGAAAGGGTACGTGATCTCCATACTGTATCAAGGAGAAGTTAGCAAAAGTCAAGTTTAAAGTCAAGTTTAACCAGAAAAGCCATTATGAAGCAGTTTAAACCGTAATTACCAACACAAGAAATCAGAATGTACCCACATTTTCCACTCTACAACTCCAGTCTTGTCAAGGAATGAGCAAATAAAAAATTTGGGTAAGTCCAATCTCCTGTGTTGGAAATTACAGTTTAAACTTGTTTCATAATGACTTCTGCCAACACAGATGAACTTTCAAGACCAGGGAAGTCAAGTTGCTACTACAGAAGCCCATTCTTGGAGGGGAAGAATACACAGTAGTCTGTGAAAGTAAGTATCCTGTGATCTACAACTTTGCCTTGTTGGCGTTGTTTTTCTTTCGGCTTCTGCTAAACCAAAACTTCCTCTCGGAGAGGAGAGACGCCTGCTTGAATTCTTCAGCGTCCAGGCTTATTTTGTTACACGAGAAGCCGAGGACAGGTTTCAAATTTCACTATCAGCCTTGTGTACACGGAGAGGGTCTTTTTTTAGCCGATGATAATAAAAACGAACCCAGTTGGGGCTATAAGTAACCAGTGGGCCAGTAGCCCCGTCCGCAAACAGTTCTTTTTGCTTCAAAATCGCTTTATTAACAGAGCCAGTCTCAAAATATGTTGCTGGCAAGCCAAAATGAGGCCCCCAAAATCTTGTGGAGTCTTTTTGTACAAATTTTAGCAGCAGATAATAAAAACGAATCCAGTTGGCACTACAACCAGCGGACCAGTTAGTCCTTTTTGCTTCAGAATCATTTTATTTTACAGAACCAGTCTCTAAACACAATACTATACTAGCCAGCTAAAATGAGGCCCTTAAAAATCAGGTGTGCTGGCAGCAGTCTGTAGGGACAGTGCCTACAGACAAAATGAAATTGTCTTATTTGTTTTGGCTAAATAGGGAGGCACTGCCGGGGACCCTGTGATGCATGACATGAATTGTCTCAGGACCGGTCACAGCGGTGTTTCTCCAAATTAGCCACAAAGTCTGTTCAACGAGGTGTCCCAAAGAGTCCATTAAACGGGACTCCATAACTGTTAACACATCTTGATAACTTCCTATCCAGTAATCAGGGGACAATTCACTTCACTGATGATGATAAACTCAATAGCCACCGCTTTCAACCCAAGAAAAATAAACAATAAAACAAACAAGAGAGTAAATAACTTCCCGTACTTGTTTAAGTGGGACAGAAACCCTTACATTGTTGTCATAACGTTGTCCAGTGGAAAATTTGGGGTTGAGGCAATCTAGACAGATTCTGTGCATCTACTAGAATACAAGATACACACTTTACACTGTAGTAACAAAAACAGTATCCCTAACTGGAGGGGTGCTTTAGATAGGATGTGGAAAGTTCAAAGACAATTGTCTGACGTTCCAAGCTGCGCATGGCTTGATTTTGGCATTCAGTACAAACAGGAAGACAGGACACATGGCACCAGGGATATCCGTTACCAGAGATCACAGATAGAGCACCACTACCTACAGGACCATCACATCTCTCCCTTGTTGTTTACCAAAACTCAGCGGGCTGTTCTCTCCCCAGCCAGGTCGTGGTTTGTCAACCATTTTCTGTACGACTAATCGTAAACTTATATAGAACGTACTGCGCCTGCGCGAAACCCCCATTTTCCACGGTTTTCGTTGGATGTTTGGTCAACATTGCATCACAATTTTGCCTGTTGCAGGCAACATTTTTTCCAACACAACATTTGGAAAGTACAAATGACGTTCTGTCCACGTGCTATGCACATTTATACACCACGGGTTTCACACAGGTGCAGTACGTTCTGCCGACGTGCTAACTAATATATCACTCCCCTTGCCACCGTAGGATCTGCTTGGAGAGTATCGTAAACAAGTACTGAAATCCATAAAGCACAAACTCTTCTTTACGATCCATGTTGTGGTTTTGCTCCCCCTGCATGTGTCCAGTCTTCCAACCTTCATTTTGAAACTTAACATGATGTCTTGGTCAGTATCGAGGACGATGGATGAACAACAACATTTCAAAACTTGATTTTCACAAAAAAAATGTTACTCAAGCAACTGGATAGACGTTTCAAGTACAGTAGATAGTGTATGTCATTACCTCAACGTCTAACCTTCATTTCGAAACCTGATTCAGCTCCAGATACCCTGTGTACATTCTGAGAGAAAGATTGAGGGTGACTAGATGTGGTCCAAACCCAGTTTCATTACTTCCTAGGGGGGTTGCAGAAATGACCTTTCCCTCTGATATACTGCACTCTCGGCGCTCCACATATGAAATTAGAGGTATCACGTTGTGACACATCAGAACTGTACACCCTACCAGCACGCTCACATGTCTGCCCGGACAGCCGAATTAGAGAACGGCCTATGATGCCAGATCAAAACCAAATGGTTTTCCGAGTAGATTAGCCTGATGGGTAACCTCCGCTCGCACAACAAAGGGTTTGTGTCGCACCCTGCCCTGCGTGACATGGCCACTTTGTGTGATGCTTGAACTCTCTCCTGACCTGGCTCCATCGGCAGAGCGTAGGAGGGCTCAGAGCTGCAGTCTAGAAGTACAAGGCCACACCAAGTCATTTTTAGGGATGCCGTCCGCACAGGCATTGATTTTGGTCTGTTCCCAGACAAAAAGAACAACAAATTCTGCTTCTCGTAACTATGACCAAAGAGTCACGACAGTGGGATAAGGGAAGTTGTGATTAAAGGAAAGAAACAGGACTACAACTGCTGTTCCACTGATTTATAAGTATAAGGCCACACCAATTTCATTTGTTGGTTCATGGGTTCGCCCGCTTCGTGTCTTTTTTTTCTGATTTGCAAAAAAACAA
>NW_017802736.1:0-2663 GCF_001625305.1 Branchiostoma belcheri
TGGATTATATGCTCCCAAAAGCTATATGAAATGTAACGTTTATTCCACAAACATACCACATGTTTAAACATTCCATACGCGCATTTTAAGTGACGATGGCTTATATATTACCAAAAACTCTATGAAACGTTGCGTTTATTCAACAAATATACGACGTGTTTAATCTTACCTTACGAGTTCTTTAAGTGACGTTAGCTTATATGTTACCGAAAGCAATATGAAATGTAACGTTTATTCAATAAACATACGACGTGTTTAATCTTACCTTACACGTACTTTAAGTGAAGTTAGCTTATATGTTACCGAAAGCTATATGAAATATACCGTTTAGTCAACAAACATACGACATGTTTAGTTTTTCCTTACGTGCATTTTAAGTGACGTTGGCTTATATGCTCCTAAAAACTCCATGAAACGTAGCGTTTATTCAACAAACATATGACGTGTTTAATCTTACCTTACGAGTTTTGTAAGTGACGTTTGCTTATATATTCCCGAAAGCTAAAGGAAATGTAGCGTTTATTCAACAAACATACGACGTGTTTAGTTTTTCCATACGCGCATTTTGAGCGACGTTGGCTTATATGTTCCCCAAAGCTATATGAAACGTAGTGGTTAGTCAACAAACATACGGCGTGTTTAATCTTACCTTACGCGTATTTTAAGTGACGTTGGCTTATATGTTCCCGAAAGCTAAAGGAAATGTAACGTTTATTCAACAAACATACGACGTGTTTAATTTTTCTGTACGCGTATTTTAAATGACGCTGGCTTATATGTTCCCAAAACCTCTATGAAACGATACGTTTATTCAACAAACATGCGACGTGTTTAATCTTTATCCATGCGAATTTTAGGTAAACGGGAAGTGATCTCTTCCCTTCAGCTCATATGTTCCCAAAAGTTGTATACTTTTTTGCGTTATTCTATTTTGTCTCTGTATTCAAACTGGCAAACACTGTCCGTCCGTAACATGTTTATGATGTTACGTACTCCGTCCTGGAATTTTTAGGTGGACAATTCGGGTGTAAAAGTACGAGACCGTTGTTTCAGGATGGACAAATCAGTTGTCGGCGGCGAATGTAATGAGAAATGAATGTAAATGTAAATGTAAAAACGTAAAACATGGAACAAACAGTATCTGCGATGTGTTTCGGTAAGATGCGCTGACAAGGCATTGTGTTTTTCAAAATGTAAATTTATTCAGTGCCAAGCTGTGAAAAACCAACACAGGGATTCAAATGCAAGATAATCGCCATATGGGGGAGCCGATATCTGCCAGATGGTGTGTCATGTGACAGGGTATTATCCAATGACAGACAACGGTGGGATTTTGAAATCTACCGGATATGCAAGACGCAAGCACCAGGGCTAGCATTTTACAGGGCGCCTTTTTGAAGACAAGTACGGGATGGAAGATCCATCAGGACTCACTGCAGGTTATGGACGAGATTCAGTTGGTTTTAATCACCCTGAACCCCGACGGAACGGACACAAAACTAGGGCACATGGTCCTCGTTCTGTACAAGTCTACAAACACGCCACGGCACGGAATGAGAAAACATCACGACCGTATATTTGTATCGGCGACCAAGACCGGGAGTCATATCGGTATCTGTATTCGCGAAACTGAGCGGATTACTTCTCCAATCTTCTTTCAAAGTAAACTCTACCTTTGCCTAACGACGTTGGATTCGGAATTCTAGACTTGGATACAGCGCAGAATCTTGAAGGAACTTTGCACGGACACAGTGACTTATCGCTCGAGCTCAGCCGGCTGCATCAGCGAGAACAAAGACTATACGACTTGGTCACTAGCCTGGTTTCCAGTCTACCGGGTATGAAGCGGCTTTCTTTGGGGATCCAGGACCTCTTCGCCGCCGGAGTAAGCCAGGCTCCCCGGTATGTTTCGCATCGATATCATGCCGCTAAACTCTATCCAGGGAGCCTAACTTCAACAGGACGGCAGGCCCGAAGATAGCCCACCCAAACCACGACAGGACTGGACACCAAAATGCCACAAATACCTCTGACATACGCATAATAAACGGCAAGTAAATGCAACAAGATACGCCAACGTTACGCATACTTTATGGGTAATAAAGACGCAGTTTAAGCTGCTGAAAGTCAACTGAAAATCCAAGAAATAAGCACCATATACGCAACAAATGATACCTTTACACACACGTATATTGGCCGTAAAAGTGCTTCAATTAGAAATAAACGTGAACTTTAAATACGTTATAAGAGCATTTTAAAAAGTATTTATGACAACTTTAAGCAGCTGAAAGGCTACGTGAAAACCGGAAAATACGGATCCATCCGCACCTATCCGTCATCTTTACACACACTTATATGACCCGTAATAAATGCTTAAAGAATGAAAAAACGTTAACTTTACTTACAATTTAAAAATATTTTAATCATCATTTAAGACATCTTTAAGTGCTTAAAGGCTACGTGAAAACCGGAAAATAAGGATCCATCCGCACCTATCCGTCATCTTTACACATACGTATATCATCCTTAAAAATGCTTAAATAATAAAAAATACGTCAACTTTACATACAATTTAAGACTATCTTTATCATTATTTAAGACATCTTTAAGTGCTTAAAGGCTACGTGAAAACCGGAAAATAAGGATCCATCCGCACCTTCGTC
>NW_017802736.1:2792-72152 GCF_001625305.1 Branchiostoma belcheri
GACTATCTTTATCATTATTTAAGACATCTTTAAGTGCTTAAAGGCTACGTGAAAACCGGAAAATAAGGATCCATCCGCACCTACGGAAAGACCACGTAACGTCGATCTTTACGTACTCGTATAAAACGTGTATAGATGCGTAAAGACGGAATATACGTTGACTTTAAGCATAGTTTAAGCATCCGTAAATATCGTTTTTCGTGCCGTGATAGAATTCGGTAAAAAAAGGAGTAAAATTATTTAAGTCCGGCCGCGGGAAGGTTGTTTCTTTCCCTCCAAACTGCGCGGCCAGTCAAACCCCAAGGCGGTCAAACGCCCCTAGCAAATATTCTCCGATACATAGCCAGCGTAGTTAGTCTGGTAGAGACTAGGTTGTATATGCCGCACTGCGAAACAAGAATGAGCGTTGGTGACGAACTTGCAGCAAGGAGCTTCCCTGTAACCAGCTTAAAGAATAGCTTTAAATAGACCAGTTGTCCATAGTTTAGCTTGTCACAGTTGTGAAACTGAAGAATTTCGAAGGCTACTGTACTGAGCCTGCTACTAGTGAACACTGTACAGCCTATCTGCCGAACAACGGTAACGGTTTACAGGACGTACATACTACACTGCCTCATTAAAAACGTACACACATACTCACCCTGTAGATATCAGATGTACAACACTGAGAGTTAATTGTAGACGAACTTGCAGCAAGCTTCCTTGTGAACAGCCTAAAGAGGAACTCGCGATCATATGGCGGACAAAAGCGGAAGACGGACGTTGATATGGTCGCCGTACGAAAGTGAAAGTTCCTTCTTTTCAGTGACGTCACCGCTGACATTGTATCGGGCAATACAGATACAGATACAGATGTACAGTACTACATGTAGTACTTAGTGTCTAGGCTGGTCCGGTATTACTAATACTACTAATGTACGTGTGTAGCGCACGCGGTATCCTAGTACATGTGATTTCAGTAACATATTCAGTACCTTCACAATTCGCAAGGGGTCCCCACTGAAGACGCGCATAGACTGCAACCAAAACGTTCACTTTGTAGGTAAGGAAATAGAAATAAGAAACAAGAAGCCATAGGTGACAATTCTCCGTGAAGTATTATATATTGCAACAAAAAGAAGTAGCCATTGGCGACAATTCTCTGTGAAGTGTGATAAATCGAACAAAGAAAAATTGTTTAAACGCGCGTCGGCTCAGTCATCTTAAGACGCAACAACCAATCAGAGATCCGAAATGCCGACACGTGACGCGGGGTTTGCATACAGTCTAAACAACGGGGAAGGGCGCGCGAAATATTTTTGCGTAAATATTCAGCGCCGTGTTTCAAGAGATTAATACCGGGAAACAAATTCTTTTCTTGTTTTGAACGCATAAACATGCATTTACGCTAATCTAGTATGATTCAGGGTTACTTTTTTTTTACCTGCCATGGCCAGATTATCTAAAGATGTGTGTATTGTGTGTACAATCTACAGAAAGAGAAATGTACATCAGGTCCGATCATCCAATTTTCACGTTTCGGTTTTTTGGACTCGGTTCATGAACGTATTTTGGTTTGGCTCCTGGAATGTGCGAAAAAAATGACTCCCGGGACTGTCTACATGGAACACTCGCACATTCGCGGTGTATCAGGACAGCGCGACTGGTCGGCATTAGCGCAGTCCCTGTAATTAGTAACAGTTGCACATCAATCCGGCCGAAAGCATGATTGTGTAACACAGGCTACTTCTTCATATACCGGCTCATACTACACGACGCCTTTACAACTAGCAAATCATAAAATTACCCGATCTACTAGTACTGTATGTGCGGTTTACCAGCCCCAGACCACATCCGACCACGAGGTAGAACACATTGATGGGTTGCTCAAAAATATTGTCCATGTTTACAAAGAGCTGCTCCACTAACACTATGGAGCGGCCCAACCCAAAAATATTGGCCATGTGTCGTTGCTAGGACGACCGGCCAGTTGCTACGTGACTAAATACACGCCGCCACTAGGTCGCCACACCCGACCAGTTTGAAATCGATAGGATTACGTTATCGGTATTAACATTTCCTAATGTTGACCATCAGCCCCGCCGCGACTTACTACCGGTGACATAAACGGACGACAACATTTCAACGACATGGGGATGTTTCGAAAATAAGCATTTACTCCAATATCAAAACAGCTACGGTAAAAAAAAAAGACGTGCATCATCCCGGACATAATGCAACACCACATGCGAAATTACACAAAAATGCGACGTACGGAAGAATGCGTTTTGGCTGCGAACATCTTCCAAAAAACTTGGCATCTCTTAACCATGGGCAAAAACATCTGGAACCACTTATAAAAACCACCCCGTATCTGCATGAACTTTTACCCCCCCCCACCCCACTGCTATTCCAAACAACGCGTTTTTCTGGACCATTCCAATTCGCCTCGTAATTGTAGGGGTGCGTCTGCGATATTACATTGACCGCGAAAGCAGCAACGGCAAAAATACACATTCGTGCATCAACACGGGCATGCCCGCAGACGGCGTATAAAATTGCGTGCCGATTACACAAAGAGAACCCAGTGTTTTGACTGCGAACATGAAAAATCAGCCGATTACAACACTCCGTCCGGAGGTCCTGACCTCCTTCACGGAGTAACAAGGTGAAAGTTATCAATATGCTGTAATTTCCTTTCCATGCGCGATAATTCAATTTCGTGGTTGTAGCAGGAATGAATAATAAAGACTGTTTTGATTTGTAATCTCCAAGCAGGCTTCTCTGGGGGCCAGAGGAGTCCAGTTTGCCTCGTACTGGTTACGGGCTGGCCAGTAGACTCCCGTTGCCCCCAAGAAGTCTGTTTGGGGTATCTGTATCTGTATAGCCGGTATAACCGCCTTTCGGCGTAACACACCAGCTTCGCAGGCACGCGGCGCGGCGGCAGCTGGCTACATTACACCGATCAACTTGTTACACCTAACCCTTAAACTTCTAATTCTAGACATTGTTTAAAACTATCTATTGACAATGCCCCTACTGATCTTGGTGACAGCGAGTTCCACTCTGCGATAGTTCTAGGAAACAATAAAGTCTTGAACAACTCAATCACCTAATATCTTCTTAGAGAACCTCTGCTACCAGACAACTACCTAAACCTACGGCCTATTCCATAGGATTGTAAAAGTAGAGATGTTTCTAAAATATGCATTTGCTTCTATATCAAAACTGCTAGGGTGAAAATAAAAAGACGTGCATCATCACGGACATAATGGTACACCACATGCCCAATTACACAGAAATGCGACGTACGGAAGAATGCGTTTTGGCTGCGTACATCTTCCAAAAAACTTTAGCATCTCTTAAGCACGGGCAAAAACACCTGAAACCACTAATCGGCGCCTCACCATATCTGCCTAAAGTTCCACACCCCCCACCGCTATTCCAAACAACGGGTTTTTCTGGACCATTCCAATTTGCCTCATAATTGTAGGGGTGCATCTGCAATATTACATTGACCGCGAAAAGCAGCAAGGGCAAAAATACACATTCGTGCATCAACACGGGCATGCTCGCAGACGGCGTATAGAATTGCATGCCGATTACACAAAGAGAACCCAGTGTTTTTACTGCGAACACGAAAAAAACAGCTCTTCACAACACTCCGTCCGGAGGTCCTGACCTCCTTCACGGAGTAAAAAAAGAGCTCGGGCGCAGAAATACACACCGCGCGCGTCACGCCTCATGGACGATAATAGTGTCAGACTTTAGTAAAGCTTGCTGGCTGTGATAGGGTTACTTGGCGTTCTTCTTCACCTTGCTTGGACGGCAACAGGTTACATGAGAAGCTAGGAAACAAAGGGACGAAATGTAAACTCGCCATACTCTGTTGAGTTGAGGAGCGTGAATAGAAGCTCCTTTGTTGAGTGGCTGTCAACACATGAATCAAAGGTGTCGCGGTTGAACCTAGCCTCTACCAGGCTTCGGGAGGCGACTGGAAAGAGTAGAAATTGGCCAATTAAAAATAGAGAGATGACATACCGGAGGAGTTGGTCTGCTGGAGAGAACAGTTTGCCTCTCCGGGAGTATAACTCCCCCGGCATGTTATCTCTCTATCTGGCCGATTTCTACTCTTTCAGCCGCCTCCCGAAGCCTGGTAGAGGCTATGCGAAACGCTCCCTTATTGTGATGTCGTTATGACAATGACCTGACCTTTCCACAGGTACGTGAGACGGTGTAACGTTACAGGTTTATATAATAGTGCAGCCTGTGGGGGGCTTCAGTAGCAGGATGTAGTCCCGGAGTCCGGCCACGGTTTTTTCTGGTAAAGCACAGCCGAGAAGGACGACTCATGAGCTCAGTTTTAGCTTTAGTAGGGCGTGAGGGAGGTATTCTTTAAAAGGAAAGGCCCAACCGGCAAAGTCCTGTAAAAAGAACGTTAAAACTTGAGCGAGGTCGTCGCCAACTCAGGGCCGCGGTTGGGCCGTAGAGCGGCGGGGCCCGAGGCCATGGGCGCGACGTCGCTAGCCCGGCCCCGCCTAGTCTTTCTTTCCAAACGGTCCGCGGTGGAGAAAATTGAGTCAGACGCTCTAAAAGTGAGGTTTTCGGAAGGACGTGGCGCGCTCATATCGGTCCTGAGGCCGAGGACGGAAGAAGGAACCGGCAAGAACCAAAGGGAGAAACTTAGAGACTTGTGCAAGATCGTCGTCAACTGTTTTTCCACCTGCTGATATAAACGTGAGTTCAAACATTTTTTCTTCAGTCAGTAACAGGGTTCGAAATACGTTTTCTCAAAGGCGAAGTTGCCCATCGAGACTTTAGGTTGTCTGCTCTTCAAGCAGAGGTTTGGGTTTGGGGTTATTTTTTGGCGTGTTTTTATGCTTTTTTTATCTGGGTTTCTCTTTTGCACTTAAATTTTTTCCCCACATAAAAAAGCCTAAAAACACGTCAAAAATGATCCCAAACTCAAACCTCTGCTTGGAGAGTAGGCAAGGTTGCCGTCAACACCAAAAGTTTATTTGAGACGGCAGCCGTAAGTCAGACCACCTGTAAAGGGATCACTAACATGATGGCCGAGGCGGGACACTGCTTATTTCAGAAGCCATTAAAAGCCGAAAAAAATGGCAGCTTGCACGCCGGGCAACCTTGCGACTCGCGAGAGTGCAAAAGCATGCCCGTAGCCAGGACAGCCCCCACAGGGCTCAAAGGTCCACTTTTTATCTAAAGGGCCAAGATTTTTCTTTAAAAGGTGGACTTATTTGTATTACCATTGGGGTTGGACTCCTAGAAAAACTAAGTGCGTAGGTCTCAGCTTTGATGTTCTGCTGGAAGTACAGCTTTGTGTCGTCTAACAGACAGTCCAGAAGACCTCCTCGGGGCCTGCCTTTCCTTGCCGCGAGCTTTCTGCTGAAGGCGATGTTGAGGGCCTTTTGTGCAGGTGATTCAGGTGACACGCGGAGAATGTGTCTGAAGAAAGTCCATCTGCGCCGGTGGACTTCATTTTGAAGGGGAGAGGAGTTACAGATCTTGTACAGCTTGGTGTTGCTAATGTGGTGTTGCTGCAAATATCCAGCTAAGCGTCTTAACTGCTTCTTGTGCCAAGCGTCAATTTTACTGACTAACTGTTCCGTTAGCCCCCATGTGCCGCAGTTCTAAAGCATTACAGGTACTCGTAGGACGTAAATGTTTAACTTTTTTGCTTTAGCTCCAGGGAGACAGGTTGTGCTCCCCACATGTACCACATCTTCTTAACTGCTGCGTTGGCCGACTGTATTCTTCCGTCGATGTCGCTGGCGATGCCTTGCCTAGAGCGACTTTGACCTCCCTTTTCCAACAGATATGTATCCGTTCGGTCTTGGTGGCGTTGCAACTACAACTCCAGCAGGACCTTTATCGCCTCCTGGTGTATGTTCTCTAGGTGTTGGTAAGAAGTGCTGATGAAGTCAGGGTCATCGGCATATTGGGTCTCTCGTGCAGCCTGAGCCGCTTGTCTTCGGCAGGAGTTGGTGGGTAGGTCTTACGCAGATCACGGAGGGATGCCTCATTGTAGACGTTGAATAGCTGTGGACTTAGGCTGTTGCTTTTAATACTGAATAATTTTAATTATAGTGCATTTATTGGCGCGTCTTGTTTTGTTACATTCATGATCAGCCACACTTAATAGCATGACGCGGGAAGAACGGAGTACATGTATTATTAGCAGACTTCTCGTGTTGGCTACGGGCTGGCCAATAGACTCCCGTTGCCTCCCAAGAAGTCCGCTTGGAGTGTTTAGGTTTGCCTGGAGCATGTAGAAACAGAATTTGCACAACCCTGCGGCACAGATCTCAAATAAACACCGCAGAAATAAACACCGCGCGCGTCGCGCACTTCGGACGATAATACTGCTTTAATAGCATTAGACTTACAGTATTACTTACAGCTTACTAGTGTTACCTGCCGTTCTTCACACCTTGTTTGGACGGCACACAGGGGGTTACATGAGAAGCTT
This sequence comes from Branchiostoma belcheri, assembly GCF_001625305.1. Classification (NCBI taxonomy): domain Eukaryota; kingdom Metazoa; phylum Chordata; class Leptocardii; order Amphioxiformes; family Branchiostomatidae; genus Branchiostoma; species Branchiostoma belcheri. Next base: position 9,262 of record NW_017802736.1, read on the forward strand.
GGAAACAAAAGGACTTAATATTCAGACTGTCGACTTGCTGTTAATACGTGAGAAGGGGGTAAACTAGACTCTCCATGCTCTGTCATGTCTGTGGGCGTCTGTCAACACATGGGACGTCAAAAGAGGCGTGGCTTAATACCCCCGTCACATTGTCGACGAGCTTCGGCCGTATTTGTCAATCGCCGAAAGATCGGCCGATTTTGAGATCGACCGACGATCGCGCGTATTTTTGCCTTGAAAATCGTCGCCGTCACATTGTGCGAGGGTCGGGCGATCGCTTGGGAATACATCTATGATAATGAAGTCCCTATGACATGGCAAGCAGATGAAGCAAGGCCCAAAGGCCAGTGTATCCACCTAAAAATGAATAGTTTGGACAATTTTTATGTTTGACCCGTCGTTATATTTTTTAGCAAAGTAATGGAGCGGACTGGCAGAATGAAATAGAAATAGAAACAGGAATTCTGTGAAAGATCCAACTCAAATACTACCACAAGAGCCACAAATGTACACTACCGTCTGGTTAACACAACGACCACATTTTTAACCAGACAGGAGTCGGCCGAAGCTCGCTCGACACACGGGCGTACGTCGCCCGAGTTACGTTCGACGATCTATCGATGCTCGCACGATTTCTACACCATTCAACCAAAACGTACAACAAGACATAATGATTATCATTATATCAAAATCTTTTTATACACGTGTACCTGAACAAAGCTAATAATATATGTTGTTCTAAAACTTTGCCTGTATAATTGTGTCTAAAATAGTATGAATCTTCCGGTAAACAAGATTATTAGTCATTCAATGTCAACAAAGTAGACAGAGGTAAAAAGACCCATGCAATATAAACTTCAACTAGTAAGTAATATCTATCACATGAAGGCACCCTAAGGAAAAAAAATCAACCTCATTCCAGAATGAACAAGTGTAAACGTTAATTTATTATACAATCATCTGAAATAAGGGCCGGCACACACCTCCTAAAAGGACAAGAGTAAAGGATTTCATGTGCGTTCAATCAGTTGAGGTCAAAATCTAGGCATTTGGCCTTGGCATCTTTTTAAAGTGCTTTTGTTCATTAACGAATGTTGATGTAACAAAAGGACAAAGGACGATTTTGTCTATTTTTATACTTTCTCGTAAACATAACGTTAACAATCAGTGGGACGTTGCTCCTGCAAACCTTACACAGTATACTGTCAATGCAATCTCAAAGAAATGTCACAGGTGCTAAATAAATAATAACTTAACAGGAGCTCGGCCGAGGCGTCATGTGATAGATATTACTTACTAGTTGAAGTTTATATTGCATGGGTCTTTTTACTTATTTACCTACTTTGTTGACATTGAATGGCTTGTTTACCGGAAGATTCATACTATTTTAGACAGAAGTATACAGGCAAAGTTTTAGAACAATATATCTTATTAGCTTTGTTGAGGTATCCGTGTATAAAAAGATTTTGATATAATAACAATCATTATGTCTTGTTGTACGTTTTGGTTGAATGGTCTATAGATCGTGCGAGCATCGATAGATCGTCGAACGTAACTCGGGCGACGTACGCCCGTGTGTCGAGCGAGCTTCGGCCGACTCCTGTCTGGTTAAAAAGGTGGTCGTTGTGTTAACCAGACGGTAGTGTAAATTTGTGGCTCTTGTGGTAGTATTTGAGTTGGATCCTTCACAGAATTCCTGTTTGTATTTCTATTTTTTCTGCCAGTCCGCTCCATTACTTTGCTTAAAAAAATATAACAATAGAAAGTTCATTGCAAATACATGCCCGAGGGCTAATTGCGGTTACAAACAACATAAGAAAGAAAATACAGTGGTATGTGAGACTATATCTACGTCTAGCATTATACTATATTCTACAACATGCATGGTACTAGATTTACTGGGTTTGACTTCTTCTTTTTAGGCAGTGGAAGACGAATTTACCCACTTCTTCTATAATATGTGGGTTCTTTGATTTTAGTAGTAAAAATGTTTTTTTGTGGTTGGGAACGGTGGGGAAGTAAGGGTCCATTACTTCCCCACCGTTCCCAACCACACGGTGCTAAATAATTGTTTTCTGATGTCGTCATAAAATGGACAGTTAGAGATGAAATGAATTTCGTCTTCCACTGCATTTGAGGAGCAATATTTACAAATTCTCTCCGACACAGGTAGTTTCATATATCGCCCTTTTTCGATTTCCAGGGGGTGGGCACTGATTCTAATTTTACTAATAGCGGAGCGCTGCTCGAAGTCACAGTGTTCTAGGTATTGTTCTAGACAGTTATCAGTTTTACATTTTCTATAGAATCTCAGTTTACCAGTATTAACAGACAAGCTATGGAAGAAAGTTTGAATGTACATGTCTGAAAGTCTTGTCCTTAAAACTTTATACATATGTTGAGGATCACAGGTTGTACTATCAATATGCAGTAGGTAGGAATATCCACAGTGGTCGAGGATCTCCTTCACTCGCTGTAACAATGTCCGTCTACTACTATATGACAGGGAATTACGTTGTAACAGGAGTGCGTCAACTTGCAGAGGGTGTGTATCGGTATTAAGTTGTGTCAAGTGTGTCCAGAATTTAACAGTACGAAGGGATATATCTAAATCTAACGGGAGTCTTCCTAGTTCTGCTCTAGCAGCTACATTACTACAATTTCTATGCACCCCAAGTACATTCTTAGAGAAACGGGTATGGGAACTTTCGATTGGTGAGGTCTCATTTACAGGATCTTTTCCCCAGATCTCACACCCATACAGGAGTATTGGTTTGATTCAAGCGTCAAATATTCTGAGCAGGCACTTCGGAGAGACAGAAGAACGTTGTAAAGATTTGAGACTAAACATGGCTTTCCTTGCTTTGAGTGAGAGCTGTTTTGCAAGTGAGAAGCTACCGGATGAGGTAATATTCAGGCCCAAGTAGCAGTAGGACTGGACTGTGTCCACTTTGTCCTGTCCAAACATAAAACTTTGGTGTGGGAAAGACCGACCAGATTTGTTAAAAATAATAACTTTCGTTTTCTTTAAATTAACTTGAAGTCTCCATTTGGCACAGAACTCTTTCAATCTATCTAGAGCGCTTTGCAGTCCTTTATCGGACTCGGAAAGTAATGCAACGTCGTCTGCGTATAACAGACACGATACAAATAAACTATGTAGAGAGGGCGGTGAGCATTCAATATCATCAAGTATATGTACTGAATAATTTATGAAAAGATTAAAAAGTGTCGGGCTAATGCTTAGGTCACAATTCAAGAAAGGGGCCCGCTCGGCGCGTGTTCGGCGTGTTTTTTGGCACTACCGAACGGGACCTGGACGGAGACCGGCGGGCTTCCCGACGGCTACCGGCCTATTTTTGGCCCCGCGCGGTCGCCGAATCGATTTTAACTCAGAGTTAAAAACACTTCGGGCCCCGTTCGGCGAAATACGCCGAAGCGACGCCGTAACCTCACTGCCCGGGACCCGTCGGGCGGCCGAACAGGCACCTGCCTAAGATTATGACGTCACATGTGCTGATCAGTGCATCAGATGGTCAGGAAAAGGGGGCTATAGGGAGCATATATAAACTCCTGCCTCAGACTACGTCGCACAGTTCACCACGTGTGTGTTACATCGTGTACTTGTGTGTGTTACAACTTGTATTTGTGTGTCAGAATGTCGAAGGGCAAGGGAAAACAGCCGGCACGGCTCTCTTGCCAACTTCATAAAACAGATCATGACAGGAATAGAATGTGTCTGACATTATCTCTTGTTACATCATATGCCTTCGTAATAAAATGGAATCAGAAGTTATTGGCATTTATTTTCAGTCCAAATTTCAACAGAAGTAACGATATGCAGTGGTTTTATTGCTCAATAGCAAGGAGCTGCCACGGCACACTTCCTGCGTCACTGCTGAAGTACTTCCTGCGTCACTGTTGAAGTACTTTCGAAAGTAGGCCCTCGGTTAAGCTAAGGTCCCAATTGCACCGGTGCCCGTCGGGGATGTAGCCCCGGCTGGCCCCGGCCGGGTTCAGGAGTCGAGCGGGCATCGGCTGTCGTGGTCACAATTAAAAGTTTCCTTCAGTAGCATTTTGCTAGAAATTTTGTCACCCTCTTTGGTCGGTATCCGGCAGGCACCCGGCAGGTACCCAGCAGATTCTCTGACGATGTCTTGTATTGACCTATACGTAATGCAGAATTCACCTATTTGTTGTGATCATTTGATCTGTGAGGTCACACATTTTACCCGGGTTTACGAAGTACACACCTTCATTCTGTTCATCTGGTCTGTGACGTTAGAAATGTGTCCCGGTGGAATGCCGGCAACCGGAGGGGTACCTCTCGGTGTTCTCACGATGAGGTCACGGCGTTTTTTTGTCAGCGGGGCCCGGGTAGAATTTAACTCAGAATTAAATTCTTATCGGGGCCCCGACGGGCCAAAAAATAGCCCGGTAGCCGCAGGGTGACCCGCGGGGCCACGTCGGGGTCCCACCCGAAAGTGGTAAAAAACAGCCCGGGAACTACCCGCCAGGGCCCCTTTTCCCAATTGGGACCTTAGCTTTACTTTTGCGACGCACCAGTTCTGCCTGCCTCTCTTCTTCAGCTACTTGAAGTGAACGGTATCAGGCAGTGCAGCGCTTATATATGTACCTGCTCAAAAACACGAGAGGAGCCCGTCGGGATCCCGCCAGGGACCCGCCAGGGACCTGACAGCTGCCCGGCCGAACTGTAAGAGCCGGTCGGCACCCTACCACACGCCGCACGGGTCAAGACGGGCGACTGACCGGGCACCGGACGGGTCCCTGACAGAAACCGGCCGCAAAAGTTTATGAATATTAATGAGAGCCGCCGGCCGGAGCACAAGCAGGCCCCGACAGGGAACCGTAAAGGAACATTTAATTGTGACCCTGACAGTACGGCGCACGCTCGGCGTCATGACGCCGGCCGGCGTCTACGCCGAGGACATGCCGAACGGGCGCCGTTTCAAATGTGACCTAAGCATAAGATTACACCCTTGTCTGACACCTTTCACAGTTGCAAATGACGGCGTTAGCCCGGATGATGTTTTGACGCATGTCTGAGGTTTGGAGTACATGCATTTAATTAACTTATAGAAATTTCCACCTACTCCCGAATCTAGCAATTTGTAGAGGAGTCCTTCTCTCCAAACGGAGTCGAAGGCTTTCTTAAAGTCAACGAAACATGAATAAATACGTCTATTTTCCGATATTTACTTAGAAGTGTGTCTATCACAAAGAGGTTGTCGCTCGTTCTGAATTTGGTCCTAAAGTCGGCTTGGTTGGGCGATATAAGTTTATTTTCATCTAGGAAAGTGGTGAGGCGTGAGTTAAGTACGGAGGTAAATAGCTTGGCCAAACAGCTAGTAACTGATATCCCCCTATAGTTACTGGGATCATCTTTTGCCCCGCCCTTATGTAGGGCGACAATGTGGCTATTACGTATACACCATTCCTGGGGGAAATAGCCATTGGACAGAAACAAGTTGAATAATTTGGTAAGTGGTCTAATAAGAATGTGTGGGGAGCATTTTAGCATTTCATTTAGAACTAAGTCATTTCCAGAAGCCTTGCCATTCTTGAGGTTTGAGATAGCGTTTTTGATTTCATTGCTCTGTATCGGGACGTCTAAGTTGTTATCGACTATAAGTGCGTCTTCTAACTCTGATAATTTATTTTTGATCTGAATTTGGAAACTGCTGGGGGGGCTCTGTGGCATTGAGTTGAAGATTCTCTCCATACAGTTCTTTAAAGTGCAGGTGGAGAGATTCGTCGGGAATTGATTCTTGAGTTGAAATGATGTCTTTTGATTTGTAGTTTTTCAAGAGTGTCCAAAAGGCTGATGGATTGTTAGTGGAGAAAGAGCTAGTTTGTTTGAAGATACAGTCTTTGTAGTCTTTTTTAGTTTTCCGTATTAGTCTGGTGTACTGTTTTTTCTTTGTAAAGTATGAGCCTCTTATATACGGATCACGCGGATTGTTTGACAGTAGCTTGGCTAAGTTGCGAAGTTCGATTCTGGCAGACGCACAGGTCTGATTGAACCATTTTTTCTTGTCCTTTTGGTTCTTACATTTCCCGCGTTGTTTTTTTTGTACAACGTAGTGATAAACACTTTTCACCTGCCTTTTGTAATGGTAATACGAAGTCTTTCAAAGCTAGGTTTCGCGTTACCTTCTAATATTATTGAAAGTTTGCAATGGTCTGAGAATGGGGTCAATTCGTGAACATGGAAGAATGTGGTTTTACGTAATAGAATATTTTCACTAGCTAATACATAATCAACTAAACTACATCCTTTTGGTTGATAACATGTCGGCTTTCCAAACATGTCGCCTGGAGTTCGCCCATTGAGAATTCTAACTTTACTGTTTATACACAAATCAATCAAATTTTTACCAAACACATTTGCCGGTCCTTTATCCATATTAGTCCTAGGGAGGGGATGATCGAAGTCGTAATTTAGGGGTAGGGTTTGGGAATCTATAGGGGTGTCGTCAATTATGTAATCAGGCAGAGTTCCTACACGAGCATTCAGGTCACCTCCTACCAATATTTCGCCAAGGTTACTATAGTGTGAGATTTCTTCCTCGAGAACATCAAATATATCGTAGTTTCTATTTGTGTGGATGGTTGACCTATTGGGGCTTATATAAACATTTGCCATGTATATATCAGCAGTATGGTTAAACAGCTGTTTATCTAATTTGATCCATAAAATGTCTTCACTTTTACTTTCTAATTTGGTAACAAAGTTCTTATATTGCTTTTTAAACAGAAAAAGTTGCGCTTGGCTCTCTTAGATTCTGTTCTTGTGCTGCTAAAATGTAAAAAATCAGGAAAAGTTAACTCACCTGAGTGCCAAGTTTCCGATAGGGAGAAGAAGTCAAACCCATTGAATTGACTAACAAATTCGCTATCCTCAAACTTATTACCTAGTCCATGAACGTTCCAAAAACCAAATGAGATACCAAAGTTCTTAATATTAGATTCAGTTATCAGTCTCTTGTTCAAGTTCTTTGTCCGTGAAAGGCACATGTTCAACCTGAACCATATGGGCCAGGTCTTTCATTGAGTCCGAAAGATGAGTCGTGCGGACGTCCGAACCAGCTTCTTTATATCATGTTGAAGAACGGGTAGGGGGAGGTCCGAACCAGCCGGGACGTCCAACGTTGTTCCGAGGCGCTCTGTACGCCTCTGCTGGGGAGGGCCACTCTCTGAACCACTGTACCGGTGGTGTTTGACGGTTAGGGCGGAACATAGGAGGGGCAGGAGGAGGCCGTCCTTCTGGCATCGTTGGTGGGGGGGAGTCACGGTGACTGTTAGGAGGACTTGGCGACTTGGGGCGGTTGTAGTACGTGCCACCGTTCCTATAGGCCCTTTCTGATACGAAGGGTGGTTTCGTTTGTCCACTATTCCTCCTGGGACGGTACTGATTGGGCGCGTCTGATCTGACGGGCCCATCTCGTCTGTTGGACGAATAACCATTCCTCCTTTGTCTTGGGGGGGGAGGCATCATGGTAATCCCCGTTGGCCTTGTCTGTGTTGCGACGGGAAGACCTTGGTGGGAGCCCAAGGGCATTCGTGGCTTTCTTCTTGAGATTAAACGCCAGGACTCTAGTACCGTCTTCATTTAAGTGATACCCATCTTTTTCAAACATGTGTTTGTTGTAGTCACTTTCGTTCCACAGCTGTGGATGGTCAACATATAGCAGTGAGTCGTTCGCTTTGCACATGTTTTCGAGATGTTGGTTTACTGACAAAATGTCCTTGCTGATATTTGGGCGGTAGGAGTTGGCATTTCTTCTAGGCGGAACAGCTGAGATTACGACCTTAGCGTCTGGGAATAGTGATTGAGTGGTGCTCACAGCTACTTCAAACTCTGAGATGACAGTTTCTTTTGGTTTCGCTATCAAGTCGTTTGTTCCAAGGTGCAGAATTACTGTGTTTGGGGTGGTCTCCTCTTTTGATATGTTCTCTAGGACTGTAGGCGTTATGTAAAGATTGGGAGACCAGTAGGGCCTTGGCATGTCTGCAGAGGGACACAACAGGTTTGGCTTGAGTTTGTGCGCGTTAGAGTCCCCGATCAGCACTACGCGTTTGGGGCGCCTTGGCACAGGAGCCTCCTGAGTGTTGCTGTTTGTGGGGTGGGAAGCCTGTGTTGTTTGAGGGATCATGTCTTCATCACTCCCTTGTTGACTTAGCGCCTCGAAACGGTTTCTTGTAGGTAGGGAGTACTCCAGTGCAGGGTTTGCGGACTGGTTAGTTGCGGACTCGTCATTCTTCAGTACACCAGTTTTTTGCTGCGCGCTGTTTCTAACAGTCACTAATTGTTCCTTGACATTTGTGATTTTGACCTTTAGCACATCTTGTGATAGTTTCATGTCGTCCATCTCTTTCTTCGTAGCCGTAGATGTACTTTGAAGCGAAGCGATGGTGTCCTCCAGCTGCTGGACTCTTCTACGCAGCCTTTCGTTATCTTCCCGGAGTTTCCGGACTTCAGTGTCGTCTTTCTTGTTGGTAGATTCAACTGACTCCAGTTTACTTGTTAAAATATCCATTTGACTGGAGACGCGCGATTCAAATGTGTTGGTTTGCAGCTTTAAGCTGGTTTCCACTTCAATCATCGCCCTTTGTAGCGTTTCCAGTTTGTCGGCAATCGTAGACAAAGGAACATCATTTGGCACCTTGGGCTCGTTGTCAGTGACTTTTGTCGCGGGGTTGTCACGATTACCATGTGGATGATTGCTGCCATTACCCTTGTCTGTTGGCTTTGTTGTGTTGATTGATGGCCCGGCGGCGTTCTTCTCAAGTGACTGGCTCTCAAGCGTAGGTGTAACCCTTGGGGGGTGGCAATTAATACAGAAGTATTTCTCTTCTGTGTTCCTCAAGACCGACTTTGTTGATTCGTCTAAGCCAGTGCAATCAAAATGAGTCCAACTTGTACAGTCACTACAACCAACAAACTCATCTCCATCATCTTCCTGTTTGTTACAGACAACACACACAGTGATCATGATGGACCTCAGTAAAGTTAAGTCAATTTTGACCCTCCAGCCTAATTAACTCCTGACCCAACTTTCATGCGTAATTCACAATTTCCTGATGTTTTCTGTCCAAAATTGCAGACATGTTTTGATGATGCATATTGTTAAGATACAATCTGACCACATTTGTTTCACATATACCTTATCCATATCTCAATATTAATATAATAAGCACTTGTCAATTTAGCTACCTTTAAACACCTCGTGCTTCGCACAGACATACTTTTTGTCTTCGTCAGAAGGACTATGAAATTGTCTCGCTGGAGTGTGGGGAACTGCGGATTTTGCGATATAACTCTGGAAGGCATGATTCGACGTCCATGATTTTTGGCAGGCAGATTAACGCTGTTGAGGCCGAAGTCAAGTACAAGTTTCGGCTTCGTGGGGGGTCCGTGCGTCACGTTAGTGCACCTTTTGTGTTTGTGGCTTGTTAGCAAGATAACTCAAGTATTTGTAAAATGTTGATTATAATTCTTGGTGTGGTGCTTACTATTGTCGGGACCAAGGTTAAGTTCGTTACTGAGCTTCGTGGGGGGTTTCGTTGTGACTACAGGGGGCATTTTGTTAATTTTTCTTGTGAGCAGGATAACTTTTGTATGTGTGGATGGAAGTTAATGAAATTTGATAGGCATGTTACTGTGGTGGTCTCCAAGATTGAGTTCAAAGATGAGAGTCGTGGAGGTCGTTATGTCCCCGTAATAGGACCTTTTGTGTTTAGAAATCCCCCACCTACATCTGCTTGGAGACAGCCGACAGCTGGATATAGCCGGGGAACCCCATAATGGGATGGGATCAAATGACGTTACATTGAGGGATTGTACTATAACTTCAGCAGGGGGAGGATAGGTTGGACATATGTCAGGTTATTTTCTACGGCCACACCAAGTAATTGCTATGGATGACGTCCACTGGAGACCTTAAATCTAATTACCTTAAATTTAAGGCAAGCGCGCAATAAAAACACGAAGGGCCGAAAAACGAGATGCCTAGATTTGGAATATACTAACTGTAGAAGTACAAATGTTAGGACACAAAGAACACAAGAAACAAGTCTTCTATTTGTCATAAAGACAAATTAACAAAACAGCAGTAGTCACCCTGTTCTGATTCTTTCCTTTATAACATCTTCTCTTATATTATATTTTGCGACACTGTCGTGACACTTTCAACACAGTAAGAATTTCTTGAACTTTTTTTTTTCCAGTAACAGTCCAAACTCAAATAACGTGGGGGGGGGGCTAACACGGGTTACGACGCATCTGTATTATCTGCGGCAAACCGTTTCAGGGTGTTCTATACCATAAAAATTGTACAGAGATTCTTTTGTTCTTTAGACCAAATTGATTATTAAAAAGAGTGAAGAATACGCATGTTAATTTCTCTAGAACGATGTACCTCTGACGAAGACATGAGATCTCCGACCTCTAGTTAAAGATAAATTTGGTATGTGCGCATTCAGCAAAGAAAACTCTACAACACCCCGTTGAGGCTGTGTCTAGAACTATAACTAGAACAAAGATTTTTCATATTATATAAAAAAATTGACAAAAATATGCCATTGGAAATATTCATGAAGGCATAGCTGAGCACTGGAATCCTCCAAGATAATGGTCTCAACGAGAGATTGTTGTACAACTTGTCTTCTTTCCAACCATCTTTCTTGTAAGTTGGAATAATATAAACTGAGCAAGCACCACTTGATTAAAAAATGGACTACAAAATTTAGACTTTTGGCATCCCTAGATGTGAAATATGACCTCTTTGTTGTTATTTGGGAACAATATGGCTAATCAATTTGTTGACATAGCACCTCACGGTAGGAGAGCAGACTACCTGGGCAGAACAATGGCCACAGCTGTTCACACCTTTACCCGGCGGTGGCTTACCTGCCAGACACAGCTTGGCTTGGTTTTAAAAACAATACACAAACATGTTCACAAGTATGGGAGGTGTATAAACAATTCTCTTTATCTTATCAGAAGTTTTCAAGTGCAACATACATACACATGTGGTTTCCATAAAAATTAACATGGTCATACCTATCATAAAATGTGACTTTTCAAATAACAGCAGTGCCTTTGGGGGGAAAAAAACTAAGCAAAATGTACATGTGTATCCACAACTCTCAACAAAAGAGACAAAACCAGCAGTGACAGTCAATTATCATGTCTCTTAGACCTCTTTGATGTTGGCTGGCACAAATATGTTCAATTTGTCTGAATCGACCAGCAAGTGGCATAAAAAGCCTGCGTACACAGCATACCGGAGTCATTTCCGTCGAAACACTTACTGTGCACTTCAAGAACTCAAGGTCCTCAACTTCAGGCTATTTGCTATCACTCCACAGGGTGCCAGGTAGCATCCAGCGGCACCCTACCTAAGAAGTTTTCACACTGGGTGGAGAGGGGGCAATTATCGAACAATGGGGAAAAATTGTGAAAATTGCGGTCAAAGGTGGTTTCTATGTGTTGCCAAGGGGAGCCAACGCCCATTTCACTGGGGGCCCAGAAAATGACTTAACTGTACTGAGACTCTTCACACATAACATGCAGGCCGTCAGCTGTCTGTTCGCAGGTAGATGGCGCGGGGAGGTTACCCGGGTACCGTTCGGCGATATCTGACAGAACCATTCCCTGTAGGATGTTGTACTGGGACACTAGCCACAGTACACAACTAGTGCCTTGGATCAGAAGCTTGCTGGTGTCAAAGATTGTTATGTGCACCGAGCCAAGCTCAGTCCCGAGTCTCATGTCATCATCAGTGAACGTTGTGCTAAACTGGACACCGTTAACACCTCGGTCCGTGCCCTTGACCCCGTAGTAGGCCTCGCAAACACTCTTCCACGATGCAATAGATTCACTTGGGATATGAACAGTCAGACACGATGTGTTGTGTTTGACTGAGTAGTGTTCAAGTCCGTGGAGGGGATTGGTAGATTTGCCTCTGTGGGTCTCGAAGTGTGAAAGAAACGCCGCGCTCACCTCTTTGAACTGTTCTCCGGTCTTCGTGAACTTGTGTGTTCTTCTCTCGAGAGGTTTCAGCTTCTTGGCCAGCTCGCGTTCTTGCACATACTCCTGTAGAAATGTCACGTATGCTGAATGTACATCGGAGTACGTTGACGTTTCCGGGAGCTGGAACAGTCCGGGAGCTGGAACAGTTCGAAAATCCGGTCGGCGTCCTTCTGGGGGGAGGGTGACGCCGTCGCCATTTTGGACGCTGACTCGTCCCGAGAAGCGGCGAAGTAAAACCTAACGAATTATTCACTACTGTCGACTAGAATACTAAGAATAACTGTTCTACGTGATCACGAATCACTTGACAAATATAAGGACTCAAATTTCGGACTCAAAACGACCTCTAGGAGGAGAAAAATTACAACATTTGGAGAGCACGAAAAGCACGCGTCGGATACTCAGGTCACGTGACGAGAATCTTTTAACGACAGGTCAAACATAAAAATTGGTTAAACTATTCATTTTTGGTGGATAGACGGCCTTGCTTCTTCTGCGTGCCATGTCATAGGGACTTCATTACCATAGATGTATTGCCAAGCGATCGACCGAGCCTCGCACAATGTGACGGCGACGATTTTCAAGGCAAAAATACGCGCGATCGTCGGTCGATCTCAAAATCGGCCAATCTTTCGGCGATTGACAAATTCGGCCGATGCTCGTCGACAATGTGACGGGGCATAACATCAGCGACTAGTCGCCGGCGATTTTTGAGGTCGCAGAGCTCGTTTCCAGCTCGCGCGTAGCTCGCCCGTAGCTCGTCTCTGTGCGGCCGAAAGTCGGCCGATACTCGGACGTACATCCCACGAGTCTCGGCCGTATTTCGTCTTTGAAAATCGGGCGACGGTCGCTGACTACGGTCGACCCTCGCGCGAGCTTCGCAAAATATTCGGGCGACCCTCTTACGTACCTCGCCCGACTTGCGCAAAGTTTTTAAAGTCGTTCGTGCTTCGAGCGAGCTTCGTGCCAGTGTCGGACGAAGGTTCTACGAGCCTCGGCCGAGCTCCTGTGAAGTTATTTTTTATTCAGCACCTGTGACATTTATTTGAGATTGCATTGACAGTATACTGTGTAAAGTTTGCAGGAGCAACGTCCCATTGATTTTTAAAGTTAAGTTTAAGACTACGAGAAAGGCTAAAAATAGAAAAAATCGTCCTTTCTGTCCTTTTGTTAAATCAACATTCGTTGATAAAAAAAAACCACTTTGAAAAGATGACGAGGTTTTAACTATATAACGCCAAATGCCTAGATTTTGACCCCAACTGATTGAATGCACATTAAATTCTTTACTCTTGTCCCTTTAGGAGGTGTGTGGCCTTATTTCAGATATTTGTATAATAAATTGACGTTTACACTTCAGGGCTCGAAATACTTTTTTCAGCCAGGTGGCGCATGTTGCCACCTGAGTCAAAAGCCAGGTGGCGCCATCAGTATTCAAGTGGCAACACTTCCAAGTTATCATTTTCTTCAAATCTGCTACTTATATCTATTACGCGTTTTCTTCTAGTTAACTACTTAAGTTTTATGTTATAAAATAAAGTAATGTAAAGAACACAAAAGCTCTCAAACAACAATGTTTTAATAAAGAATGCCACCTTTACATGTCTTCATCACAGGGCTGTCGCTGTGGGATTGCCACGCCTCTACATGGCGGCACACTTATGCGGGTGGTGTTACGTGCGCCATGTTCTTCGTTTGCGCAAGGATAATGTTACTCTCATCTGCCAAATAAACATACCCCCCGGAATAAACATACCCCCTGGACAAATCTTCAAAATCTAATGAAAAATGGTATTAGCTCCCTTGATTTAAAAAAAAAATTGGGCATAGGTTCCCCGGATGACCCCTAACCGGGGGCCAACGGTGCTTCCACAAGTTCAACAAGTGAAAAATACATGATACAAATTGTACATGTACTTATTACCTGGAACTTGGAGCAAGTATTCCTAAGGTGTTACGGACATTAATATATACCAAACTTTTTAACCCAATCATATTTCCCAAACAAAATCACATATTGACACAGCTGAACAAATAAAAATGTGATTATGTCTATAAACTCATACTAAAAAAAATTTAGAGACGCTCAATAAAGAAAGTAAGAAAGAAAGAAAGCATGCTCTTAATATCTGGTTCTCCCAATTGTAAAAGCCCCCACAGCATCCAACCGCACATTCATAGAAACAACATTATATTCTGACACTAGAAACCAATAAATTCGGAAAATTTCACGGTAATGTTTACAAATTAACCTTTTAAAAATACGAGTGAATTTTTATTTCTGTCGTTGCCGAAAAAAAAAAAATTTCATGCGTGTAATACTAGTACATGTATCTTGGACGCTTGGATGCTATCTTCACCTTTGACCACTGTGTTGAAAGCAGCAGCAGCAGCGTCGGCCATTTTCATTTACGGCCTCAGAAACTCATATAACGACGAAAACAAGTTGTAGTTGTTATTTTCATGCGTAACATTTCTTCTGGGGATGGATTATTTTTCCGCCGAGCCGCCGAAAACTAGCGTCGCCGCAACCATGCGGTCGGTCGGGCGGCCGGCAGGATTTTGTATCGGCGCGCTTTGCATGTAAACAAGGACAGTCGGAGTTGTTTACATGAAAATTGTGTTGTGAAACGCCAGCGAGGTGTCTGATTTTCTACCAATGAGAACGTTTTCTTTGTGGCGTCATGGCGAGATCGACAATTCATCGACAATTCACAAGATTGTGCCGACAATGGGGCCCGATCCATGCGATTAGCGGCTCGATCCCTACCGCAAATTATAGGTGGCGCGCTGCGCCACCTGAGTTTAGGAATAAGTGGCGCCAAGCAAAATCAGGTGGCGCCGCGCCAGTGCGCCACCGGGTATTTCGAGCCCTGCACTTGTTCATTCTGGAATAAGGTTGACTTTTTTCTTAGGGTGCCCACAAGAACGTTATGTGATATATATTACTTACTACTTGAAGTTTATATTGCATGGGTCTTTTTACCTCTGTCTATACTTTGTTGACATTGAATGGCTAACTTGTTTACCGGAAGATTCATACTATTTTAGACAGAAGTATACAGGCAAAGTTTTAGAACAATATATCTTATTAGCTTTGTTCAGGTACGCGTGTTTAAAAATATTTTGATATAGAACATAAATAATGTTAATAAGATATAATGATAATCATTATGTCTTGTTGTACGTTTTGGTTGAATGGTCTATAGATCGTGCGAGCATCGATAGATCGTCGAACGTAACTCGGGCGACGTACGCCCGTGTGTCTAGCGAGCTTCGGCCGACTCCTGTCTGGTTAAAAAGGTGGTCGTTGTGTTAACCAGACGGTAGTGTAAATTTGTGGCTCTTGTGGTAGTATTTGAGTTGGATCCTTCACAGAATTCCTGTTTGTATTTCTATTTTATTCTGCCAGTCCGCTCCATTACTTTGCTTAAAAAAATATAACGACAGGTCAAACATGAAAATTGGTTAAACTATTCATTTTTGGTGGATAGACGGCCTTGCTTCTTCTGCGTGCCATGTCATAGGGACTTCATTACCATAGATGTATTGCCAAGCGATCGACCGAGCCTCGCACAATGTGACGGCGACGATTTTCAAGGCAAAAATACGCGCGATCGTCGGTCGATCTCAAAATCGGCCGATCTTTCGGCGATTGACAAATACGGCCGAAGCTCGTCGACAATGTGACGCGGGCATTATGACAGTGACCTGACCTTTCCACAGGTACGTGAGACGGTGTAACGTTACAGGTTAGTGCACCTGTGGGGGGCTTCAGTAGTAGGGTGTAGTCCCAGGGTCCGGCCACGGGTTTCCCCGGGTAAAGCAAGAGACAGCAGCGTTACTTTCTACAAAAGTTGCTTGGTATAACAAGTACTGACGTTGACTTTATTACTTGAAGTGTATCATAGCATGAAAGTTCATCTGTGTTGGTACAAATCATTATGAAATAAAGACTGAGCTTTAACTTCCAACACTAGATACAAGTTATACAACTTCCAACCGCGACACATGTTATCTGGCACGTATGACCCGCTACTACGGTCACGTGTCTTTAACGTCACGTTCCAAGAGTAGACGGGTCCATTCCGTGAACAAGGTTGATGGAGTGAACTGAAAATTTGGGGTAAGTCTCGATTCTGTATCTAGTGTTGGAAGCTAAAGTTAAGTCATTTAATATTGAAGTGTATCAGTTTGTTTCACCGTCAGACCCCCGTTGTCATTTTTTTTATTCGTTTATCAAAGAGATGTACATACAGCAAAAAGAAAACAGTGTGGCAAGCCCGTCTTAATACAAATATACTAATACACAGAATACATATTTGTGATGTGACATTTTACGAAGAATGTTTGTCTCGAAAATCATGAAAATAATGCATTACAGAAATAAGGTTTCTTATTCAATGCTGTACTCTTATAGATGTCATATTTTGCAGAAAGTAAACAGTGGTTCAGGTATCTATTTTTTTCATCTTTTCAATTATACCATACAATATAACAATTTTTGTTAGTGCGATATGTTCAGAAAAAGTGTCGAGCCACCATAGGCGAAAGTCATTCCAAAATTTAGTAACATAACTACAATCCACAAATAAGTGACTTAGATCTTGTTTACTATAGCAAAAAGGACATTTCTCTGAGTCTTTAACTCTAATTTTCTTTATATAACAATTTGTCGGCAAAAATCTGTGTATTATCTTATACTGAAAAATTATCCTACAAAAACTCGGGGAACATAAGACAAATCAGACACAGTTTGGCCGGAAAAAGGGAAAAGCTTTAATTTGTGACTTTTCCGAACAAACACAGGTGGGGAAAGGGGTGGTGGTGGGTAAAGAGACAAACAAAAGCAAGACCGGCACCCGCGTGCCGTCAAGTCGAATGGCGTATCATGTGATCGTGTCAAAGGTTACGGGCCGAAACAAAAGTAACAGGGGTTTTCTAGACAATTAACAAAAATTACAATGGTCAATTTTTCCCATTTAACATTCTTAGTACATATGAAAGGTAGTAAATACACATTTTTTAAGCTGTTTTCATGTTTAAAAGTTTTTAACAATTCGTCTTGGCCCGTTGGGGGTTCAAATGTTTGTTTTAAATACATGTCATACAACTGCTTACAAGAAAAAGTATGTGAAGCGATGGTTTCTTCCACCGAGTTATCAAGCTGATCCTTCTTTACTGTATCTTTCCAAACATTAGGAATAGCTGATTTCAGGCTAGAATATCTAAGCATATCCACAGGTGTAAAAGTTATTTCATATTTCTGAGTCAGCTCACCTAATGTCAGGAAGTTACCATCACTTGACGTAACATCACATATTTTCAAAATACCAGCTTGGCACCACCGGCTGTGCAATACAGATTTCCCGCCTACTACAATGTAATATATATCTATTGTTCCAAATAATTTGTTTACTTATGTCGTCTTTAGATTTGGGAACTGATTGCACAATCGACTGCCACGCCTGCAATACTTGACAGTAGAACATCGGTAAATTAGACAGTTCTAAACATGATGTATCAAAGTTACATTTAAATAATAGTTCCCCACCCCACTTACTAAACATATATGCACAACTTTCACTTTTCTCAAGTTTCTTAATCCATGTCGCCTTAAGGGCTTTACATTTGATAGAAAAATCCACCATCGTTAGACCACCTTGGTCTTTCTTCCCTATCACCGTCTTCATTTTCACCTTTGGCTTTTTTTCATCCCAAATAAATTTAAAAATATACCCATTTACTTTCTCTGGAAAGCCAACGGGAACCGGCAAAACCGTACAATTATAAATAAGTTTAGAGATACCAAGTGTTTTAACCAGAACAATTCTCCCAATTGTAGTTAGGTCTCTTGTCCTCCATACATTTAACAATTTCTCCATTACTTTCAGGTGATGATCAAAGTTCAACTTATCACAGTCTTCCTGGTTATATGAAAAATATGTACCTAGTGTATATATAGGACCCCGTGGCCAGAGCACATCCAAAGGCTCATCAATCCTATGTCTGTTGGATCCCATCCACATAGCTTTTGTTTTTTTCTTGCTGACCTCCAAGCCACTACATAGTTTAAAATTTTCTAAAATGTCTAGTAAGTTTTTAGCAGAGTTTTCATCTTTAACAAGGCCAGTTAAATCATCAGCATACATGGATAGTTTTCTCTTACAGCCATAGATCGATAAACCTTCAACAGAGGAATCGGCCCTTATTCTTGAAGCTACTACTTCTATCACTAAGTTAAATAAATATGCTGAAAGTGGATCACCTTGCCTTACTCCTCTACTGACGTCAAACCACGGAGACGAGGAACCATTATTAAGAACACAACTAATGGCATTTTTGTAGAGTACTTTAACCCAGTCTATGAAGTTTTTTCCAAAATCCATTGTTTCCAATGTTTTAAAAATAACTTTACGCTCAATTGTATCAAAGGCTTTTTGAAAGTCGGTGAATAAAGCGACGGTCACAACTCGCCGTACGTGCTTCTGCGTGCTGTCTACGTGCAAAAACGTGGGCAATCGTACGGCATCCGTGCGTGGTGAGTACCACCTCCGTACGGAATCCTACGGATTTGGGAGCACGCAGACACGCCGTAGAACTTTAAGTGCATGTAATACTTTTTTCTACGTGCGGTCTGCGGATTTACCACCCGTGCGTGCGAGTACGTGCGACGCGCGTGCCCCGTACAGCCTATGAGCGTGCAACGTACGGACTCCGTGAGTCTAACTTCACTATTCTCACGTGCAATTGCTGTACGGACAGCGCACGAAGCACGTGCGCGTCATCCGTGCTTACTCCTCACTTCCCAGTTGACCTGCTCAATGACCACGCAGAACACACGGTGCAACGCACGTGGAACGCACCTGATTTCTACAGTATATAAAGACGACTTGACCGGCGACTGCCAACTCCTCTCCAAGATGCCCAGGAAGGCTCAGAAGAAGACTACCAGACAAGACCCAAAGAAACGGGCCGCGGAAGACACCAGGGCGGCTAGTGATGATGAAGTTAACAGGAGGTGCACGTACTTACAACGCGCGAGTGAGTAAGGAAACCGTGCGTACGCCGCACGTGTAGGTACGGCCTGTACGCGGCAACGTAGCAATCGCACAGAGATCGTGCGTTGTAAGCACGTACAACTCACTTACCACTTGCGCAACGTACGATGCACGCAACCGCTGACGGCCAGGCGTGTCGTGCAGACCACGTACGTACACCTTGCGCAACCGTGCGAGTGACGTACTCCCTCGGCCGGCCACCCTACGTTTGCAGAAAAAAACGTAGCAGACGCAGCCACGACAAAAACGTACGGACAAAAAGCACGCACGGCGAGTTGTGACCGTCGCTTAAGGCAAGGGCTGGCAAATTGTACATTTTTGTGTATTCCATTGCATCAGCAATATGTCTTATATTAGTGACTATTTGTCTTCCTTTAATAAATCCAGTTTGGTCTGGATGTATTAATTCTGGCAAAAGTGGTTCTATCCTATTCGCTAAAGTTTTACTTATGAGTTTATAATCCACATTTAAAAGTGTTATGGGGCGCCAGTTTCCAAGTTTTCTTAAGTCGCTATCCTTTTTGGGTATTAAGTGAATGACACCTCGTTTCTGTGATACTGGTAATTCGCCTTTGCGAAAGGAATAATTTGCAGCTAACAGAAGGTCTTTTTCTAAATACTGCCAAAAGTGCACGTAGAATTCCGTTGTTAATCCATCGCTTCCTGGACATTTTTTTTTCCTATTCAGTTGCTGTAAAGCAATGTTAAGCTCCCTTTTAAGAATTTCCCCTTCACACTTGTTTTTTTCTATATCAGACAAATTTGGTAAGTTTTCACATTGAAAGAAAGGTATAAAATCTGTCTTATTTCGATCACAGTCGGATGATGTGTACATATTTTTATAATATTCAGATTGTAATAATAAAATTTCTTTTGCGTTTGTAATAACTGTATCGTCTTCTTTTATGATTTCAGTAATGTTTTTTTGTTCATAATTTCTCCTTTCCAAATTTACAAAATATCTTGTGCTCCTCTCCCCTTCTTCACACCATTTGCTTTTACTTCTTATCATTGCTCCTTTTGTTCTTTGTGTCTGAATCTCACTTAATTTTAGTTTTACTTTTGTAAGGTTTGACAGTGTTATTTGTGTCGGGTTTAAATCGCAGTCTTTCTGCAATTCATTAAGTTGGAGTTCTAGCTCTCTTTCCAAATCCCTATTTTTCCTGGCTTTTTGTTTTGCATACATAATGGTAAACCCTCTAATTTGAAGGTTAATCATATCCCATTTTAAAGACAAATCATCTATATATGAATAATAGCGGCTACATTCAACAATTTTGTTTTTCAACTGCTTCGTGAATGTTTCGTCGGACAATAATGAATTATTAAACTTCCAAAAGCCAGGACCTCTAGGTTTATAACAGGTAGATGTAAGAGTTACTGTAACAGCTCTATGGTCTGGGACAGGAGCATTTATTATATCAGTTTGAACAGTTTTATCTTCATTTTTCTCTATCAAACAATAATCTAAACGGCACTTAATAGTATAATCTGCATTGTTCCAAGTATATCTCCTTATGTTAGGGTTATGTTCTCTCCATGCATCTTTTAGACAGAAGCAGTCCATTAAGGACTCTATCTCTTTAATAACATGTTTTCTTCCTGTTACAGGTTTGCCTCCCTCTTTATCATACACCTGTACATCCTCCTTCGCAGGGCTAAAATCCTCCGGTTCGTTCCTTCGGGTTTTAGCCCTGCTATTTACCGCTGACAGTTTGACTTCTGGTGACGTCACCGCCAAACTGCTGTCAGCCAATCAGAGAATTTGCGCACCGAGCTTTGCGCAAAAACCGCAAAGGTCGCTGGGAACCTATTAGCCAATCAGGTTACATGTTGGGACAGGCCAAGATGGCGGCTATTACAGATACTAGAAGTTTCGTGCGAGCCGTGCAAGATTTATTTGGAGTCGAGCGGCTTCGTGAGCATCAGCAGTCGATGCTACGGGCGCTGCTTGATGGCAGAGACGTTTTTCTGAGTGTGCGGACAGGAGGAGGGAAGAGCCTGTGCTATATGGGCTTCCCAGCAGCGGCCAAAGCCCTGGCCAAAGCCGAGACAGAGTTAGGGCAAGCCCCCCGACATCTGATTGGTTTGTGCCAAATAAGGCAAGCTCATGAATTATTTATAAGTGACGTCACCAGAAGTCAAACTGTCAGCGGTAAATAGCAGGGCTAAAACCGGAAGGGAACCGGAGGATTTTAGCCCTGCGAAGGAGGATGACACCTGTAATGCTATATTTAAATCACCGCCTAACAAAATTTCTCCTTCACTGAAGTGAGTAATGTTATGTTTTAAGGTTTGAAAGAAGGATATTTGTTGAGTTTCATTGTTAGGCGCGTATGTATTGATCATCATCGTTGTCATGGCGACGGCCACTATGACCGAAGCCTACGCTTAACTCTGGGACTAAATATGGTAGTGCCAATGGCCCGTAGCCCCCCCCCCCTTTCTGTCGTAAACAAGGCTTACACTAAGTAAAAATCACGCTAAAGGTTAGAATAGGCACTAATGATCACCGTTAATAAAAAAAAGACCGTTAGAAAAGTACATTTTACCAGACAATGGCCCCTCGTACGTAGCCTCCTTCGCAGTAAAGCGACGGTCACAACCCGCCGTACGTTCTTTTTGTCCGTACGTTTTTTTGGGAGGCTACGTCTGCTACGTTTTTTCTGAAAACGTAGGGAAGGAGTGGCGTCGACGCACGTCACTCGCACGTCAATCGCACGGTTGCGCAAGGTGTAAGAGTGTGGTCTGCACGCCACGTCTGGCCGTGAGCGGTTGCGTGCATTGTACGTTGCGCAATTGGTAAGTGAGTTGTACGTAAGGAGGCCATACTCACACGTGCGTCTTCCGCACGGCACGTACGGGGCACGTACTTCGCTCGTACTCGCACGCACGGGTGGTGAATCCGCAGACCGGCGTGTCTGCGTGCTCCCAAATCCGTAGGATTCCGTACGGAGGCGGTACTCACCACGCACGGATGCCCTACGTTTGCCCACGTTTTTGCACGTAGACAGCACGCAGAAGCACGTACGGCGGGTTGTGACCGTCGCATAAGGGACGATTTGCGCGAAACCTTCTCTCCGCGGCAAAAACTCCCTCGGCAGCAAATAAAATCGTCCCTCGCGGCGGCATATTACTCGCGTCGCTCACAGAAAAAAAATAACGCCGACGCCCAACAATTTTGCCAAATTGATTTTGAATGGGGCCCAGCACAGATACACTAAAATCATATAAAGACCGATATAAACAAGTCAGAATCATTTTTCAATTTATTTGTTAGATTTTTGAGGGTCTCAGAGGGGATAAATCGTGTCGATTAAACAGTCAAGGTCGGTTTTCCATTTAACTAGAGGTCAGAGGTCAATTTTCAGGTAATTATGCTCTTCAGAGCGGTCTTGAAAGTTTTCAGATATGCTTGTGCTGTGATGTTTACTGGCATTGGACCGGGAAAAAGAGGTTGCCATGGCCAGATGGTCAGGTGGTCGCAGAGACACGTTTTACTGTAATACACAATACTAATATTCACTTGAAGCGCAGAGAATACCTATGAAATATTTCCTCTCCACTCTACAGCTCCCCTGTGGCCGTCAGGATGGGGGTTGACCTGTGCACCTACAGGGCCCGGATAGGCTGCTTCAGGAACCCGGCGTTTCACCCCCTGTGCTGCTGGCAGTCATGTTTGCTGGTGTGGATGGTCATCTCACAACTCATGCTGAAGCTTGCAGGGGATGTGGAGGAGAATCCTGGGCCCAGGCAACAGTAAGCATCAGAAATCTTACTTTGTCATATTAGACTACTTTGCATAGTGTGGGTGTATTTAATGTAAATCTTGAAATGTTTTCTGTGTTTTTGTTTTGTTTTTGCAGTTTTTGCGTTGACCATTCTAATCGCAAAATCATGTCATTGACATTATAAACACATCCGAGAGGGAAATTTCATCAACACAGTCTAAAAAAAATCTGAACTTTTGGACATGAATATATTCGCAAACTCATATTACAGAAGACGCAAATGGACTTCCAAATACTAATTGACTGCCATATAAAACGTTGTAACTAATGTTACATGTTACATACGCTGGTGATTTTGACACTTCGGATTTCGCGCCATTTTCTCTCTAGAAAAGGTTTTGTTTACGTTGGTCAGGCGGGTTTATGCCCTTCCAAATATGGTTAATATATGCGGTCACACAACTAAGGGAGGTGCGGACCGTTGACAGCGTTCTCTTACCATACCAGTATCTTTACTAGGCTCGGTGCCTCATACAGCCCATAATGGACCTATACCATTTTTACGTCACAGTTTGTTTACCGCAATGAATGCCGGTCAATCGACGTTTTTTTTTCTTTTTTTTTTCCGTGTCCGTGTCCGTGTCACTGCACTTTATTAGCTCATAGAATCAGTTACAGCAAGCCTCGTAAAGTGCATTCATAGTCAAATAGAGCAACAATGCTTCCCATATATTTTCCGAACTTATATTTACAGATAGTATATTTCGCTAGAAGAATTAATCGGTTGACGTAACAAAATTTTTTCATGTTGTTGAGCTCATATCCTACTATAACATCATGAATGGCTAACTTTAACTTGCCTCCATATTTAGTACAGTATCGTTTTTCCACTTCTAACCACAGCGGTTTAACAAGCTTACATTCAAACAGGAAGTGTTCAACATAATCAACAGCATGGCATGATTGACATTTATCATTGTCTGAAAGACCTAATTTATATAACTTAATTCTGGTAGGATATATGTTATGTAATATCTTCCATTGCATATTCTGGATTCTGGGTTCTATAGTTATGAAAAATAAGGACTTGTAAATAGTTTTCCAAGTAATCGTTTGAAAGTCAAAAAATGTTAGCCGATTATCCCAAAAGCCTTGCCCGGTGGGTTTGGCAACTTTCTGTAAGGTCAAAATATTTCTAAAGACAGTGCTGCTATGTGAGTAGATTTCTTTTCCAAACAAATGAGTTTTTGGTATCTCAGTAGGTGAATGGGGGATACTCCTCCAAGAAGGTGGTAACGCATTAAATAATGCATTGTACTGAAACATCAAGTGCGGATGGCTACTTACAATACATTTCAAATCATTGAAAGAAATAAAATTACCTTGACAGTCTATCACATCCTTAACATGCAAGATGTTTTTGCTAATCCAATTATGAAAATACAGCATTCTACCCTTAAACATAATACATCTATTATTCCAAAGGAATTGCCAAGGCACTTCTGTTATATCATCTATTGTTTTAGTAGGTTTCACCTCGTACGAAGTTTTCAACATTTTCGGATAAAACATAGGTAACGATTGCAAATGTGACTGTATCTGTTTATCATCGCAGTTGCACATAAGTATACTAAGATGCGGTCCAAATTTACTAAGGTAACAAAGTTGGATCTTTTTCCAAACAGGAGTATGAAGATCATTATCTAACAATAATTTTTTATCCACTTCAACAGACAAGTCTTATGAGTAATTCTTATATCTATCATCTTTAAGCCTCCTAGTGAATAGTCTTGAATCAGTACATTTCGCTTTACTTTATCTTTCTTCCATAAAAACGTATAAAACATAGAGTTAACGTCATTTAGGAAAGAATCCGGAGGCACTAAAGCTCCAAACATATAAGATAACTGAGACGCAATCAAACTCTTAAGTACTATTTTTCCTAGAATACTCAGGTGACGTCTCGTCCAAGCAGATAGGGTTTTCTTCATTTTACAAAGTTTATTGTTCCAGTTATCTTCTACGTCAGAAGCAGACATTGAACATGAGAAAATTACACCAAGACATTTTACAGATGTAGACCACTTCAAACCACCAATCTGTACTGTACTATGCATCCAAGGGCCTAACCACATGGCCTCAGTTTTGCTAGTATTTAATACCAGACCTGAAAATTTTGAGAAATTCTTTATAATACCAAGACTAGTTATAATAGAGGCTTTGTCTGCTAATGTCAACTCGGTGTCGTCCGCATATTGGAAAATGCGAGACTCTACATAACAGCTATCAACAGCGGGGAAACACATACCCTTGATGTTGTTGGATTGTCTAATTTTCATCGCAAAGATCTCTGTGGCCAAAATAAACAGAAGAGACGATAGGGGGCAGCCTTGTCGCACCCCTCTCTCCAACTCAATCCATTTCGACAAATGCCCGCAGTGATTAATACAGTTTTGAGCTTTTCTGGTGTACACTGTAATCCACTGGATAAAATCTGGACCAAAATTGTATTTTTCTAGTATTTTGAGGATAAAATGTTTAGAGATCGTATCGAAGGCCTTGCTATAATCTAAAAAAAGGAAAGCACCTGGAACATTAAACTCTTTCGCATAACAGATAATGTCATCAATCGCACGAATATTATTCAAGATGGAACGGCCTTTGATATAACCTACTTGGTCATTACTTACAATGTACCTTCTGCAATCTATTTCCTAACACTATTTGTCATGCTCGGCTATTGGGCCGGAAGGTATGACGTCATCACCCACAATGCAATACCAGCATGACGTCATTCTTCCGGGTCAGGCCCGGTTCCCCGTCCACGTCTGGCCTACGCTCTTCAAGCCCCCCACCCAGCAAAACCCGTCGAGGCGAGGCACCCCGGATTCAGGCGGGACTGCTCGTGCGGGGAGACCGTGGCTGCCGCGGCGTTGAGCCGGTAGATCGCCGTGCTGTGGCAGAGCAGGTTTGGGTGCCGTAGGAGAGCTACCGGCGAAGTTTAGACACAGTTTTTGTTTGCTGTGTTTTGTTTTATAACTCGTTCGGCTAATACATGTATTGTCCTTGGATGTAATCTCCAAGCAGATCATACGGTGGCAAGGCAGTATCCATTGGCCAGAGGAGTGTCCATTAGCCACCGAAGATCTGCCTGCACTCGCACAGGGAGGAGCACTTCCTTTCAAAAATGGTGTTGCTGCCCCTCCTTGTGCCCCTATTAACAGCAATTGAAAAACTGGCCACACTAAGGTTTTTACAAGCGGTTTATAGCTTGAATCTGGGACAAATTCAGTCACCCGCGCACATCTCAGTGGGAGTTCCCCCCCTAACTGAATCAGATACAATTCTGTATGCTGGCACTGTGATGCTTTCTGAAACATGGAAATGGATACTTATGGTTAAAATTTAAAACCCCATGCCAGACATTACAAAACACAAGGTGAACCTTCTCCTCCGGATCCAATACATGTATAACAGTTGGTGTTGTGACCCATAGACAGACTTCCTGTAACGGTCAACCATGCAGCCCCACAAGGAGGACAATAGCCTTGCCCGGTGGTTAGGGCAATAAACTACTTGGCAAACACATTCTGAGTAGGCAACAACTAGGTGTTAATAGCCTTTGACGTTTCGACTGCAGGCAGATCTTCGGTGGCTAATGGACACTCCTCTGGCCAATGGATACTGCCTTGCCACCGTATGATCTGCTTGGAGATTACTTGGATGTATGTTTCAAAGGAGCAGGAAGGAAGGATGCCTACGAAACGAGTCTGGCCATGGAGAGGTTTGTTTCTTTGCAGGATAGAATCCGTTGCCATCCTTCGCAGGGGAAAGCTAGAAACGTTTTCTGTCAGCGGGGACGGAACATTTAGACCAGGAACTAATCCAGTGTTATGTACTTTTTAGTTTTGCCTTCGATTCAACAGTTTTCAGGTACGGTCGAGGCGACCAGCCCAGAGATGCAAGATGGCTGCCCCTCTCGTCCTCATGAAAGATGGATCGCAATCCGTTGCAATCCTCGCCGTGGGCAATTCAGGGACGCCCAATTCTAACAGGACCAGGCGGCGGTTGCAGGATTGTAACATATTTGACGGTCCTTTTTTTATTTTCGTTCAGATTTCTGGTAAATTTTTCCTTTGGCGTTCTCAGACGTGGGTAGTCTCATCGACCCTGTTTGTTTCAGGCTCCCCCAGTGGCAGACCTCGTCCGAGTGTTGCGAGCTCGGGCTAGTTTTCTGTGGTCGTGTTTCTTTGTTTTCTTTTTTTACAGTGGTTTGCTGCTCTGGGTTGATGAAATTATCAATCCGGTGGACCACTAAGCCAGGTGCCACGTGTTCGCTCATGCCTCTCACAGCACATTTTGCGTGTGTGTAATGCTAATGTGATGTTGTGTCATGTTAATTTTTGGTGCGGTGCGCAAGAACACTGGTATGTGTTAGCTGTGTGAGGTTTGAGTGGCCTGCGTTCACTCATGCTAACGTGGTAAATCCCACTATTGAGGTTCCAGGCAGGGGGGGAGAAAAGAGTGACTGATTGCCTGGCTGGTGTTGTGGTCTTGTCTTGTAGTGGGGGTGTTAGCGTGTTGTGCATGGGTTCCTGCACTTCACCTGGAAGTTTGTGTTGATACGGTGGTATGCACTATGTATTCTTATTTTGCAACATGTTTGGGCCAGCTGCAGGTTTCGCTTTGTTTCTCCATCAGCAGCAAGGGCACAGTGGACTACCGATGCAGCTCGCCGAGAAATCAGCAGCCGAATGAGCGGTGCCCCGATTCCAGTGACCGACTAGAAGCTCGCTGCAACTTGAAGGATGCAAGCACGCTGTGTTACGCTGTGCTACGCTGTGTTGCGCTGTGTTGTCGGCACGCGGGGGCTGAGATGCCGCGTGCCGGTGACACAGAAGGCTGTAAGGCGGCGGGTGAGAAGCCGCGTGCTAGCAACACAGAAGGCTGTAAGGCGGCCGGCGAGGGCCCGCGTGCCGGTAACACAGAAGGCTATAAGGCGGCTGGAGGCCGCGGGCCGGTAACACAGAAGGCTATAAGTGCCGGTGACTCAGAAGGCTGTACGGCGGCTGACTAGAGACCGCGTGCCAGGAGCACAGAAGGCTGTAAGGCGGCTGGAGGCCGCGTGCCGGTAACAGAGAAGGCTGTGAGGCGGATGACGAGAGGCCGCGTGCCAGTTAAAAAGAAAATATAAGAGAGAGAGGAAAGTGGGCTGGAGGAACTGTAAGGCGGTGGAGTGGCCGCGGCCCAGTATCGAGAAGGTCGTAAGGTTCATAGTGCGGCGGGAGGCCGCGTGCCAGTAATTCAGAAGGCCGAGGAAACGGGTAGGCGGCGAGGCCGCATGCGAGAGGCCGCATGTAAGCCGAGTAGAGGGCTGAAGTTACTGTAAGACGTTGTGGTTGCGGGAGACAGTGTTCAAGTTCAAGGTCAATAATCTGCAAATTCCCCGGACGGGACACCACGCAGACGGGGAGATTTTCTCTTGGGTAGTTTTTATGCTAGAGTGATAGTAGGAAGCCGGAGTAAGATCAGAGTGGGGTAAGATGATTCAATGTGATGTTAGGAGACTAGGCGGGATGCCGGAGTTTCAAGGCAGTATGAGATTGGGGGTAGGAAATCGGAGTCAAAGAAAGTGGGATGAGAGCGATCGTACCGCAGAGTGAGGTTATGAGAGGAATCTCATAAGGGACTGAGTGAGAGAGGAAAGACGACTGAGGAAGAATGAGGAAGGGGGGAACAAAGAGTGTGCACGGAAAGGGTATCAGGATTGGAAAGATGAGAGAGGAAGAATGAGGAAGGGGTGAGGAAAGTGTGTCAGGATTGGGAAGACTGGTAGCAGAAGAAGGAAGGGATCAACAGCCAGAGAAGGGTGAAGGTGGAAGATGACTATTTCCGCATAACTTCATACCGGAGGTCCATGGCCGAGCATGATAAATACGATACTATTTGTCATGCTCGGCTATTGGGCCGGAAGGTATGACGTCATCACCCACAATGCAATACCAGCATGACGTCATTCTTCCGGGTCAGGCCAGGGGCCTCCGGCCGCGTCTGGAGCCGAAAGCGGCCCACCCACCCAACCCACGACGGGGTTTGCTTGGGGTGGGAATGGGCGCCCGCTTAGGGCGGTCGCCTCAGCGCATAGTCAACTTTTGGCTTCAGACGACTATTTCCGCATAACTTCATACCGGAGGTCCATGGCCGGGCATGATAAATACGATACTTTTGCACCTATTTTATAGTCAGTATTTGTTATGGAAATTGGCCTCCAGTTTGACAACTGATCTCTACTAAGGTCATTATGCTCGTTTCCTTTAAACAGCAATGTTATTACACCTTTGCGTTGAGTAGACAAAAGTTGATTTTTCAAAAAACCTTGATTAAGTGAGTCCAGAACCATATGTTTGATCTTAATCCAAAAGAATTTATAAAAATCAGTTGTCAGACCATCCAAACCAGGAGAACAAGTCTTCATTGTTTGAAGTGCAACTGCACATTCTGAGAGTGTAAACATTCCTTCGCAAGAATTACGCTGTTCCTGCGTTAGCGTAGGAAAGTTTAAATCACTTACAAAATTCTCATATGCATCTACATCAAATGTTTTCTTTTCACTGTAAACATCTGTGTAGTAATCAACTTGCTGCTGTATGATTTCATCCTGATCAGTTATAATTGACCCATCTGGAGCTTTGATGCTAGTAATCACGTTACGAGCACCCCTTATCTTTTCCAGT
The DNA here is from genome assembly GCF_001625305.1 of Branchiostoma belcheri. Lineage (NCBI taxonomy): Eukaryota > Metazoa > Chordata > Leptocardii > Amphioxiformes > Branchiostomatidae > Branchiostoma > Branchiostoma belcheri. Next base: position 38,846 of record NW_017802736.1, read on the forward strand.
TGTAGAAAAAAAGCTGTGTTTCTTTCACCTTGTTCAATCCACTCAGTTTTTGAACGAATTTGGGCACCACGTGCTTTATGGAGAGACAGATTTTCAAAGTCAGCTTTTTGCTTTTCTACTTGTTTTTGTAAGGATTCATTGTTTGGATCGGAGGACAACTGTTTCTCTAACTTATTTAAAGTTTGTTCAACAGAAAAATTCTTTACTCGCATTTCATATGCTTTTTTCATAGTCAATAGAAAAATTTTTTAATTTTATTCTTACAATAGTCCCATATCAGCTGTTTATCAGCTAAGATGGAGTCTGTGAGACCATCGCTGACATTATCAATGATCTCATTTACTTTGTTTACATATGTTACGTCTGTTAGAAAAGAATTATTACATTTCCAGTACGAAGTTCCTTTTTTGCACTGGGTAAATGACATGTCCATCATTACAGCCTTATGGTCGCTGCATGGAAAGGAGCAAATGTCACAGGAGATACTTTTGTCAAACGTTATATCGTTGACAAAAATGTAGTCTAATCTCCTTGCTACAAAGGGCTTTCTTTTTGACCATGTAAATTCTTTTTCAGTATCGTGAAACGTTCTCCAGATATCTACAAAATAAAGTTCATTCAAAGTCTTATTCAAAATCTTTTAAGAAAATTAAAATTTCTGTTTTATCATGCTCCTTGCCTGCGATATTATCAAGGTCGCTGTTTAGAACCGTGTTAAAGTCCCCAGCAACTATCACATGTTCCTGATCTTGACAATATTTTTCTATTTTCTTGAACTCATGCACAAAAAACAGTTTTTACTTGCCACAGCATTGGGCGCTTAAACATTAAAACAGACAAATTTTCCATTTTGGTGCATAAATCGTACGCCGATAATACGTTCCGAAATGTCAATAAACTCTAGATTTTTACAATCGAGATTTTTTGATATCAAAATAACTTGCCCCTTGCTGTGACATGTGCTGGGATGTGCAAAGAGCTTTCCTCCCCACTCTTTTGACCATAATTCAATATCTTCATTAGTAATATAAGTTTCTTGCATACATACAATATCAATCTTTTTAGACTTAATATATTGAAAAACAGTTCGTCGTACCATTCGTCTCCTTAAGCCTCGAGTATTGATGGTAAGTAGTCGAACCATAGGGGTCGAAAGAAACTAGTCCTATTATCCATTGTCTTTTTTTCTCCCGTCATCCTTGTGAAGTTTGTCCGGTTTTGTCTTGTCGGGTGGGGTAAGAACGTTCTTTCTCTTCCTCGTTGCCCGTGTTGATACAGGTGAACGCCGTTGACCACGATCTCCCGTGTTCTCGGTGCCGGTGACGGTGTGAGTGTTGACTTCTTGTGTCTCCTCTGTTGGTTTCTGTCAGAGGGTTCTACGTGTTGTGGGGTTTTAACTGCTGTTCCTGTCTCACACTGAGTGTTTTCTCCGTCTACGTCCCCACTTTCTACCGCATCATCGGGATCACAAGAGGCCCAGTCTTGTTCCTCTCCGGCACTGTCGCTGTCGTTAACGGTCAGGAGGACAGTGCTAGTTGGGCGAGGGTTGGACGCATCCCGAGCAGCTTTGAGACCTTTCTGCACTATTTGTTCGACTTCGATATCCTTCACGTTTTCATGTGGTATCGTCTTTTTTTCAGCTCGGCACCACTTTTTTGTGTGACCTTTCTTCCCGCAATTATGGCAGGTGACACGATGGGGGCATTCGTGGAATGCATGATCATCCGCCTTGCATGATTTGCAGTTAATATGTTGATCATCATGGAAAACTGTCACTTCTATGTCAATTAGTGATTCTGTATCTGTAGGGTCAGGAATGCTGTAGGTGGTGTACCGCTGAAACGGGTTGGTGATCTTCGACACATAGCAGAACCGGTGGCCCGAGTACAGGTGCTGAAAGAGGGAGTCAGCATTCCTATTCTTCTTTTGGTGTCTCATGACTTCCGTTGTCCTTTCAGCTCTAGAGTCCACCCACTGAGCGACTTCCTCATCAGTTACGCTATGTGGGATTCCATGAATTGATATCCTGATTTCAGCTTTTCTTAATCCGGTTTTTTGGAAATCTAAAATTCCATACGACCTGGTGCCAACAACAACGCGACCAACGCTGATCGCTTTAGCCTTTGCATCAAGGCACGCAAAGTTAATGACCCAGGTGCGCTTTTGGCTAAGGTACTGTGCACCTAGAATTTCTTCAGGTTTTATAGCTTCAGTCAGCTCGTTACGTACTGTATTGTACAGTGCTTCGACTATATCAAATTCAGACAACTTTGGCATACCAACTGCGTCGAATTTGATCCAGAGACTGGTGTCTTGGAGCCTTGAAATGTCGTCACGTGCCGCCATCTTTCCCAGTTCGAGCCCTCCCACTGGTCTCAAAAAGAAGGCCACAAAGTTCCCTCAGGAATGAAGACAGGTACTTTCAAGGATGCAACGACAGTCAGTAAACACTTAGAAATCACTACAACTAGAAAAGGAACGGTTTTCACCGCTCGAGAGCTACCAGAACGCAAGTTCTGGGGAGCTCACACAAAACATGTCAGACGACCACTGACCTATGACCTCACCTCACCAATCGACGTTTATATTGTACAGGGGTGCGTATCGCGGTGTGTGTTTGTGTAGCGTTAGCCTAATATAAGGCTTTTTACAGTACTACTTTCGTCTTATGTCACAACTAAATCACCCATGCGGCATACAACTAGACCCAGCAAGAATCAGACATACCTTACTTTGAAAACTTTGAAATGATCTTTATTCTTTAACTGATAGTTCTAGAATGATCTTTAGTACAGATAAACAAACTGTGACGTAATAATGGTATAGGTCCATTGGTCCAGTAGATTTTATCTATCAGTTATCGGGTTAATCATATAATAAACTAAATTTCAAGATACTGTGGTGTAGCAACATTTTTAATATTTCAATGTCTTTTTCCAAATACTGTAAGTGTCATAGGCTCTTGAAGTAAAGGTGAAAATCGTTAAAATTAGATTATTCAAATCAAAACCTAATTTGTATAATTCATGAGGAAGTGCTAGGATAGCCTTTTTTGTGATAAGACTGTCATTGGTAAGTAAATACGATCAACTGACGTTATTCATTTAAATGTGGATCTTGAAAACTTTCAGGTTTGAAAACATGGTGAATCTAAAAGAATGGGACATGATGGGGAAAAGAACTCTCAAGACACTGGACTTGTCTCGTGAAGAGGATAGTGATATCAAACCTCTGGCTCAACTACCTGAGGAAGTTTTTGAGCTTAAGGAATTGGAGGCTTTGGATTTGACGAACAACAAGAACATTGATCTCTCCAATCAGCTGATCAAACTCACCAATCTAAAAGTGCTGAGCTTACGCGGATGTAACCTTACCAGAGTCCCCGCTGCCGTGATGAAACTTCCGCAGTTAGAAATGCTGATCCTCAGTAACAACGGGGGCATCACCCTGCCGGATGACATGTCTGGTCTCACCAACCTCACGGTCCTGCACTTAGACAGCTGTAACCTGCACACCCTACCGCCTGTAGTGCTGAAACTAACAAACCTACAGGTGCTGGATATAAGTGCGGACTGGAATTCAATACAAGTATTCCAATTCTCCCTACCAGATGAGTTGTGTAGATTGAACAAGTTGAAAGTGTTGAGACTATGTTACCGTCACCTGGACACCGTTCCCCCGGCAGTACTAAAACTCCCCCAGTTGGAGGAACTGGATCTCAGCGGGAACAGCGGGATCCACCTGCCGGATGGGCTGACCGGACTCACCAACCTCCTGGTACTGAAACTACGGGACACAGACATGGAGACAGTTCCCCTGGCAGTACTGAAACTCCCCCAGCTGGAGGAACTTGATCTCGGCGGGAACAGAGGGATCCACCTGCCGGATGGGCTGGCTGGACTCACCAACATCCGGGTACTGGTACTAGAGAGAACAGGCATGGAGACGTTACCCGCGGAAATCGGACAGCTCACTAACGTCACACACTTGGATCTCTCCTGGTGCGAGCTGCGCACACTCCCACCTGAAGTGGGGAGACTGACACAGTTAGAATGGCTGAACCTGAGTCATAACAAACTACAGACGTTACCCGCGGAAATTGGACAGCTCGCTAACGTCAAACACTTGGATCTGTCCTGGTGCGAGCTGCGAACATTCCCACCTGACGTGGGGAGACTGACACAGTTAGAATGGCTGGACCTGAGCGTTAACGAACTACAGACGTTAACCGCGGAAATCGGACAGATCACTAATGTCAAACACTTGGATCTGTCCAACTGCAAGCTGCGCACAATCCCACCTGAAGTGGGGAGACTGACACAGTTAGAATGGCTGAACCTGAGCCGTAACCAACTACAGACGTTACCCGCGGAAATCGGACAGCTCACTAACATCAAACGCTTGGATCTGTCCCGCTGCGAGCTGCGCACACTCCCACCCGAAGTGGGCAGACTGGCACAGTTAGAAGAGCTAGACCTGAGCCGAAACCAACTACAGACGTTACCCGCGGAAATTGGACCAGCTCACTAACGTCAAACGCTTAGATCTGTCCATGTGGAAGCTACACACACTCCCACCCGAAGTTGGGAAACTGACACTGTTAGAATGGCTGGACCTGAGCGAGAACCAACTACAGACGTTACCCGCGGAAATCGGACAGCTCACCAGCGTCAAATGCTTGGTTCTGTCCGGGTGCGAGCTGCGCACACTCCCACCCGAAGTGGGCAGACTGGCACAGTTAGAATGGCTGAACCTGAGCCGAAACCAACTACAGTCGTTACCTGCGGAAATCGGACAGCTCGCTAACGTTAAACACTTGCTTCTGTCCGGGTGCGAGCTGAGCACACTCCCACCTGAAGTGTGGGGACTGACACAGTTAGAATGGCTGGACCTGAGCCTTAACAAACTACAGACGTTACCCGCGGAAATCGGACAGCTCGTTAATATCAAACACTTGGATCTGTCCCGGTGCGAGCTGCGCACACTCCCACCTGAAGTGGGGGGACTGACACAGTTAGAAGAGCTAGACCTGAGCCGAAACCAACTACAGACGTTACCCGCGGAGGTTGCACAGCTCAGTAGCTTACGTGACCTTGACGTTAGGGGAAACCCACTAATAAAACCACCATATGAAGTTTGCCGTCAGGGGATCGCTGCTATCAAACAGTACTTTGAGGAACTTGGACGTTCGGAAGAAAAGACAAGTGCTCATTTGAAAGTTGTCATCTTGGGAGAGAAAATGGCGGGAAAAACAAGCCTGATACGGACGCTAGACAGTGGCAAATCCACCCTGACAGAAGTAGAGGACCGCACACACTGTGTAGAGATAACTCAGTGGACACCTGATGACAACATCACGTTTGAAGTATATGACTTTGGCGGCCATGACGTGTACCATCTCACTCATCAGTTTTTTCTGACTCCAGATGCGTTTTACCTGTTATTAGTGAACCTACAGACATACAGCTGCAGTGAAGAGAGATACAGAAAAGCCGTGGGGTTCTGGTTGGACACACTGACTGCCCGCGTGCCGGGGGCGGTGGTTACAATAGTGGGTAGCAAGATGGACATGTGCAGTGAGGCAGAAATGAGTAAGAAAATTAAGGATATCGAAGAAAGGTTTCAGCAGCAGATTGACACATGTAAAAGTAATACAGAGCGCCAAATAAAGAAACTCAACACAAGGGAGGCCAAAAGCAAGGAGGAAAAATGGGAAATAGAGCGGAAGTTAGAACGCGCACGAAGCCTCCTGAGTAACCAAATGCGACTGATCGGAACGTACTGCTTGAGTTCGGCAGAACCAACATCTGGGTTGGACACGCTAAGGAATCACATACTTGAATCAGCGAGTGACACTGGTCTGTTTCCTACGCTTAAAAAGATCCTCCCACGAACATGGGTGGAGTTTGAACAGAAGATGCTGGAGCTACGTAAAGTGGAAACAGCGAAACGGGAAATCATTAGAGGTGACGACGATAACTTGTCAACTGAGGACAATTCTTCCACTCCGCATCTTCAAAGTGACAAGAAACCGATGCACCATCTACGCCATAACGATGACGTGCCGCCTGGCAACGATGACGTGCCACCTGGCAACGATGACGTGCCGCCTGGCAACGATGACGTGCCGCATGGCAACGATGACGTGCCGCCTGGCAACGATGACGTGCCACCTGGTAACGATGACATGCCGCCTGACAACGATGACGTGCCGCCTGACAACGATAATGTGCCGCCTAACAACGATGACGTGTCGCCTGGCAACGATGACGTGCCACCTGGCAACGATGACGTGCCGCCTGGCAACGATGACGTGCCACCTGGCAACGATGACGTGCCGCCTGGCAACGATGAGGTGCCGACTGGCAACGATGACGTGCCACCTGGCAACGATGACGTGCCACCTGGCAACGATGACGTGCCACCTGGCAACGATGACGTGCCGCTTGGCAACGATGACGTGCCACCTGGCAACGATGACGTGCCGCCTTACAACTATGGCTTAAACGATTACTGGTTATTAGAAAACGATTACTGGTTAGCTGACAGAGACGCGTCAGCTCTGTTGCTTCAAAATGACAAGAAACCAACGTGGTTGACGCGAACCGACTGTTTGCAGCAAGGGCAGCTTGCAGGTCTGACGGCGGACAGACTGGAGCCAGTCCTGTCTTACCTGCAGCAGGTGGGAACCATCCTCAGGTACACGGGCATACCGGAACTCAAGGACTACGTCTTCCATGATCCTCCCGCCTTGATTGAAATCTTCAAGGATCTGTTCCATCACAATGTCGAGCAACTTTTCAAAACACCCGGACTAACGAATGGTGATTATACTGGCACACAGCTTGAGGGTTTTCAAAGGGAACTTCAGAAGCGTGGACTGATCCGGAAGGACGTAATGACATGTTTGTTGCCATCTGACATCAATTCTGACATTGTTACTGCACTGATGCAGCATTTCGGCTTATGTTTTGAGATCATTATACAAGACAAAACAGACCCTTTCAAGCACACTTATTGGTACAGAATACCTTGGTACTTGCAAGAAGAAAAGCCTCAGAATTTGAAGAGCGTCTGGCCAGATGACGTACCAGAAGATCAGGAACAGCTGCAGCTGATGTGCAACATCAGAGGATTCTGTCCCCGGGGATTGTTTCAGAGGTTCAGTGTTAGGATCCATCAACGGATCAAGGACAGCCTGAGGGTAGACTGGAAAGATGGAGTCATGGCCTACAGGCGAGACTACTCCGTACTAGTGTGTTCCAAACCTGTTGAACGCGATATGTACATCACCATGGCAACCAGAGGCAGACTTGCCCAGGCAGATGAGATGTGGGGCGTGGTCTACCCACTGCTGAACGTTCTGGAACAGCTGCTGCAGGAGTGGCCAGGTGTGATGTACTCCCTCCATGTCACCTGTGCGCACTGCATCAAGGCAGGACTGGACAGGCCGCACCAGCACGAACTGAGGGACCGGACTGCAGAGGACCAACCTGAAGTCTGGTGTGAGGAGGTCGACTTTGCATCGACGTCAGCAGACCTGGTGTACAGACCAGCCAGATTATCCGGTATGTTTACAGTCTTTCATATTGATCTTGTTACTTCCTAATAAGTAATCACATGATAATATTTACCTCGGGGGAAGGAGATATTCCTCAGCAGAAAGGTTCTTTAAGTGGTTGCAGTTTTCATGTTCGCAGCTATTTCTCTCGGTTGGGTGGTCGGATTGTTTGGGGACTCGGTATACGTTTTGCTATTAGGCTGCAGATGATGCACGTCCTTTTGTTTTTATTGCATATGCTTGTATGGAAATGAAACCTTTTGTCGGCCCCTGACACCCCCGAAAACGGTCGTGCAGGCTTGGCTTGCACAGTGTAGTTGTCGGATGATTCCATTTTTATCGGGCGTCTCACAGAGGGGTGCCAGGTTCCGATAAGAAAATAGGTTTTAGTCAGATCGTAGACGTGGGACAGGGTCAGAGGTTATTTGTTCCAGATGTTGGAGATTAGATTCAACTGGGCGCCGGCAGTGGTGAACTTCTGTATTATACTGTGTATGATTATTACCTCCATGAAATGGAAGGTATTGTTTTTGGCGCGTCTGTGTGTGTGTGTGTGTGTGTGTATGTGTGTTTGTGTTTCCGCTTCATAAGTTCATAACGCCTTCATGGATTGTGGTGATATTTGGTATGCTGGTAGGTGTTAGGGGGGCGAAGGTCAAGGTCAAATATGGGCCTCCTGGTGGATGGCCTTGGTACTGCAGTAGCACTTCCGGAATCTCCTTTGCAACCAACAGATGTGTCATTGTGTGGCTATCGAGTCAGTGCGCTTGGGACCCGGTTTGATTAATGGGGTTCCCTCAGGGGAATAGGTGACCTATTTCAGGGTTAGGGTTTGTATTAGCTGCAGGCCTGATTAGCTGTGTGTTTGAAACACTTAGTGTACTGTATACAAAAACTCATATATTTCATGGAGGCGTGTCTGTCAGTGTGTGTGTCTGTATGTGTGTGTGTCTGTGTGTTTGTGTTTCCGCACATTTGTAGTCAGCATAACTCCATAACGCCTTTATGGATTGCGATGATATTTGGTAAGCTGGTAAGTCTTAGGAAGACAAAGGTCAAGGTCAAATATGGGCCTCCTGGTGGATGACCTTGGTACTGCAGCAGAACTTCCGGTTTTAGTATCTTTTGTTCTAAACATGCTATGGTCTTGACTTTTTGGTGACAGATAGCTTTTTCTGTCAGGAATAAGTGGCGTGAGTTTGGTCCTCCTAGCAGCTTGTTTTGGAACTGCAGAGATTTTCGGGGGAAATCTTTAGAAGCCAATAAGTCCAGATAGGAACAAGGTATTATCATCATTTTTGGTAGGTAGGTAGCTGAGAGAGAGATGTACATAATTAAGTACAAATTATGCAAATGATGACTTAATTTGCATAATTAATGAGGAAATTCTATAATTACATTGTTTTACATTATAGTACTTTCATACATGTAATGTATGTAATCTATGGCAGATGGAACATCAACAGATACCAATTTTGCAAATGATGACCTAATTAGCATAATTAATGCGAAAATTCTATGACTCCTTAGTGGTAAATGATGGGAATTTCATATTTGGTACATGTGTAAGTTAATCAAAAGTTAACATCACGATGCATTTATTATGTTAATGTGGAGGTAATTTACATAATTAAAGAAGAAATTTACATTTACATGTCAAGCCCATATTTCATGGAGGTATGAGATCTCGGAACTCTTGTTTACGTCTGTTTTACGTTCTGGTTGTCATTCTGAGTTTTTACGAGTCTCTGTGGCAGATTAAATAGAATTTCATAAGTTCGTGTGTACATGTTTTAAGCTGCAGATGAAAATGTTGATCACTGTTTACACAACCTGTAACGCTAAATTTAACACCATCAGCTACACATAACAAACATATAAAAATATACAATAAAAGCCCGGAGGTATAAAATCTCAGATTTACAATTACAATTTATGTAAATGTTTCATCAAATCACATGATACGTCAGAAAGACTTTACACCAATGACTGACATTTTCTGTCCGTCACCCGTCACGACTTGTATACTTGTGTATAATCTTGCTTTAACTATTTATTGTTGTTGTTTTTTACGTCATATGTACAGGTATGTGTTGGGTGTGCACGCTATCAGCATACTTGCTGCCTAGTGCACACTTTGTATTGTCATGTCACAAGAGACCATCCCCGACTCGAGTGAAACCGTCTCTACAAGAAATTGTAAGTAGCAACAGCAAATGGACATAACTTCTTATGTATTTTTTTGTTTCATTACAGTACGTTCCCCTCAACCTAAAAGACCCCAGGACGACGATGTGCCCGGAAGCCCACTAGAGAAGGAAGGTGGAAAAGATGAAGTTGCTGAGACGTCCGGAGGTTAGTCGGAGGCCAATTTGTTTTGGGCTAAGCCGTGTACTCAAAATGTAGCAAACATGTGTATCAGCCTATGCTATAAAATGTGCATGTTTAATTTACCTTCACAGGGAAGGTTATGTTTCCAGCAGCGTTTGTATGTGTGTGCGTATGTGGCTTAGCACGATAACTCAAGAAGCTTAAGATGGATTGTCATGAAACTTACTAGGTGGGTAGGTCTTCATGAGACCTAAAAATGATTAGATTTTGGGCCCCCCGGTGGCTTTCCAAGGTACTGCAGCAGAACTTCCGATTTTGAAATCTCATGATCTAGACATGCTAGAGTCATTATTTTTAGTTGGTAGATAGCTCTTGTGTTCGGGAAAGAAGGTCCTATATCAGCTTGTTCTGGAACTGCAGGGCAGTTTGTTTAAAAATCTTCGAGGGAGGATAACTCAAGAACCGGCTGACGGATAGTCATGATACATATGTTTGATTTTTTTTATTGCCTGATTCAAAGTTCAAATTAAATTGCCTCCAAGTTAATTGTACAATGGTTCAGCATATCAGACTTCATGCACACGTTTGCTTTTGCTTTCCTACAGGCCCCAGATTACCGGTAATCTTGTTGATCAACGACGAGTATGGGACTTCCAAGGGAGGAATTTCTACCATCAACTGCCAGGTGAGCCAAACCCCGAAGGGCAAGGCAGCCGTGTATTGCACAGTCCTGCGTGTGCCCCCAAAAGACCAGGAGGCAGCAGACAGAGACGGCGTGAAGCTGATCACACCCTATCGATCAGAAGGGGACACGAGAGCGCCACCCATAAACTGGCTGACCTTTGACTTCAAGAGCCACTACCCAAAATCGACGTTACCACTACATGAATACCAGAAAAGCCATGGTCCAATATCGACCCTACCACCACATGTTGACGTCATCGTCGGCCACGCTGACATCACAGATACGGCAGCGAGAAACATCCACAACGCGTACTACAAGGACAAGGCAGACCTCATCATGTTCACCCACGTCATACCTGAGGATACAGATTTCTACAAGGGAGGTCGGAAGGCCATGAAATCTTGGGAGAAAGAGAAGGACATGATTGATAAAGTTGATAAGGCAAAGGCAGCTTTCTCTGTAGGTGGGCGGATCTTTGATCACTTTGAAAACCTGTACAGGGGAGGGAAGAAACCACAAAGTCACAAGATCTTCCTCCCAAAGCCATCTGAGCTGTTCCTGGCTAAAGATGTACAACCTGGGGGACGACAGAAGGTCGTCCTGTCCATCGGCAGGGTAAGGAAGGTGGAGAAGCTGAAAGGTCATGACCTCGTGGGAGAGTCCATGAGGGATGTGGTAAAGAAGGTCGCAAACATGCGGTGGTGGGTCCGCGGCATCAGTGAGGATGACTTTGAGACAAGCCAGAAGATCCTGGAAGACGCCCTGAACAGTCCCGACCTGAACCCCACCCTGCGGTCGTACGGGACCCAGGATGACATCAGGGACGACATGATGACAGCCCACCTGGTCCTGATGCCGTCCCGCTCCGAGCCGTTCGGGCTAGTCGGCCTGGAGGCCATTGCCGCCGGCATCCCCGTTCTCATCTCCAACCAAACCGGCCTGGCAGAGATGATCACCGACCTGATTGATCAGGGGAAACTCAGCCCAGAGCACAGACATGTCATCGTGAAGACCAGCGTGAACGACCGCTATCGTACCGCAGACATAAAGAGGTGGGCTGACCGAATCGTGGACATCCTCGAGCACAGCGACTCGGAGTTCGAGAAAGCCGCCAGGTTCAAGCGGGAACTGGAAAATTCAAGGTATTGGGAGGACTCCCACAATGCCTTCCTGCAGGCCTGCGGCATCACGACAGGTAATCCCGAGTATGCAAATGAGTACATCATATATGCGAGTTAGCAACGCCCGTGAAAACATACACACACACACACACACACACACACACACAGACGGCCTTACCAATCCTTATACATCCATACGCTTCCTTACACATCCTTGTCCATCCTTGCCCATCCTTGCCCATCCTTGCTCATCCTTATACATTCTTGCCTATCCTTACACATCCTTACCCACCCTTATACATCCTTACCCACCCTTATACATCCCTGCCTATCCTAACACATCCTTACCCACCCTTACCCATTCTTACCCATCCTTACACATCCTTACCCACCCTTACACACCCTTATACATCCTTACCCACCCTTACCCATTCTTACCCACCCTTACACATCCTTACGTTTACATACCCACCCATATACATCCCTGCCTATCCTTACACATCCTTACCCACCCTTACACATTGTTACACATCCTTACACATCCTCCTGTCGTGTATTTCTTTCGGCTGTTAAGCCAAAACAGTTATTTCTCACATATCAAAACTTGGGTACCTCTTTTTCATTCTGACAAAGAACAGGCACTGTGATACACAACTTCATGTAAAACATCATGCCAAGCCAGAACCCAAAGATAGGAACAGCATTTTACTGCTCATTCATATTTGAACAAGAGTTTTCAGGAGAATCAAGCACGCCACAATGATGTTAAATGTTAATTTAATTTAGCAAACACGTTACAGCATTAGGTATTGTGAGGACGCTTTCATAAGGGGTAAACAGGATGTGGTCTTAGTTGGAAGAAGGTTGTCTCTAATGAGCCGTACATAGTAAGCTCTAATGCTTTTCATATTAGCCATTTTAGTCGATTGTTTTTTTTATACTTTGCATAATGTTCATATCAACGTTATTGACAGACCTTATTTACAGACCAGCGATTTGACCATAAAAACATTCTGGATTCTGGCAATAAGGAAATGATTTATTTTCTTGTTTCATTTTTACAGAAAGTTCGGATCAACTCGAAAGATCCCAGGACCACGGTGCTCCTAAAGAGAAGTTGGATGATGTGAAAGATGAAGTTGTTGAGATGTCAGAAGGTTAGTTGGATGTCATTTGTTTTGGGCTAAGCCTCTGTGTGACTAAAGATGTAGCAAACATTTGCAACAACATTTGCAATAACCTTGCGTTTCGGCAGCTTGACATAAACAAGATGGCGGACCCTGTTCTGTGGTGCGCATGGCGCGCGTAAAAACCGGTAAAACCAGCGTTGCAGCATTTTCCCTATCTGTGATTGCATAGACATTGTATCCATAGTGTTAGAAAGGGTCATTCTTAACCCATGTACACTGAAATATTGGACCAGGAAGCGGTCGGTTGAGGTACTAGATCATCATTCAGGAATATCATTTAAACCATATTATGTCAGTGAATTTGAGTGAGTGGTCATATTAGATCAGATTATGTGTGAAACGTGCTGGAATTGCATGTTCCGGGTGAACCATTGTATGAAGTAGCTAGAGGGATAAGTAAACATTAACCCCTCTCTTTCCCCTTACTACACAGACTCACAGCAACAGGGAGCAGCAAGTGGACTTCAGTCGGAAAAGGCAAGTCAGTGGTCGAAATACTTTTTTTCAGTGCTCTGCAATATTGCAGAAGAGTCAAAATTTTGTTCTGCAATTTGAAAATACCCAAGCCCCCATACTACAACCTTCTCAAACCATTAATGTCTTTGTTACATCATATATGGCTTTGTAAATCTGTAGCATTACTGGAATTATTTTAAGTTTAATCTATCACTCTTTTTAATTTCAGACTTTATAGAAAATTTCCACAGAAAATTTATCATTTACTGGTATCTTCACGGGTCTTTCACCGCTGTCTCCCACTACAAGCTACTACAACTAAAATCATACATGTACCTTACCTGTAAATGTACTAGTAATCACACCCACATATCATCCTTCCACACAACATACTAATAAATAAAAGACAAACAAAAAAACAGTACTTAACTCTTAAGCAACTCGATATGATTTTGGTGCTACCTGAAACGGTCAGACTAACTACCTTTCGTCAGTGACACTAAGAGAATTGCAGGTTTATAAGCACGAACTATTGATTCATATGCAAATTAGTGAAGACAAATTTTTGGAAGTCCAAAGGGCTAAACAAAAGATAGACAAGTCAAGACAAGGATGATGCAAATTAGTGAAGAAGCTCCTGTTGCTTCAAAACAGGAGCTTAAGTGTTGTCTGTCCTTGGGGCCAGAGAGTTATAGTTTGCTTGAATCTGGAGCCTATTTTTCCTTCTGCAAAATTGCAGATTGTATAAATTTTTCTTCTGCAATCTTGAAAATCTATCTGCAGATTGCAGACTGCAAACAGGTATTTCGAACACTGCAAGTCAAAATCTATGCAATTCTTATGAGTAAGATTTAACCGTAATTTCAACACAGAAAGGACTTACCCAACGTTTCGACTGTACAACTCCAGTCTTTGTCAAGGAATGAGCAACCCACCGGGTCACCCAGAAGGTCATTTAGATGTTCTGTAAACTCTTGTGCGTACGCCTTCTTATTAATATGCTTGGTAAAAGTGTCATCCACGTACATGTTTCTGTACCACCATATGGGGGGGGGGGGGGGTAGGTTTAATAGCACGTTGTTCTATTGCTCTAAATACAGATTACATACACTGGGGGACACAGGTGACCCCATGGCAGCTCCATAGATTTGCTTGTAGAAAATACCATCATATATAAACTAAGTACAGTTTGGACACACCTTCAACAAGTCAACCAACTGTTCTGGGGTTAGTTTGGAACGTTGAGGTAAAGTGTTGTCTTGCTTCAGCCTTTGTACAATTGCATCAGCTGCCTTGTCTACTGGCACTGAACAGAACAGAGCTGTGACATCGTATAGACGTAGCTCTAGTTCCTCGTCTTCCTCTACCCGCTCATGTTTTATCCTTTCTACAAACAGTTGTGAGTTTTTAATGTGGTGCACTGTATCACCAACTAGAGAGGACAATGTATCTACCAAAAACTTGGCACACGGGTAGGTGATTGAGCTCACTCACAATACTGCTCACTATCGGCCTCAGTGGAATACCAGTTTTGTGTACTTTAGTAACGCCGTAGAACTTAGGAGGAACCTCTGTATTTGGTTATCTGCGTGACGTCACGAAAGCGGTGGATTGCTCATTCCTTGAGCTAATCACAACCTCCAACGGTTTAAATCAAGGGTGAACAAATATCTGACCACGCAGTCATCACTGTAACCCAAAACATGTAAGTGGCTCTCACGAGCTTTGTTTTGAGTTGAATCTTAATAAATAATAAAAAAAAAGTTGTACAGTAGAAAATTTGGGTGAGTCAATTTTGTTTTGAAATTGCAGTTAGATATTGCTCATAATGACTTCTACCAACACAGATGAACTTTCAAGATAAGGCTATGCAGTTGTTTCTTTCAAGTAAAATTCAAATTCCAAATAAAATATTGCGACGTGTCCTGTGGCTGTCTCTTCTTGGACTGTCCTTCTACCTACATATTGGTAGGAATCCAATGAGGTATGTCCTACCCCAACCCACTTCCGGTTACAAACTTTTTAGGATTTTGCTTGGAAATGAAACATGATTAGTTTTTGCTGTCATTCTACTTATTTTAGTTTATACGGTGCACCCAAGTAATCTTTGTGCACCTAATTTTTTTAGGTTTGGTGCACCAATGCACCTATTTCGAAAAATGAATTTCGAGCCCTGATGTGTAATTTCAGCCTCACACAACTTGTAAGCGGAAGCTATTTGGGGCAAACCGCTTCATGTCTTCATGTGAAAGCAAATTTTTCCTCGATCCCTTTGCAATTTAATTGGTATCTTATGTACATCGACTACCGTGAAATAAATCTGGCTCCAATGTGCCATGAAAGTTTAGTTGTATTCGTATAGTTACATTCTGGAAGTTAAAACGCTTGATCCAACACAAATGATTGTTCTTACCTAGCGCTTTCAGACTGACCCAGTGAGGCTTATCTTGTGGCCTTGAAGCCAGTGTTAACGTCACTTCAGACAAGCCATGTGACAAGCCCCACTGGGTCAGTCTACTGAAGAGGACTGGTCGAAAGCTCTAGGTAGGAAAAATTCATTGTGTTGGATGAAAAGTTTTAACTTGAAACAAACCTTTTACCCCCCCCCCACAAACAGGAGCTACAACCACCAAGCACACGTGACCCGTTGGATCCGCCAACACCCCCGCGACAAAAGTCAACATGCTGCACAGTGATATGAAGCTGTTTTTAGTAGCAATAAACTTTGTTTCATAAACAAAGCTTTACTATGCAGATGAAGTTTCATTATCAGTTGTACACACCAGAAGATGTAACTAAATTGTGAAACCAATGGCCTTCTTATGACTAAGATATGATGTGCTGGTAAAGATTTATTTTTAGGTCTCTAACAGAGTCAGACATTTCAAACAGCGTCCACCAAATTTCTGAGATTAAGTCTCCAAGACTAAAGTGGAACAAGTATGTAAATATCACGAATGAGATTGGATTTTTATGATTTTTGGCATAAGGTTACTAATTGAAAGTGGACAAAGTTGATAACTATGCAATCAGGATCTGATTTTCATAAGTGATGAGAAAATTTTGTATTCTTTCGACTAATTTGAAGGTATGATCATGATGTCATAATAGTAAATGATGGGAATTTCATACTTATGGAATAAAGGTGGAAAGACTAGACATAGATTATGCAAAGTAGGCCTATTTATAAATGCTCGATGAAAGAAAATGTTGTTTCAGCCTTTTTTGCAAGGATAGGGCTTTCACACTTGGGACATGTTATTATGTAATTTGATTAGAGAATATCATCGATGAATATGAATTATGAGGACCTTATTTGTATACAGAAATTGAAATGGAAGTAACTAAGTTAGTGTTAAACTTAAATATTCTTATTACCTTCGTCGCTTGTTACTTGTGTTTTTTTTAGGAAGACCACACCAATTTCACTTGTTGGTTCTCAGATTTTATCAGAAAAAAAGACCTATTCAATCCTATCATAGCGCCAAATGCTATGATTGGAGCCATGAAGCCAACATACCAGACTGTTTTATAATTCAAGCAATGAATTTTAAACTCTTCATCAAACGCCTGCGGGAGAGTGAACAGCTCTGAAGAGAAGGGACGCCCTTCAACTGCTTGTGTCAAAAGTTGAGGATTTTGGAGTTGATCCAGAGGCTGAAATGTTTTTATTTGCAACTCACGCGGGCGAATCCGTGAAGCAACAAATGAAATTGGTGTGGCCTGACAGTAAAATTTCTGGTATGCGTGACAGGCTGAATAATAGTTTTAAACGAGAACTATGCGGCTCCAGATGTCTTACTGAGGGACGACTGCGAGTGCAAGATGTCGCTTAGCAATGTGAACAAAATCAAATCAATTCATTGATTAATAGAGAAATTAACAGCTAAGAAATAAGGAACTTTCTTCACAGTTTCAACAGCGAAACTGATACATTTTTGTATCTTTGCAAATCATACAAAAGATGGTGAATTTGAGGACCAAGACATTTTATTGATCTACCACATTTTCCCGTTTTTTCATCAATGCCTTCCAAACGAAAACAGCACAAGTCCTTATATACCACATTAAAGTTAGCCCTCCTTTCGGCCTTCGATTCGCAACCTTCGATTGAGCCTTCGATTCGAATGGTAGGTACTATTTCGGATACGTCTCAGGCGCGGAAGCATTCTACTGTCCCACATATGCAAATGAGCACGCATACAGTATGTAAATAGACATTCCACGTACGTATGTCAAACCAAACCACAACCTTTCAGACTCTGTATTCATTTGATTAAATAATCGTCTAATTTTCAACAACCAAATGAGTCTTTATAATCTTTAAGTGGTTAATACTATCGAATTAAATTAATTAAATCAACGCACATGGATTTATCTTCACGTCAAAGATTCAAGAATGCCGTCGAGAAGCGCACCCAACATGTTTCAATCCGACGCCTTCTTGCAAAGTATCGAAATAATTTTTAATAACGGAAAATCTTTTACAAATCTTTGAAAGGTTCAAACTATAAGATTCAACTAATAAAACTAACACACATTTTGTAGTTTTGACGCTGGATTCGTGGATGCCGAATTCGTGGACGTCATGGATTCAACCATACAGATTCGTAGGGCCAGAATCCCTGTTTATATGATGATACATGTATTCAACTACTCGTAGCTAATTAACGAAATAATTTTAAGTTTTCAAATCATTTTAAACAATCTTTTAGAGGTCCATACCATCAAATAAAACTGATAAAACTAACGCACCTTGCGCCGTTTTGACGCTATGACGTCATGGATTCAACCATACAGATTTGTAGGGCCTGAATCCCTGTTTATATAATGATATTCAACTACTCGTACCGAATTAACGAAATAATTTTTAGTTTTCAAATCACTTTTAACAATCTTTTAGAGGTCCATACCACTAAATAAAACTGATACAACTAACGCACATTGCGTCGTTTTGACGTCATGACGTCATAGATTAAATTATACGGATTTTCGAGAATAACAACACTAGTGGATGCATAGACATTGAACGCCATGTTGCAAAGTCAAGGAATAATTTATAAGAACCAAATGTCTTTTAAACAATCTCAAAAGGTTCACACCACAAGATTCGACAAATAAAACAAACGCACATTGCGTCGTTTTGACGTCATGACGTCTTAGATTCAACCATACAGATTTGTAGGACAAAAATTCCTGTTTGTATGATATTCAACTACTCGTACCTAATTTACGAAATAATTTTTAGTTCTCAAATCAATTTAAACAATCTTTAAATTGTTCATACCATCAAATAAAACTGATAAAACTAGAGAGGCCGACATTTGCTTGGGAGCAAATACAGCATATTTCAGTCCATCTCCCTCCCACGCAAAAGTGGACTATTCCAAACTTACCCCAGTGTAAAACTGGCAAAGATTCTCAAATAAATGAATTATATAGTAGCTATGTAATTGAGAACAAAGATGCAAGAACAAGCACATTGAATCTCGAAAGCTTTACTAATCTTATTACAGGTATGCAAATACTAACAATGACGAGATTTCATACATTTTGAAGGTCTTAGGCACATAAAATTGAATGTGTGGGTCATTACACACGACTTACGTGCAATGTGACCTCAGGTAACCCGTAATGGAACACATGTTCCATGGCCAAGGCAGATGGAAGGGCCATTCTTTAGATAGAACATGGAACGGGTATAGCACTTTTGGCCCTTTTTTTGCTGAAAATAGCCATTAAAGTCCCCCAAATGAGTCATTTGGAAGTGGTGTATGCCAAATATGTGACTGCTATTCTGTAGACACATGTTCAAGGTACCCTTATACCGAATTTCAGATCATTTAGTTGTAAAACCAGGGCTCAGGATCCAAAAATCCATTTTTTGTCGAAAAATGCCACAAAAAAACCTTCTTTAAAATTTTCAAAGGCATGTATCAAAAAATGAAAAAAAAACGACCTGGGGGTATTGGCCCACTCTACCTCCATGCCAAATTTCAAGTCATTTGACTAAATGATGGCGGAGTTGAATCCCTTTGACTGTTTGGCAGGAGAAGGAGAAGGAGAAGAAGAAACATGAGAGAACACAATATATTTCATCCATACCATGGTAACTAACGCACATTGCCTCGTTTTGACGTCATGATGTCATTGATTCAACCATACGGATGTCTAGGGCCAGAATCCCTATCTATAATGATATTCAACTACTCGTAGCTAATTAACGAAATAATTTTTAGTTCTCAAATCAATTTTAACAATCTTTTAAAGGTCCATACCATCAAATAAAACTGATAAAACTAACGCACATTGCGTCGTTTTGACGCTATGACGTCATGGATTCAACCATACAGATTTCTAGGGCCAGAATCCCTGTTTATATGATGATACATGTATTCAACTACTCGTAGCTAATTAACGAAATAACTTTAAGTTTTCAATTCATTTTAAACAATCTTTAAGAGGTCCATACCACCAAATAAAACTGATAAAACTAACGCACCTTGCGTCGTGTTGACGTCATGACGTCATAGATTCAACCATACAGATTTGTAGGGCCTGAATCCCTGTTTATATAATGATATTCAACTACTCGTACCGAATTAACGAAATAATTTTAGTTTTCAAATCACTTTAACAATCTTTAGAGGTACATACCACTAAATAAAACTGATAAAACTAACGCACATTGCGTCGTTTTGACGTCATGTCATACCGTCATGTCATGTCATGCAGAACCGCAACCGCGGTCTATTTAATTATATTTGACGCGTTGTAGCAAAGTAACGAAATAATTTTAAGTATTCAAGTGGTTTTTAACAATCGTTTAGAGGTCCATACCATCAAAGAAAACTAATAAAACTCACGCACATTGTGTCGTTTTGACGTCATGACGTTATAGATCCAACAATATAGATTTGCAGGACCGCATTCGAATTGTATTTAATAATACTAGTATTTAACGCCTTGTAGCAAAGTAACGATATAATTTTTAGTAATCAAATAACTTTTAACAAGTCTTAAGTTATCTACACTATCCGATTCAACAAATAAAACTAACGCACATTGCGAAGTTTCGACGTCATGACGTCATAGATCCAACAATACAGATTTGCAGGACCGCATTCGAATTTTATTTAATAATACTAGTATTTAACGCCTTGTAGCAAAGTAACGAAATAATTTTTAGTAATCAAATAACCTTTAACAAGTCTTAAGTTATCTACACTTTCCGATTCAACAAATAAAACTAACGCACATTGCGAAGTTTCGACGTCATGACGTCATAGATCCAACAATACAGGACTGCATTCGCATTGTATTAATATATATAATACTAGCATTTAACTCCTTCATGCAAAGTAACGAAATAACTTTAAGCAACCGAATGACTTGTATCAATCTGTAAGTGGTTTATACTATCTGATTCAATAAAAAACTCTAACGCACATTGCGAAGCTTCGACGTCATGACGTCATAGATTAATTAATAAAGATTTGCAGGGCCGTAACCGCGGTCTATTTTATTATGCTTAAGGCGATGTAGCAAAGTAATGAAATAATTTTCAAGAATTAAATTACTTTTAACAATTCTTAAGCGGTCCATACTATAAGATTCGGCTGAGAAAACTAACGCATATTGCGTCATCTTGACGTCATGACGTCATAGATTCAGATTTGCAGGACTGCAACCCTGGCATATTTTATGCCATTATACAACTTGTAGCAAATTAACTAAATAATTTTCAGGTACCAAATGCCTTTCAATAAACCTTTAGTGGTCCATTTTATCAAATACTAATGATAAAGCTAACGCTCACTGCGAACCTTCGACATCATGACGTCATATATTCAACAATACAGCTTTCCAGGACCACAATCCTAGTGTAGAGAAGTAGAGATTAAACGTCCTGTAGCGAAGTAAGAAAATAATTTTCAAGAGCAAAATAAATTTCAGTAGTCCATACTATACGACTGAATTGATAAAATTAACGCCCATTAATTTATCATGACGTCATAGAAAAATATGACACACATTGCGTAGTTTTGACATCATGACGTCATAGATTCATAAATACAGATTTCCAGCACTGCAACCCTAGTGTAATTATTGATATCAAACATCATGTAGCAAAGTAAGGAAATAATTTTCAATAACCAAATGACTTTTTACAGTTATTCATCGGTCTATTCTATCAGATTCAACCAATGAAACTAAGACACATTGCGTCTTGTTGGCGCCATGACGTCATTGATTTATGAATGCCGTAAAGAACCGCTTCCAACATGTTTTCAAGGGGATTAAAAGCCTCGTATCAAAGTAACGAAATAATTTTCAAGACAATTTTCAAGACAATTTAACAATTCTTCAGTGGACTATACTATAAGTTTGAATTGATAAAAGTAATGTATATTGCGTAGCTATATATAGTTTTTATGTCATGGCGTCGGTGATTAAAAACTAAAGATTTCCAGAAACGAATCCGGGGTGTATTAATGACGTTAGACGCCTTGTAGAAAAGTGACAAAATAATTAGGTACGAGTAGTTGAATATAATTATATAAACAGGGATGCAGGCCCTAGAAATCTGTATGGTTGAATCCATGACGTCATAGCGTCAAAACGACGCAATGTGCGTTAGTTTTATCAGTTTTATTTGATGGTATGGACCTTTAAAAGACTGTTAAAATTAATTTGAAAACTTAAAAATATTTCGTTAATTAGCTACGAGTAGTTAAGTTGAATATTGAGTTGAATACTGAATATCGAATATCGAGTGTTGGATCTATGACGTCATAACGTCCGAACGACGCAATGTGCGTTAGTTGTATCAGTTTTATTTGGTGGTATGGACCTCTAAAAGATTGTTAAAATTGATTTGAGAACGAAAAGTTATTTCGTTAATTAGCTACGAGTAGTTGAATATCATTATATAAACAGGATGCAGGCCCTACAAATCTGTATGGTTGAATCCATGACGTCATGACGTCAAAACGACGCAATGTGCGTTAGTTTTATCAGTTCTATTTGATGGTATGGACCTCTAAAAGATTGTTGAAGTTGATTTGAGAACTAAGAATTATTTCGTTAATTAGCTACGAGTAGTTAAATATCATTATATAAACAGGGATTCTGGCCCTAGAAATATGTTTGGTTGAATCTATGACGTCATGACGTCAAACCGACGCAATGTGCGTTAGTTTATCAGTTTTATTTGATGGTATGGACCTTTAAAAGACTGTTAAAATTGATTTTAAAAACTAAGAATTATTTCGTTAATTAGCTAGGAGTAGTTGAATATAATTATATAAACAGGGATTCTGGCCCTAGAAATCTGTATGGTTGAATATATGACGTCATGACGTCCAAATGACGCAATGTGCGTTGGTTTTATCAGTCAAATTTTGTGGTATGGACCTCTTGAGAATTTTTAAAAGACATTTGGTTTCTAGAAATTATTCCGTTACTTTGCAACATGGCGTTAATTCTCTATGCATCCACTAGTGTTGCGATCCTCGAAAATCCGTATTGTTTAATCTATGACGTCATGACGTCTAAACTTCGTAATGTACGTTAGTTTTATCAGTTTTATCTGATGGTATAGACCGCTAAAAGATTGTTAAAAACATTTGAATACAGAAAATTATTTCGTTACTTTGCAACAAGGCGTCTAATTGAAACATGTCGGGTGCGGTCCTGGACGGCATTCTTGAATCTTTGACGTGAAGATGAATCCATGTGCGTTGATTCATTTCGATAGTATCGACCACTTAAAGATTATTAAAACTCATTTGGTAGTTAAAGATTAGAAGATTATTCAATCAAATGAATACAGAGTCTGAAAGGTTGTGGTTTGGTTTTACATACGTATGTGCAATGTCTATTTACATACTGTATGCGTGCTCATTTGCATATATGGGACAGTAGAATGCTTCCGCGCCTGAGACGTATCCGAAATAGTGCCTACCATTCGAATCGAAGGCTCAATCGAAGGCTGGCGAATCGAAGGCCGAAAGGAGGGCTAACTTTAGGTTGGTCCTTATATTGCTAGATCATTCTCAATCGATCAGTCAGTCAAGGTGTTTCCTACATTGCCGAGGTAGCTTGGGACACCATCCTGACAACAACCACTCACTGTCTTGACAAAAATACAACAAAGAATCTTATTACGCCTCCGCTTTCCTTAGCTGTTCATAATGTTCTCAAGGCCGAATTGTATTTTTCTATGCTGCCAATGTGAGCTCAGTGAATTCCATACGAACATTCAGAAAGAATGGCAAATATAATGTGACTATAAGCGGTCGTACGTTTCAGGATGAGCGTCGATTTGCCAAATTTGTGCGCCAATTTCCCATTTACATTTTTGTCAACATGCAATCCTAGTCCGTCTACCACCCTCCCCACGTACACCGTCCTTGTCAACAATCACAAAACCATAAGAAACACGCTAAATTCTTTACATAAACCCGTTCAATAGGGTAAATCTGTTTCCTGTTGGTCCTGATGTTCACCGGCGATCTTCATCCTGCCTCATCTGTATCGTAACGACAGAAAAACAAAAAATACCAAGAGCAAGCACAGTTACTTATTACCCAAACATTCAAAATACGACCTAACATTTATCAAAGACATAGCATTATTTACCTCGCAGTGAATTCCATCAAATAAGATATTTGTCGAAGAGATTACTAGTTACAAAACCTGCGTAAGTTAATCAAGGATACGCCACAGCTCTCCTTGAGATCGGAAATCCCAGTCGCCTCCCGAAGCCTGGTAAAGGCTAATTACAGCCCGCCCAGTGGCGCACCACAGGGCCTATCAACACGCACACACACACAGACTCTCCTTCTTTCCTCACTATCCTCCCTGCCCGGCTCGATGGTCGCGATTCCCACTGTTGTCTTTGCAAGCCCTCACGGGGTTATCTGAGGGGGGGGGGGGATGATATGTCAAAACCTTTGCCGTTGAATTGAGTGATATATTGGCACATATTTTCAACTGTTCTTTGGATGAGGGACGAATACCCAAACAGTGGAAAGAAGCCATAATTTCACCCATTCCAAAGAAAAGCCCTGCAACAGTTGAAAATCTGCGTCCCATATCACTCACTTCTATCTTGATAAAAACGCTTGAATCTTTTATCACAAAATGGATCCTTCTTGACATAAGCGACGTTCTTGACCCTAACCAATATGGCAGTAGAAGGGGGCGATCATCTGTTCACTACCTCACTAGTTTGGTTGACTCAATACTTCTTGGCGCCGACACCCCTAAAACTATCCAGACTGTCCTGTTAACTGATTTTAGCAAGGCATTTGATAAAATTGATCATACAGTATTAATCCATAAACTGTTAACTTGTGGTGTACGTACTTCTATTGTACCATGGATAAGTAATTTTCTCATTGAACGTACACAGTGTGTTCGGTACAGAGGCGCAACTTCTGGTTGGGAGAGAATTTCATCAGGAGTTCCTCAGGGAACCAAATTAGGGCCTGTTCTCTTTTTAGTATTTGTAAATGAGGCAATGGAATCTTTTGTGGATAGATGGAAATACGTAGATGATCTGACTTTAAAGGAAAGCAGATTATTAAGTGTACCAACCTCGATGCAAACATCGGTTAATCAACTTGAAATGTGGTCGTCAGAAAATCATATGTCACTAAATGAAGATAAGTGCAAAATAATGAACATCACTTTTATTAACGACCCTCCTCCTCCCCCGATATCCTTCTTAATGGTAAAGTCCTTGAGCATACAGAAGTGGCATGCATACTTGGACTGTGGTTGACAGCGGATATGAAATGGGATAAGCACGTAGAGGTCATTACGACAAAAGCAAGCTCACGGCTCTACTGGTTAAAGAAATTAAAACGTTTCGGCCTTCCCATCAATGACCTTTGCGAAATCTATTTATTATATATACGACCAACCGTTGAATATGCTG
Source organism: Branchiostoma belcheri (assembly GCF_001625305.1). Taxonomy (NCBI): domain Eukaryota; kingdom Metazoa; phylum Chordata; class Leptocardii; order Amphioxiformes; family Branchiostomatidae; genus Branchiostoma; species Branchiostoma belcheri. Next base: position 64,137 of record NW_017802736.1, read on the forward strand.
CCCCTGTATGGAATGCCAATATAACACATCAACAATCCGATAAATTAGAACGAATACAGAAACGTGCGCTAAGAATAATTTTAGGCCCTCAATACTCATGTTATGATGAAGCCCTTTCCCATTTTGGCCTCTGTACCTTGAAAACTAGACGAGAATCGCTAAGCCTTAAATTTGCCAAATCTCTGTTGAATTCGCCGACGTTTAGAAACTGGCTGCCCCCGCTACGGAAAGATGTTCACAACAGAAATTTAAAGGGCAATAATCAGCTCTGTATTCCGATGGCAAGATCCAACAGATATAAAAACAGCCCCATTCCATACTTTACTGCACTTCTGAACAACGTCAGGTAACCTATCATGTGTGGTAATTTTTATTATGATTATTGTCTAATTATTTTAATTATTTTGCTATGTATAGTAGTTTCTATAGATTTTATTAAGTGTTTTATTCATTTCTTGTAACTGCCTAATATGCATAATTCAGCGACTTGTACTATGTACAAGTCGCTGCAATGTATTTTAGTGTATTGCTTTCAATTGAAACAATAAACCAACTATATATATGTTGATGATAATATATTTTGTCAGACCCTGACCTCTTCCCCCATGACCTCAATGAAAAGCGACTTGTAGGTCGATTTAAGCTTCTCTTGATTCGTGAATAAAGAAGGAAAACAAACGAACGAACAAACAAACATACACTGCAACAAAGTGATTTTACGGCAGCTAGAAGGCCGTTTCATTGCTATTTCTTTTTTTCTTGGTCAAATAAGAGAACGTATATTGATATTGTCAAGAAAAAATAATCGCACAATTTCTACCACACTGCGTCACATGGAACATTAGAAGTCCTTTGTTAGCGTCGTGCCAACCTCATAAATAATTCAAACCTCCTCTCTGAATGCTTTGTCGTAGTACTATATTTAGAGTACTAGGGCGTTAGCTCTACGGAGAAAAACTTGGTAGAATTTTAGCCAACAGTACCAATAAGCCTTAAAAACAGAATTTTCCCTTCATAAGTACTGTAGACACTATAGAAGTTGTGACTTGATTGTAGACACTAAGTAAGATGCGAGAAAGAAAAACAGGAGATGGAGAAGTAAACAAGCTGTGTTGCTAGGTTACCGCGTTGCTAGGTTACCAAGGTTATCCCGTCGCCTTTACTCCGCTTGTTTTCCAACTCATGAGTCAGCAACAGTTGGGTCACTTCAATATTGCAACGGGGGGGGGGGGTGAGGTGAAAATGATATTTTACACCAGAAAGATGAGCTCTATTGCGTTCATAATGCGTGACACAATGATTCGTGTGCTAAGATCTATGTTGCAGTAAACAGCATAAAGTTTCAGCAATGTCATCAATTCTTTTCTGGTGTATCATGAAAAATGTTCCTACCCATTGTTGCAATGGTTTCGCCCTCGTGCCCATATAGGATATCCAGCTATAAGACTAGCAGTCGATGATATCTTCGCTTATTGTCCTTTGTGAGAAAATAACCCTGAATCAAACTAGATTGGCCTAGATCCATGTTTGTCTCTTTCTGTAACCGTGTTCAGCTTCAATATACTGTACATTAATGTACAACTAGAACAATCATGAAAGTTCATCTGTGTTGGTAGTTACATGTTTAAAGTTAAAACTTTTGATCCAACACAACAAAGTTCTCTCACCTAGAGCTTTCGACCAGTCACTCTGGTCTTCCTCAGTAGACTGACCCAGTGAGGCCTGTCACGTGGCTTCTTTGAAGTGTGACGTCAACAGTTGGTCAAAGATATCTGGTAGACGATGACGGCCCCCGTCGCTGTTAAGGGAAGGGTGGTGGGCCCTGATGTAAATAGCTTCCTTCCCTCTCAGGAAATAGGTTTGTTCATTGTCCAAAATTCTTACAGTGTCCAGTGAAACAAAATGCCAAGGTGACTCTATGTGGATCTGTTGTGTAGAAAGGTAATGTTTATCTAGTTTTAGCTCACTGATGAAGAGCTACTCTCCCACTGGTCGTGACAGAGAAGACAGATGCTATGTACAGTACTTACAGGTTCATTGTGCTGGGGAAACTCCTCTAGTTCTTGTTGACAAGTGCAATGAACAGTGGACTACAGCTTAACGTCCCGTCCTAAGGACTGTGACCCTTTCCAGTAGCGTGCATGTTGGGTGAGCGACAATAGCTGGGATTTGAACTCCCAACCTCTTGGCCCAGAGGGAGGGTCACTAACCACTGCGCGCTACTAATGGACTATGCATGCTAACAAACAACAACTCGAGCTGTGGAACAATCTACAGGCAAGCTAAGGGACTGAATAATCGTGCAGTCTTCCAGTGGCAGGAACAAACCCCACGCAGGCTGATAGATAGTGACGGAACTTGATGTATAAGAAAAAAAAAATGGGTCAACCAGTATTTTTTTTTGTTGTTCTTTTTTTGTTTTGGTATTCAGATTTAGTTGTCTTGGCCGTATTAACTTCTACATTGTTTTCATGTTAGTGTGATTTGTTGTATTTAGAAAGACTGTAACCTTATATGCACTGAACCTGTAAAATAGATAAAATGAAATAAAACGAAGAAAAAAAACTAGGCGGACAGCAATTGATGCGCCTTGATGTTTTCATTTCATGCTGATCAAGTTTGCTGATGTTAGATGGATATAAACTTTTCAATCATCAGACTTTTCTTACCCTTTTCTTCTCATATCAGCAATTATCCAGAATCAACAAGTTAGGCACACAGCACTGTTTTTGGTCTGAGAAAAGAGATCCTTGATGTGATGTTTTTGTGTCCCCACGGTAAGACTCAGTCGTTGTGCTCTGGACTGTTTTTCAAAGATCTTGTTCACAAGCTAACAAAATAATGTCACAAAATTCAGTCCTGTGCTGGTAGTTTTTTTGTCCCGTTTAGCTGGGTCTCATACACTTCAAATCTACGTCTAAAAGTAGGCGTATTCAAACCAACTTGAAGATAACTGACGCCAAGTTTATTTCTTCTCTGATCAACACAAAAGCATCAGAATGTAAACTTTGAAACCTTTTATTTTAAACACCACATTGCAGACAATAGTCCGAATTGAGTCAGTATTTACAATCCTTTGTGCTCGTTTTATAACACACAACTCAGCAATTCTTAATTATTATGTACAAGACATTAGCATCTCTTGATAAAAAAATTACTACATACTAAAACACATAGCTTAGAGTAGACTGATTACAAGATAAGTGCAGGGTAAACATCATATATCGAAACAAACATGCAGACAGTTTGTTTACAATTAAATGTGTTTAAATTAAATTATTTTATTTTATCTATAACAATTCACCACATACGCATGGAAGGCATGGTGGAAGTACATTTGTAAGTACACCTTCTCAAGGCCACCATGCCGACAAATAAATGGACATTGTGCATAAAAAATTCAATACAGTGTTATATACATAACAATTAAAACACAATAATAACAATCTTTTTTTGTATATTTTTATATTCTTTTTATCTTTCTTTACCTACTGCCCATACAGGGTCAAGGCCACTTGCTACAAAGCACTGGCTATGGCCTCACTTGGACTATAGTGCCACCGTCTTAGCCTCTACCAGGTACCGCGGATCGCTGGAAAAATATTAGGAATTAACCGAAATAAAGGGAATAGTATACCAGAGGAGATCCCAGGCCATAGAAGATCTGTGGGTCGAGAATTGGATATTCTATGGCCCGGGATCTTCTCTGGTATACTATCCTTTATTTCGGCCAATTTCTAATATTTTCCCAGCGATCCGCGGTGCCTGGTAGAGGCTACCACAGTCTGGGACCCGTCACAACCCGCCGTACGTTTTATTGGGAGGCCAAGTCTGCTACGTTTATCTGAAAACGTGGGGAAGGAGTGGCGTTAACGCACGGTTGCGCAAGGTGTAAGAGTGTGGTCTGCACGCCACGTCTGGCCGTGAGCAGTTGCGTGCATCGTTCGTTGCGCAAGTGGTGAGTTGTACGTGCTTACAACGTACGATCTCTGTGCGATTGCCACTTTACCGTAACGAGGTCGCACCCGCGTCGCCCGAACTCGCACGTACGGGTGGTAAATCCGCAGACCGCAGACATTTAAGCCTCGGTCACAACCCGCCGTTCGTGCTTCTGCGTGCTGTGTACGTACAAAAACGTGGGCAAACGCAGGGCATCCGTGCGTGGTGAGTACCGGTGGTGGTCTACGGATTTACCACCCGTGCGTGCGAGTACGGGCGACGCGCCTGCCCCGTACGTACCGTACAAAAATACGCACGTGTGAGTACGGCCTCGTTACGGTAAAGTGGCAATCGCACAGAGATCGTACGTTGTAAGAACGTACAACTCACCACTTGTGCAACGAACGATGCACGCAACCGCTCACGGCCAGACGTGGCGTGCAGACCACACTCTTACACCTTGCGAAACCATGCGAGTGACGTGCGCCGACGCCACTTATACCCCATGTTTTCAGAAAAAATGTAGCAGACGTAGCCTCCCAAAAAACGTATGGACAAAAAGCGGGTTGACCAAGGCTTAAATGACTACAGGCGAACTGACAGTGTGTCACTGATGCTCAATGACCTGCAGTGGCCTCTCAACATTTTACGAAATAGTCCACAATAAAATAAACATCCAAACAGACAGTAGCTTACAGCCTAGCCTCTACCAGGCTTCGGAAAGTGGCTGGAAAAAGAAAAATCGGCCAAATTAAGATATAGCATGCCGGGGGAGTTGGTCTGCTGAAGAGAACAGTTCGAGTGCGGCAAAATGCACTGTCTAGTGGACCCACTCCCTCGGCATGTTTTCTCTCTGTTTGACCGATCTCTACCCTTCCCAGTCGCCTCCCGAAGCCTGGTAGAGGCTAATTACAGCCCGCCCAGTGGCGCACCACAGGGCCTATCAACACGCACACACACACAGACTCTCCTTCTTTCCCCGCACTATCCTCCCTGCCCGGCTCGATGGTCGCGATTCCCACTGTTGTCTTTTCAAGCCCTACGGGGTTATCGGGGGAGGGGGGGGGGTGATATATGTTGATGATAAAATATTTTGTCAGACCCTGACCCTCATGACCTCAATGAAAAGCGACCTGTAGGTCGATTTAAGCTTCTCTAGATTCGTGAATAAAGAAGGAAAACAAACGAACGAAGAAACAAACAAACAAACACTGCAACAAAGTTACGGCAGCTAGAAGGGCGTTTCATTGCTATTTCTTTTTTTCTTGGTTAAATAAGAGAACGTATATTGATATTGACAAGAAAAAATAATCGCACAATTTCTACCACACTGCGTTACATGGAACATTAAAAGTCCTTTGTTAGCGTCGTGCCAACCTCATAAATAATTCAAACCTCCTCTCTGAATGCTTTGTCGTAGTACTATATATTTAGTTGCGTTGCTAGGTTACCGCGTTGCTAGGTTACCAAGGTTATCCCGTCGCCTTTTCTCCGCTTGTTTTCCAACTCATGAGTCAGCAACAGTTGGGTCACTTCAATATTGCAACGGGGGGGGGGGGTGAGGTGAAAATGATATTTTACACCAGAAAGATGAGCTCTATTGCGTTCATAATGCGTGACACAATGATTCGTGTGCTAAGATCTATTTTGCAGTAAACAGCATAAAGTTTCAGCAATGTCATCAACTCTTTTCTGGTGTATCATGAAAAAAGTTCCTACCCATTGTTGCAATGGTTTCGCCCTCATGCCCATATAGGATATCCAGCTATAAGACTAGCAGTCGGTGATATCTTCGCTTATTGTCCTTTGTGAGAAAAATCTACTCCGAAGGAAGCCGAGGAAAATGTGTGCAAGTTTGCGTCTATTCTGCAGCCTTGTGCTCATACTCTTCACCATCGGACATGGATATGGACAAGGTAAGACGATTTATTAAACAGATGAACACGCATCGCATTATTTTTTAATTTCTTTATTATGTCGTAAGCCATGTTAGCGCAGTAACCTCTGTGCCCAAGCGCATTGAATACTATTTTACTTGTTCTTTGTGTAAAGCGCACCGGGTGACAATGTAAATAACCCTGCATGTGGCTCACGGATACGAGACGGGGGTTCACCGGGCCAGGCCTCTGTTTGTGTGATCATTGAAGTGAATCGCACAGTTTGTAGTTGGACCATCGCACACCGGGGCATGCCCCTACTCTTTCTTTTTGTCGTGGTGGGTTCTTTAACGTGCGTGGAGGGTTGCTCTCCCCAAACACGGGTCCTCTATTTTAACGTCCTATCCGAGGGACTCTGAATAGAAGGACGTCAACCGCTGTTTCCCATGCACCAATGCACATGAGTTGTTACAGTTCCATACATTGTTGCACCAAGGACATTATACTCTCTAATGACCGACATGCACGATATTTCAGAAGGGTGCAGTCTCACACATAGTGCTCATCTTCTCAGGGCAGCTTCTCGCTTACAACTCGAATTTTGCCTGCTTGCGGCGGTCTCCACTATATGTACCATTACGTCCTTACAACTGTGGACCCAGAAAACACAATTCAAAACCATCGGCGCTGAAAATAATATGGAAGTAAAAAATGGCATAAAGTACAGGGTGGAAAAATTTACGCGAGTCCACGTGTAGTGTACGATATGCTTGTGCAGTACATCATGGCACCACATGGGGGCACCAGTGACTGGTTCATAACACCTGTTGTAACAATGGTGGCGAGTCTTACACTAGATCAAAACAGTCTGCACAATTAAACCAAACTATTTTCAGGAGTCCACGGGCCGGTCTAACTCCTACATGACGTGCAGAGGTATTTTCCCAGCCTAAATACACCAAAAAAAACCTTATTAAAATTTTTAACCTATCACCCATGCAGACACTCAGGTTTGAACTCCGACCCGGATGTTGTTATATTTTGCAAATGGCCGTTCGTTCGTTGGATCACAACTTTAGTCGTTACGGGCAGACAGTACTATAAGATTTGGCCATAGGAACACATGCTTAAATACACTATTAGAAGTCATCATGAAAGTACTTGCCCATACTTCAATCTCAAAATCTTTCTGCACCAGGTAGCCAAAAAGCTAGGGTCTGATTCCAAAATATAGAAAGGAAACAGGGGATCGACAGTTGCCTATCCATACTGCGCAATCATTGGATCATCCTTCATTAGTTATGGGGCAGTGCCGAAGTCGCGCGGCGTGGCCAGTCCTCTGGATGTCAAGAAGTCTTAGACTCTGTTCCAAGACCCGGGTGGGGAGGGTGGGTATTTAAGTATCATTCATCTTTCAAATTTGCTTCTCTACACCCATTCCCTCAACACCACCCTACCCAAGGACCGGCCGACACCCCGCTCCCCGGCGGTGCGGATGGATCCAATGAAGAATGGCAGTGTGCTCCGTCTACTACCTCCTTTTATTGGGAGTTGATTATAACGTCATTTCGGATTTAGCCAATGAGAGCGCAGTAAGGATAGTTGCCTATCCATACTGCGCAATCATTGGATCATCCTTCATTAGTTATGGGGCAGTGCCTTCGTCGCGCCACCCTACCCTGTCTTCCCTGCATCTCCATCAGCGTCCTCAACACCGAATCCTCTTCCTGTCTTAAAATCCCAAACTCCCCTTTTTCATGCACTTCTCATCCCCTCTCTCATCCAAACTCCCCTTTCTCATCCACTTCTCATACCCTCTCTCATCCAAACTTCCCTTTCTCATCCACTTCTCATACCCTTCCTCATCCATTTCTCCTCCATTCTCCTTATCCTTTCCTGCGTTCCTTACGCAAAGCTCCGCTTCCATTCCAACCTCTCGAACCTAAGTGCACAAGATTCACAAAGCCCACAGATACGGCAGAGCTTGTCGATTCTAGACCGATGGTGCTCCAACTTGGATGGGGAGGGGTCCTTCCTATTGTGGACTCTGTGTCTTGTCGTTGTGCAAGCTGCACTGGCGGTTAGTCACTAGCTCTCCAGTCCAAGTGGACCCGCACTACCCTTTTTACACCTTGATGTACATGTAGTCGGCAACTTGCTGGTCGAAGGACCTTTCTAAACTAACATTGGCTTCTTTCGG
>NW_017802736.1:72172-76629 GCF_001625305.1 Branchiostoma belcheri
AGACAACACGAGGCGCAGCCCCGGAAGCACGTACACGCATACGCTCTATTTGAATAACAACGATTAATAGAGTCGAACAATGCCCACACGAAAATGCAAATATCAAAACCAGGTGCCTGGACAGACACCGACATACAAAAGCTGTTACGACTATGTCTATGTCGTCCAATTTACATGTCAATACAAACGGAACGCGGCCTAAAAAACTTCCCTCACTTATAAAAAGAAGAAAAAACAGCCGAAAACTCCTACCAATAAATGACACAAAGCGATAAACCACATGCAAGCAAGACAATGATCTCATTCTCGGTCGCGCTTATCTACAAGAGAAGTCGGCGTGTCGTTCCTTGCCCGGGTTGGGGGAGGTGGGAAGCTGGTTGTCCTTGTCTTGATGAGCCTTGAGCAGCTGCCATCGAGTATGGTGGCCTGTACAAAAACATAAACTGCCGTCAAAATTCGATTCAGCCGCACAAAATTGGACCTCATTCCCCCAACCCGGGCGAGTCCCCTCCATGCGGAAAGAACGACTCCTAACATGGGACGCAATGCACGGAGACTCAACCCGAGCTGTTCCTCACGCTATTACATTAAGTGTTACTCCCCTAGATGTGTCACCACCCAACAAACATAAAAAGGTAGCATGCTCCGTGCAAAAAGCAAGGTACAGAAATGCAAAGCAGGGGCGCCAGTACAATGGCACCCACAAACCTACAGACCTTACCGCCTTGAATCCCACAAACCTTCCCTAAACGGAGACTAGAGCCTGCAACTTGGAGACCTTCCTGTCTTGGCATCTATCTCCTGCACGTCTGTTGTCCAGCCTGCCTGCCATGGCTGAGCCCGCGGTACTGGCTGCTGCTATGGGCGAGGCAATTCACACGTCCTTCACGTAAGCGTCTAGGGAGTGTGTCGACCAAACTGGTCTCGAGAAAGTTGTACTGATTGGAAAACAAAGAAAACGCCAATGGATTGAATAAGAGGGCACCGGAAAGAACGCCGGACGCGTCGGTCATAGAAATGCAAATCACAAACGTGCAAATTCCCGCCCTGAAATTCCTACCGATGAATTCCGCTCTCTGACGCTGGAAATACAGACAAAGAAGGAAAACACCCATGTTGTTCGTGGACCTGCATTCTCTCTCGGCCTTCCCTTGTCGTCAAACCGCGCTAGCACACTGAAAACAAAAAGAAGCGAGGAAGACAGCCACAGAAGAGAAACCGAAAAACGGCGCCTCGTGGCAACGCTCTACCACCCATACCGATGCAAATCACCCAGGTGCGGAGTCCCGCCCTGACATTCTTGCAGACAATGTCTGACGCTGCAAAAACAAGACAGAGAAACATCAATATCGCCCCTGGTGCTGGCCTCTCTCGATTTCTTGTAGGTATCCTAGAACCTTAGCAAAGGCGAGCGAGAGACAATGCACAGGAACAGTACATAAAATTAGAAATACAACGCTCTAAAATCCTCGACACCACGTGCCTCACCCAAAACTGTTGTCCCCACACAAAAAAAAACACCAAAAGGAAAACCTTACAGTCCTTGACCACTCGACTGTAATGTGAACAATGCCGCCTTCAATTTCCAACCCTCTCCACTAGAGTCCTTGGGTAGCCGGCTGGAGACGCGAGGCGACTTCGGGGGCTGCCGCGTGCAGCCCCGCCGACCCGCGGCCTGTTCTCGCCGGGCCGCGCTGGAGACACGTAGGCGGAGCGTAACCCGCTCTCCAAAGTGTTGCGGAGGGATCCAATGAAGAATGGCAGTGTGCTCCGTCTACTACCTCCTTTTATGGGATTGATTATAACGTCATTTCGGATTTAGCCAATGAAAGCACAGTAAGGATAGGTCAAAAATCCCACCACAGCTGATGATAGTAACAAAACCTCAACTTTGACCTAATTTTCCATGGTATCCATCCATTCACATCTCTCAAGATAACCACTCACATCTCTCATTACGCCCACTAAACTGGTGAAACAAACTTGACCAAAGTAGGAAGTGTTTAGACCCTACCTGTGCCTTCCAGCCCAAAAATGAACCAAAACTTTCAAGAGAAAAAAGGATTTTCAAAGGTATTAACTTTCCAGCCTCTACTGCGCAACGCAAATGTGGTGTCTGCCCTTACGATCCCCCTCAGTGACTGCTGACTATCCAGTTGACTGTTCAATGTCTGAGACTATGCAGATCTTAGTTCTGTGCACGTGGGGAAACAAATTTGACGAGGGTTTCAAAAGTTTGCACGCTTCTGTGTGGAGAGTACGCCTGGAAATTATGGATCTGTTTTCAGACCGCAAGCGAGCTGTAGCTGTGTTTTCAAACTGCCGTTTTCGGACGGGTCCGCCTATTTACCGGAATACACCGGAATACACACAAAGGAGGGTGAAATCTACCGTAATACATCCTGTTAGGATGAGTTAACACCTTAAGTTGCTGTAACTTTGCCATGAGATAACGTTAAAACATGGTCCATGTAAGAAGAAATCAGTGAACTTACTGAGTGATTCCGGCCTGTCGAGTCGCAACTAAAACCGCACGGAAACAGTCAGGTTCATCTTGAAGCACAGTTAATAGTACTTTTTTTCTTCTTCATCACCTCCATGAAAAATGGAGGTATTATTTTTGGCGTGTGTGTGTGTGTGTGTGTGTGTGTGTGTGTGTACGTGTGTTTGTGCTTCCGCACATTTGTAGCCAGCATAACTTCAGAACGCCTTTATGGATTGTGATGATATTTGGTACCTTGGTAGGTCTTAGGGAGACAAAGGTCAAGGCCAATAGGGGGCCTCCTAATGGATGACCTTGGTACTGCAGCAGAACCTCCGGTTTTTGTATCTTTTCTTCTGAACATGCTATGGTCTTGACTTTGGTGACAGATAGCTTTTCCTGTCAGGAATAACTGGTGTAAGTTTGGTCCCCCTTGCAGCTTGTTCTGGAACTGCAGGGGACCTTCTGGCGGAACCCTCAAACACCCGAACGGGGTCCATTTGGACCCCAGACGTATATTTTATGTGCTATTTGATTTTTTTTATTTAAAAAAAAATTCCTCCCGTGACTTTGTCAGTAAACCTCTTCTACAAGTTTTCCTAATTTTTTTAGAGACCGGCACAAATTTGTAAAAATAACAACGGAAGTCTTATGTAAGACCGAATATGTCTTCAAGGAAGCATTATTGCTTTAATATTATGCAGTTTGCCAAGTAACCTCAACCTCAGGAATTATTTCATCAGGTTTTCAGAGGTTTTACAATTCGACAATCATATGAGGTCATCCTATTTTTGCATAAATTATGATAATGAGCTGGAATTTTTTAACTCTTAATCATGCCAAAATAAACATCTAAATATGTTTAACCAATATATGTGCAAAGATCACTGGAAGGATGCAAAAAGGAATATAAATTTGACAGAAACCAAATGGGGTCCATTTAGACCCCGTTCTTGCATTAACGTCACAAAAAAGTTCGGGTGTTTGAGGGTTAAAAGCCAGTAATTCCAGATAGGAACAACGTATTTTCATCATTTTTGGGGTGTAGGTAGCTGTGATAGAGTTTTACATAATAAAATGCAAATCATGCAAATGAGGATTTATTTTGCATAATTAAGGAGGAAATTCTATAATTACAGTGTTTTATGTAATAGTTCTTTTATACATGCATTCTATTTAATCTGTGGCAGGAGGAACATCAACAGATACCAATTATGCTAATGATGACCCAATTTGCATAATTAATGTGAAAATTCTGTGACTCCTTATCGGTGAATGATGGCAATTTCATACCTCGTGACTTGTGTAAGATTAACACCACTATACATATATTATGTTAATGTAGATGTCATTTGCATAATTAATGAGGACATCTTGAGATGAAATATGAAAAGACAAGCCCATATTTCATGGAGGTATGAGACCTCGGAACTCTTGTTCTTCTTCTGTTCTTCATTTCTAATTATATCAGCGTGTTCACATACATGGAGAACTTAATTATGGGTTCACCACACCACGAAGTGCTTTTTCTGATGTTTCTTCTTCTCCTTCTCCTTCTCCTGCCATTTTTTAAATGGATTCAGCTTCTTCATTTTAGGGCCTAAGGTCCTGAAATTTGGTATGGAGGTACAGTGGGCAAATACCACTAGGCGTTTTTTAAATTTTTGTGATACAGGCTTTTAGAATGGTTTTATTTGAGTTTTTTGGCTGTGTTATAGCAAATGTATTACTGTGTTAGTGTGCCGTGTTTACCACGTCTGGGCATGAGTCATCACATGGAATGCAGGGCATCAACCAATAGGCATGCAGCTTTCCTCTATACTTCTTGCTGATTGGCTGTTGGCATTTAACTTGATTAACACCTGCACAGAGCATTTCCACCTGCACAGAGCATTTCTTGCTGATTGGCTGTTGGGATTTAACTTGATTAACACCTGCACAGAGCATTTCCATACTGACAGTATGTCTTTATTCA
>NW_017802736.1:76649-78845 GCF_001625305.1 Branchiostoma belcheri
GTGTCTGATTTGGAGTATCTTCTGTATTTTGTGAAGATTCCAAGCTGCAAAAATATAAAAATTACTAATCAAGGATACATTGTACATACCTTAGAAATGACATTTTTTCCCTTTGGGTATCCCTCAAATGGCTGCTTTTTAAGCTTAAATTTTTAAAAGCTCCGCACCGCACATCCCCCCTTCCGCCCCATCCCCCCTCTCGGTCGCTTCGCTCCCTCGACGTGCGTCAGGTACCACTACGCTAAAATAAAATCCTAGCTAGAACCCTGGTAAATCATTGTTTTCCCTTGTGTTTCTCATTCTTTCCCTGCCATGTGGTAAAATGTGGTGAACCCATCGCTGCATGTATTTGCTCCAAAGCAAATATTGGCCTTTCTAGTTTTATGTGTCTTTTCTCTGATAGTGTGACACGCCTTTTTAAAACCCTTATTTCCGGGGGTGTGAATTTTTGGCATTTTTATGGTGGATTGTGGAGTGTAGGTTTCAGAGTAAATGTATTTGCCAAAAATTTAGTTTTTTCAAGGAGTTTCCTTGAGTTTCCTCCATGAAAAATTGAGGTATTGTTTTTGACGTGTCTGTGTGTGTTGTGATCAGCATAACTTCAGAACGCCTTTATGGATTTAGATGATATTTGGTTTTTTTGTATCTTTTGTCCTGAGTATGCTATGGTATTGACTTTTTGATGTGGGTTTGATCCCCTTATTATCTTGTTCTGGAACTGCAGGGGACTTTATGGTGAATTTTTTAAAGCCTATAAGTCCAGATAAGAACAACTTATTTTCATCAATTTTGGTATGTAGGTAGCTGAAAGAAAAATGTACATAAATGGATGCAAATGATGCAAATCAAGACTTAAGTTGCATAATTAAGGAGACAATTCTATAATTACAGTGTTTATATATAGCACTTTTATACATCTATTTAATCTAACGCAGGTGAAACATCAACAATTACCAATTATGTAAAAGATGACCTAATTTGCATATATTATGTTAAAATGTAGATGTCGTTTGCACAATTAATAAGGACAAAAACTCATATATTTCATGGTGGTATGAGATCTCCAAATTCATGTTGGTATGTGGATAGGTGTTGGGTAGCCAAAGGTCAAGGTTGATTTGGGGCCTCCTGGTGGCTGATCTTGTACTGCAGCAGAACTTCCGGGTTTTGTATCTTTTGTCTTGGACATGCTACAGTCTTGATTTTTGAGTGGTGGATAGCTCTTCCTGCCAGTAATAAGTGGTGTGGGTTTGGTCCCTCTAGCAGCTTGTTCTGGAACTGCAGGGGGTTTCTGGCAAAACCTTTCAAATAAATTCACAAAGGAACAATGAATTTTTATAATCTTTGTTATGTGGTTAGCTTAGACAGAGATCTACATTATTGGATGCAAATTATGCATGAGATGACTTCATTTGCATAATTATAGAGGAAATTCTGTAATGCCAGTGTTTTACATCATGGGACTTTGGTACATGTAATGTTTATAATCTATGGCAGGTGGAATATCACCAGATACCAATTATGCAAATAAGGACCTAATTTTCATAATTGATCTAAAAATTTTAGGACTCCTTAGTGGTAAATGATGGGAATTTGATACTTTGGACATGTGTAAGTTAATAAAAAGTTAACAACATGATGCATATGTTATGTAAATGTTGAGTTCATTTGCATAATTAAAAGAAGAAATTTAAATGTGAAGCCCATATTTCATGGAGGTATGAGATCTCGAAACTCTTGTTTGGGATATGTGGGTGCATTTTTGTGCCATTTCGCTTCACAAATATGTGACATTAGTACATTGTGTACAGTATAATGTACTCGCCTCTGGTGCAGTCAGAAAAATGGACATGTACTAAGAAATGGACATGTACTTAGTGATTTATTCAGGTTTGTGGTAAAAAAAATGCAGTCACCTTCTGTCCCGGGTAGTCTTTTTCCGTTTTGGGGCGCAGGCTGACATGTTGCAATGCCCCACTGATATTCAAACAACTGACTCGAACTCTCTGTCCAAGCTTCCCGCACCAGTGGGTGAAAGGTCACTCCGTCTCGAGAAAAATTTTGCTGTACGTGTCAGCTGACCTTGTATGTAAGCCATGTCAAATCTCGCGAGAGCAGCTGCAGTATGTAAACAACTAAGAAAATGATGGTTTGGTCAGGAAAACGCAGATTTGGGTCGTTTTTGCACTGTTTGCT
>NW_017802736.1:78865-83120 GCF_001625305.1 Branchiostoma belcheri
TTTGAGGGTTAAAAGCCAGTAATTCCAGATTGGAACAACGTATTTTCATCATTTTTGGGGTGTAGGTAGCTGAGATAGAGTTTTACATAATAAAATGCAAATCATGCAAATGAGGATTTATTTTGCATAATTAAGGAGGAAATTCTATAATTACAGTGTTTTATGTAATAGTTCTTTTATACATGCAATCTATTTAATCTGTGGCAGGAGTAACATCAACAGATACCAATTATGCTAATGATGACCCAATTTGCATAATTAATGTGAAAATTCTGTGACTCCTTATTGGTGAATGATGGGAATTTCATACCTCGTGACTTGTGTAAGATTAACACCACTATACATATATTATGTTAATGTAGATGTCATTTGCATAATTAATGAGGACATCTTGAGATGAAATATGAAAAGACAAGCCCATATTTCATGGAGGTATGAGACCTCGGAACTCTTGTTCTTCTTCTGTTCTTCATTTCTAATTATATTAGCGTGTTCACATACATGGAGAACTTAATTTTATGTGTCTTTTCTCTGATAGTGTGACACGCCTTTTTAAAACCCTTATTTCCGGGGTTTTGAATTTTTGGCATTTTTATGGTGGATTGTGGAGTGTAGGTTTCAGAGTAAATGTATTTGCCAAACATTTAGTTTTTTCAAGGAGTTTCCTTGAGTTTCCTCCATGAAAAATTGAGGTATTGTTTTTGACGTGTCTGTGTGTGTTGTGATCAGCATAACTTCAGAACGCCTTTATGGATTTAGATGATATTTGGTTTGTTGGTAAGTCTTGGAAAGACAAAGATCAAGGTCAAATATGGGCCTCCCGGTGGCTGACCTTGATACGACAGGAGAACTTCCGGTTTTTTTGTATCTTTTGTCCTGAGTATGCTATGGTCTTGACTTTTTGATGTGGGTTTGATCCCCTTATTATCTTGTTCTGGAACTGCAGGGGACTTTATGGTGAATTTTTTAAAGCCTATAAGTCCAGATAAGAACAACTTATTTTCATCATTTTTGGTATGTAGGTAGCTGAAAGAAAAATGTACATAAATGGATGCAAATGATGCAAATCAAGACTTAAGTTGCATAATTAAGGAGACAATTCTATAATTACAGTGTTTATATATAGCACTTTTATACATCTATTTAATCTAACGCAGGTGAAACATCAACAATTACCAATTATGTAAAAGATGACCTAATTTGCATATATTATGTTAAAATGTAGATGTCGTTTGCACAATTAATAAGGACAAAAACTCATATATTTCATGGTGGTATGAGATCTCCAAATTCATGTTGGTATGTGGATAGGTGTTGGGTAGCCAAAGGTCAAGGTTGATTTGGGGCCTCCTGGTGGCTGATCTTGTACTGCAGCAGAACTTCCGGGTTTTGTATCTTTTGTCTTGGACATGCTACAGTCTTGATTTTTGAGTGGTGGATAGCTCTTCCTGCCAGTAATAAGTGGTGTGGGTTTGGTCCCTCTAGCAGCTTGTTCTGGAACTGCAGGGGGTTTCTGGCAAAACCTTTCAAATAAATTCACAAAGGAACAATGAATTTTTATAATCTTTGTTATGTGGTTAGCTTAGACAGAGATCTACATTATTGGATGCAAATTATGCATGAGATGACTTCATTTGCATAATTATAGAGGAAATTCTGTAATGCCAGTGTTTTACATCATGGGACTTTGGTACATGTAATGTTTATAATCTATGGCAGGTGGAATATCACCAGATACCAATTATGCAAATAAGGACCTAATTTTCATAATTGATCTAAAAATTTTAGGACTCCTTAGTGGTAAATGATGGGAATTTGATACTTTGGACATGTGTAAGTTAATAAAAAGTTAACAACATGATGCATATGTTATGTAAATGTTGAGTTCATTTGCATAATTAAAAGAAGAAATTTAAATGTGAAGCCCATATTTCATGGAGGTATGAGATCTCGAAACTCTTGTTTGGGATATGTGGGTGCATTTTTGTGCCATTTCGCTTCACAAATATGTGACATTAGTACATTGTGTACAGTATAATGTACTCGCCTCTGGTGCAGTCAGAAAAATGGACATGTACTAAGAAATGGACATGTACTTAGTGATTTATTCAGGTTTGTGGTAAAAAAAATGCAGTCACCTTCTGTCCCGGGTAGTCTTTTTCCGTTTTGGGGCGCAGGCTGACATGTTGCAATGCCCCACTGATATTCAAACAACTGACTCGAACTCTCTGTCCAAGCTTCCCGCACCAGTGGGTGAAAGGTCATTCCGTCTCGAGAAAAATCTTGCTGTACGTGTCAGCTGACCTTGTATGTAAGCCATGTCAAATCTCGCGAGAGCAGCTGCAGTATGTAAACAACTAACAAAATGATGGTTTGGTCAGGAAAACGCAGATTTGGGTCGTTTTTGCACTGTTTGCTGGTATGTTTACTATAATTAGAATGTTTTAGGAATCATTTTTGATCATGTATGTGACTTGAGGTTTAATCGGCAAATTTACAAGAGGGCGCTTGCCGATAGCATGAGGACGCCCCGCCCTTTTTACCTTGTTCAGAAAAAAAAACACAATATTTTATTTACTAACTAGAGTTCGGAGGTCTCATGCCTTCGACAGTGTGATATTGTTTTGGTGGGTGTTGTGTGTGTGTATAGTGTAAGTTTTTTTATGATTATCGTAGTTATAGTGGTCAGAGAGTATTTTTGTGAACGAAGCAACATAGCATGAAGCAACATAGGAGAGGAGAATTGGCCTCCGATGCGCAGCGAGCCAAACTTCAAAACGGCAAAAACTCCTTTAACTAGAAAGGCCGACATTTGCTCAAGAGCAAATACAGCACATTTCACCCATTCTTCCTCCCCATTCCAAACTTCCCCTAGAAAGGCCAACATTTGCTCAGGAGTAAATGCAGCAAGGCTTCACCACATCCCCAGTACCAAAAATGGACCTATCCCCCTCCCGCGCAAATAGATTGTTCCTAAACCAACCCTGTTCAAACTGTTTCCACAGTTATACCTCCATGCAGCAATGGAATCTTCCAACCCCTTCTGCTTTGGGAACATGTAGAACCCTGGTAGAACCCTGAAGTGTTCTAATTGAACTGTCAGTTGGGGATTCGGGTTTTCAAGCTACAATCGATGTTTTTACTAAAAAAAGGTAAATAAAAGTATTTCAAAGGGTTGAATCTGCAAATTGAACACTATAGTCTAAGCATTTGGTGCCAGGCTACCTTTATGCTGAATTTCGGGTCATTTGGTTTGGTATTAGCGCATAGGAGCCAAAAATGTATTTTTGGTCAAAAAATAGCAAAAAGCGTGAATAAAGTTCTGTGGGATTGTATCAAAGGATCTCCTATACTAAATTTCAGGTCATTCGGTTTTGATATTAGGGCACAGGAGCCGAAATTTCACATTTTTAGTCCGAAAATAGCCAAAAAATCCCTATTTTACACAATTTTGAAGTGGGGTATGTCCAATCTATAATGCTATTCTGTAGACATGTGTCCGAGGCATCCCCATACCAAATTTTCACCCTGGTTATGTTATTGTTATCTTAACCTACAATGTAGTTCGCCCTGGCCTGGGCAATGTTGTTTTAACAAACAAATTTCACCCTGGGTGTGTTTTTTGTTAGCTTAAGCTAGTTTACCTTGGGTAGTGTTGTTAGCTTAACCACCTACATAAATGGACAAAAAGACGTAAAGTGCCTGCACTTAAAGATGTGCACAAAACTACACACTACAGTAACGTATGGACCTCCCACGACGCCCATTTATGAACTTGATCTTGCTATCGTCAACGGTAACTTGCTCAAAAAAATCGTGAACATTCATTTGCTGATTCTCGGATTATCCTGCTAACAACCATAACGACCAACACAAAAGGTTAAATTCAATGACATGGGAACCCCTTACAAGGCCCGTTTCGGAACTTGACGTATTCTCAACGGTAACTTGCCAACTAAAAATAATAGACAACCATTTAATGATTCCCGAGTTATTTAGAGTACAACAAAAACGCAAACACAAAAGGTCAGCTCCAGTCACGTAACAACCCCCCACGAAGCCCATTTTTGGCCTTGACAATGCCCATCACTAAGACACCCTACCAAAAATCGTGAACCTCGGACCATGCCTTCAAAATTTATCTTGCATAATCTGACAAACAGTACCAAAACGATTTTAAAGCCTTCTGTCGAAGGCAATGATTTGCAGTGATTTGTGGATCACGTCTTGGTTTTTTTTGTTTTTGTTTTGCTTG
>NW_017802736.1:83521-90794 GCF_001625305.1 Branchiostoma belcheri
CGAGGTCCGTACGTAATATATATATATATATATATATATATAAATTTATATTTATATTTATATAATGATGATTCATAGTACAATTGCGTACTTTTGATGATTATAGTCATCTCCAGTGACCCTATCATAGATCTACTAGTAATAAGATTGATCCTGAAACAGTGTCTGATATTATCATGGTCAATGTCGCTGTTTATACGAACTCAAGTTCCATTTTCTCACCAGGAAACCATGCCTTTGAGGTCATCCGTACTGCAAACCAGCAGTACCAAGGAGTCGACTTCTTCGCCATCGAGGCGAAGTTGCCAGCTGACGGCCTGTCTGCCACTTCCGAGTGGTGCAGGGATTACCAGAACCTGTGTGCTGAGTACGGACTGAGGCCGACGGGATGTGGAGCGGACCAGACAGGCCCCAACTATAGGGGGTAGGACGTGTGACATTCAGGACAGTCATAGTGCATGCTGGGTAACCCTGTCATAATGCACACTGGGTAATCATGCCATAGCCCATGCTGATTAATCATGTCATAGTGCATGCTGGGTAATCCTGTCATAGTGCACGCTGGTTAATCCTGTTAAAGTGCACGCTGGTAAATCCTGCCATAGTGTACACTGGTTAATCCTGTCATAGTGTGCACTTGTTAATCCTGTTATGGTGTAGACTGGTTAATCCTGTCATAGTGCACACTGGTTAATCCTGTCATAGTGTGCACTTGTTAATCCTGTCATAGTGCACACTGGTTAATCCTGTCATAGTGCACACTGGTTAATCCTGTCATAGTGTGCACTTGCTAATCCTGTTATGGTGTACACTGGTTAATCCTGTCATAGTGCACACTGGTTAATCCTGTCATAGTGTGCACTTGTTAATCCTGTTATGTTGTACACTGGTTAATCCTGTCATAGTGCACACTGGTTAATCCTGTCATAGTGCACACTGGTTAATCCTGTTAAAGTGTACACTGGTTATTCCTGTCATAGTGCACACTGGTTAATCCTGTCATAGTGTGCACTTGTTAATCCTGTCATAGTACACGCTGGTTAATCCTGTCATAGTGCACGCTGGTTAATCCTGTCATAGTGCACGCTGGTTAATCCTGTCATAGTGTGCCCTTCTTAATCCTGTTATGGTGTACACTGGTTAATCCTGTCATAGTGCACACTGGTTAATCCTGTCATAGTGTGCACTTGTTAATCCTACCATAGTGCACACTGGTTAATCCTGTCATAGTGCACACTGGTTAATCCTGTCATAGTGCACACTGGTTAATCCTATCATAGTGCACACTGGTTAATCCTGTCATAGTGCACACTGGTTAATCCTGTCATAGTGTGTCACTTGTTAATCCTGTTATGGTGTACACTGGTTCATCCTGTCATAGTGCACACAAGTTAATCCTGTCATGGTGCACGCTGGTTAATCCTGTCATAGTGCACGCTGGTTAATCCTGTCATAGTGTGCACTTGTTAATCCTGTTATAGTGCACACTGGTTAATCCTGCCATAGTACACACTGGTTAATCCTGTCATAGTGCACGCTGGGTAATCCTGCCATAGTGCACACTGGTTCATCCTGTCATAGTGCACACAAGTTAATCCTGTCATAGTGCACGCTGGTTAATCCTGTCATAGTACACGCTGGTTAATCCTGTCATAGTGCACGCTGGTTAATCCTGTCATAGTGCACGCTGGGTAATCCCGTCATGTTGCACGCTGGTTAATCCTGTCATATTGCACACTGGTTAATCCTTTCATAGTGCACACTTGTTAATCCTGTCATAGTGCACACAAGTTAATCCTGTCATAGTGCACACTTGTTAGTCCTGTCATAGTGCACACTTGTTAGTCCTGTCATAGTGCACACTGGTTAATCCTGTCATAGTGTACGCTGGTTAATCCCGTCATATTGCACGCTGCTTAATCCTGTCATAGTGCAACATGGTTAATCATCTCATAGTGCATGCTGGTTAATCCTGTCATAGTGCACACTGGTTAATCCTGTCATAGTGCAAACAAGTTAATCCTGTCATAGTGAACACTGGTTAATCCTGTCATAGTCTACGCTTGTTAATCCTGTCATAGTGCAGACTGGTTAATCCTGTCATAGTGCACGCTGGTTAATCCTGTCATAGTGCACACTTGTTAATCCTGTCATAGTGCACGCTGGTTAATCCTGTCATAGTGCACGATGGTTAATCCTGTCATAGTGCACACTGTTTAATCCTGTCATAGTGCACACTGGTTAATCCTGTCACAGTGCACGCTGGTTAATCCTGTTATAGTGCACACTGGTTAATCCTGTCATAGTGCACGCTGGTTAATCCTGTTATAGTGCACACTGGTTAATCCTGTGCTGTGATCTGGACTGAAGTGCAGGAACTAAAGTCAGGACTGTGCATTATTATAAGTAATGACGAAGTCATAGAATCTGATACATGTACATACATTTTAATTTCTATCATATTACATAACTCAGGTGGGATGATATTATCACAATATTATACATTTTTGGCATATATTATATTAGAAATACACGTATAGTTACATTGTAATACAGTAATAATACTTTTTTTTTTATTCATCAATAAACATACAATATACAATGTAGTGAACCATCCCATTACCTAATAATAATAATCATAATGATGAAATAATAACAATAATAATTCAAGTCATATCTGATGGTAATAAAAGTGATCATAATAATAAGTGGTCATAATAATAAGTGATCATAATAATAAGTGATTATAATAATAAGTGATCATAATAATACATGATCATGATAATAAGTGATCATAATAATAACTGATCAAAATAATTAAAATATTATTGAAATAATAATGATCATAATAACTCAACTCATAACTGATCAGAAAAACAATAATAATCATAGTAATGACAATAATAATGCAACTGATCATAATAATAACGATAATCATAATAATCAATGATCATATATTTCATATCATAATTCAAATAATGATATTGATAATGAAAACACTCAAGAACATAAGGTACCCCATTTGCCACGATGCTTCTGCAGATTTCCCCTTCTTGCAGCAATAGAATATTCTACTGTATGAAAGAAATTTACATAATTAAGAAAAGATTGAAAAGTAACATGGTAATAATACCTATTAAATTTGTAACACATTCTACAAATTGGAATTTTCATCAATTCAGATTTAGTGATGTTATCTTTCTGTTATCTTTCACACAGTAAGGTAAAGTTTGCAGTGCTTAGGGAGGGCAGACAAAGTTAATCTGCAACCACTGTTTTCTAATTTATGTTAGAAGGGGTAACAAGATAGCAATGGTTGAGATAGGGCCCCACCGCAAATAGGTGCTTAGTCATCCTGGCCAAATAAAAGAGAGTTTTAAAAAATTTAAAAAAAAAACTGAAAAAGAATAAAGATATCTTACAAACGTTGTTGTGCTTCCAGGTGCGTGACTGAGTACAACTCTGACCCCTACATCAACAGCGTGCTCAGCTGTCCCCCGGCCGAGGGTGTAGCTGAGGTGGCGAACTTGACTTTCTCAGCCGAGGCTACAGCGGACAGAAGTTTCGGCTTTCACAAATGTAACAGGTACTGCCAACCAGGGATATACGAGAATGATCTGAGTCTGACCTACACATCAGCAGCCTTTGGCTCAGACGGGAGCGGTGACAGGATTGTGTACACCGTGTGCGCAGGCTCAGCAGGTATTATTTTTTATCAATAGTAATAGTTAACGCTCGCCTTGCATTCGGTAGGACTTCAATTATTTTAAAATTAGACCACAGCGACTTAATTTAATGGATGACATCCTCTGAAGACCCCCAAACTAGTGCGCGCGGGCGAATAAAAAATTCCAGCCAAAAAGTATTTGGCACCATTGTCTAAATATAGAATATCACATCAGAAATTAACAACCATTAAAAAATCACACAAAAGCTGCACTATATGTTTCTGGATTGACCAAAATTTAATGTTTTAATGTGATAGGTTGTTGAGGTTTTGAAAATTAAATAGATAAATAATTGTTATTTTANGTTATTATATATATATATATATATATATATATATATATATATATATATATATATATATATATATATATATATATATATATTATATATATATATATATACTATTATTTAGCTGCATGATTTTGTCAAAGCTGGGTTTTGTCGAAACCATGGGTTAACTGCAGAAAAGGTTTTTCCGACAAACTAGTGCAGGAACCTTTGCCACAACACTGGCCAGTCAGGCCTATTCTTGACTTGCCATAATTACGATGCATACACATCTCGTATTAAAATCATTGATGACTTCTCTGTCTTGCTCTCGCTTCAAGGCAACAATGAATTTCCAAAGTACATCAATGGCTTTCAGAGGTCTTCTGCGCATTTTTTTTATCACATTATCTTTTATTTACAGTCCTGTGAACCAGCCTTTTTTTATCAACCAGAACCAAAAAAATTCTCTCCACGGAGCCCTCTCAGACATTGCTTTTTCTAAATAACCGAATTCAATACCAGTATCTCTGTTACCCATCGTGGTGGGAGCCAAATGTGTTTAGCTGGTCAAACACGTATATACGTCTAGACTTAGTATAAAATATAACATTCCTGTTGTCTATGTTCCTTACCTTGACCAGATAACAGCGGCTGTGCCCAGATTCGGAACAAACTATCAGGGGGAGGTTACACCTGTTCCTGTCGACCGGGCTTTGTGCTAATGGAGGATGGCCATGGCTGTGAAGGTAGGGAACTGTTGCCTTGACATTTTCCTTCCACATCTGTATGTATGTATATGGTATCCCGGGTAGTAGGGCTGCTTAGCAAACAACTTTGAATCCCTGATACCCTGAAACCAAAATGCAGAACTATGAATACGTAATGCAAAAAGCATTTCTCATAATACAATCAATCAAAGGTGCAACCGATATTTGTTCAAGTTAATGTCCATGTTATGGAACCTTTGCCACAGCATACTGTGTATGAATGAAAGTTCGTCTGTTCTGGTAGAATCAGTAGTTGTAACTATTATGGATTATGATATCATGTAAAAGAAATATAAGAAAGCCATTAAAAGTTCATGTATAATAAACCAAAAATTGGAACCTGAAATTAGACCTTAAAATTTTTTTTAAAAATTAGAACAGCCATAACCAAAGTATATAAACTAATGTTATTATTATCTTTAACCACTGAAGGCAACCATTATGCACTTGACTGTGTTAATTTGAGGATTTTCAGCCAATAACATTTCTCATTTTTTAATCCCTGCAGAAGATGAGTGTGCAACAGACAACGGTGGATGTGCCCAAACCTGCACCAAAGTCCCAGGAAGTTACACCTGTTCCTGTCAACAGGGCTTCGTGTTGATGGCAGATGCCCATGGTTGTAAAGGTATTGTTTAATTGTATCATGATTGATAGGTGATCATGATTGATTATACAAGTATATAGATAAAAGAATATTAAACACTCTCAGTGCAGGTGAAATTGGAGCTGTGCAGGTATTTCTGATGTCTACCTGCACCTAACCTGCACTGGTCCATGTACTGGGTATATACAGCTTAGTGCAGGTAAAATTGGAGCTGTGCAGGTATTTCTGATGTCTACCTGCACCTAACCTGCACTGGTCCATGTGGATTGCTATTTGTTGCATTGACTGTTACCAACTACAAAGTATAAAAGAACTAATGGTAATGTTTTTTGAATGTAGCTTTAGAATGATCCATACTTCCTCAATCCTGAGTTGTACAGGTAAAAGTTAGGTAACACTTGAAGGTGTTTCAGATCCTGAAGTTGCCTTAAAGTTTGTATTATCGTCTTTGCAGCTGACGAATGTGCGACAGAGAACGGCCGGTGTGACCAGATCTGCACCAAAATCCCCCGAGGCTACAGGTGCTTCTGCCGACAAGGCTTCGTGCTGATGGAAGACGCCCACGGCTGTCGAGGTAAAAAAGTGTCGTTTTGTGTGTTTGCCGCACAGGCGTATATTTACACAGTGTAAATACGCAAAGCCCTTCTTGTTTGACTTAAACAGAAACACAATGTCATGTAAAGGTCTTCTTCACATCAGTTCTGAGTTAATATTTATGGTTGAAAATCATTTATTAGCAGCATATTCTTTCAAGTGACTTTGACGTAATATCATGCATTTCTAACTAACTACACTTTTCTCTGTAATTAGCCCAATTCTAATACCAGCTTTACCTGGGAAAGTTTTGAAATGCGGGTGTAATTAGAATTTTGATGCAGCATGTAAAATGAAAGTTTAGTAAAAGTAACATGACGTTAATTCTTGTTGTGTTAATACTGATTTCTTTGTTTCACAGTGTGCGGCCACTGCCTGGGCGGGGACGTGAACTGTGACCCAGTGTCGGGTGTCTGCTCGGCTGGCTGCCGGGATGGATGGAAAACACAGCTTTGTGATAAAGGTATCGTATACACCAATAACAGTTGACTGACATGCCTGTAATTCAAACATATCTGATCAATGAAGTTATAATGAGGTTATAATCACATGTTTGTTGCTCTATTTACATCTGTATTTAAGTGAGCATTTTTTAACTCCTGCTTTGATCCTTTTTCTTGCAGCTGTGGATTCACCAATGGACCTGGCCATAACTGACATCACGGACGAAGGTTTCCAGGTCACCTGGTCTCCATCCCCTGACCCTGACCTTCAGGGGTACTGTGTGGTGGTCTCCAACCTGGACATGACGACAGCTGTCAATCAGAGCACTGACGAGGCGTGGTTTCCGGTGGTCGGCCTGTTCCCGGAGACTACTTACATCATCAGGGTGACTGCTCTGTTCTCTTCAGGTGGTTGGAGGTCACAGAGCGAGGCGGCAATGATACCGGCAACCACAGGTAGGGAGAGTCTAGCTGCGGTTGACTGTTGATATATATCCAAAGATAAAACTTATTCTGACTCTTTATTGATACCAGAACATTGCCAGGTTGTGCATTGCTGGTTATGATGATTAAACATTTGTAAGCAAAGTTAGTTTTTTTTTTTTAATGCGTGCATTCTTTTACATGAGGAACTGTCAACCATAACTATGTAACTAATCAAAGGGTTCATCCTGGTTGTATTTAAAACCTATGGGAAAAATACTCGATTTAATGTACTATGTTTACTCCACATGCTTATCCCATATTATTTTGTCTTCCAAAAAGGAAATATTGGATTAAGTCCAGATACATGCTAAAACCTTAAAATTAGATTTGTATCAGAGTGCATGTACAGATACAGTCTCTTGTTTTTACCAGTAACG
>NW_017802736.1:90814-117557 GCF_001625305.1 Branchiostoma belcheri
AATTTAATGGATGACATCCTCTGAAGACCCCCAAACTAGTGCGCGCGGGCGAATAAAAAATTCCAGCCAAAAAGTATTTGGCACTATTGTCTAAGTATAAAATATCACATCAGAAATTAACAACCATTCAAAAATCACACAAAAGCTGCACTAAATGTTTCTGGATTGACCAAAATTTAATGTTTTAATGTGATAGGTTGTTGAGGTTTGTAAATAAATAGATAAATAAATTGTTATTTTATGTTATTATATATATATATATATATATATTATTTAGCTGCATGATTTTGTCAAAGCTGGGTTTTGTCAAAACCATGGGTTAACTGCTGAAAAGGTTTTTCCGACAAACTAGTGCAGGAACCTTTGCCACAACACTGGCCAGTCAGGCCTATTCTTGACTTGCCATAATTACGATGCATACACATCTCGTATTAAAATCATTGATGACTTCTCTGTCTTGCTCTCGCTTCAAGGCAACAATGAATTTCCAAAGTACATCAATGGCTTTCAGAGGTCTTCTGCGCATTTTTTAATCACATTATCTTTTATTTACAGTCCTGTGAACCAGCCTTTTTTTATCAACCAGAACCAAAAAATTCTCTCCACGGAGCCTTCTCAGACATTGCTTTTTCTAAATAACCGAATTTAATACCAGTATCTCTGTTACCCATCGTGGTGGGAGCCAAATGTGTTTAGCTGGTCAAACACGTATATACGTCTAGACTTAGTATAAAATATTACATTCCTGTTGTCTATGTTCATTACCTTGACCAGATAACAGCGGCTGTGCCCAGATTCGGAACAAACTATCAGGGGGAGGTTACACATGTTCCTGTCGACCGGGCTTTGAGCTAATGGAGGATGGTCATGGCTGTGAAGGTAGGGAACTTGTCATTGTCATTTTCCTTCCACATCTGTATGTATGTATATGGTATCCCGGGTAGTAGGGCTGCTTAGCAAACAACTTTGAATACCTGATACCCTGAAACCAAAATGCAGAATTATGAATACGTAATGCAAAAAACATTTCTCATAATACAATCAAAGGTGCAACCGATATTTGTTCAAGTTTATGCCCATGTTATGGAACCTTTGCCACAGCATGCTGTGTTTGAATGAAAGCTCGTCTGTGCTGGTAGAATCAGTAGTTGTAACTATTATGGATTATGATATCATGTAAAAGAGATATCAGAAGAAAGCCATTAAAAGTTCATGTATAATAAACCAAAAATTGGAAGCTGAAATTAGACCTTAAATTCTTTTTAGAAATTAGAACAGCCATAACCAAAGTATATAAACTAATGTTATTATTATCTTTAACCACTGAAGGCAACCATTATGCACTTGACTGTGTTAATTTGAGGATTTTCAGCCAATAACATTTCTCATTTTTTAATTCCTGCAGAAGATGAGTGTGCAACAGACAACGGTGGATGTGCCCAAACCTGCACCAAAGTCCCGGGAAGTTACACCTGTTCCTGTCAACAGGGCTTCGTGTTGATGGCAGATGCCCATGGTTGTAAAGGTATTGTTTAATTGTATCATGATTGATAGGTGATCATGATTGATTATATAAGTATATAGATAAAAGAATATTAAACACTCTCAGTGCAGGTGAAATTGGAGCTGTGCAGGTATTTCTGATGTCTACCTGCACCTAACCTGCACTGGTCCATGTGGATTGCTATTTGTTGCATTGACTGTTACCAACTACAAAGTATAAAAGAAGTAATGGTAATGGTTTTTGAATGTAGCTTTAGAATGATCCATACTTCCTCAATTCTGAGTTGTACAGGTAAAAGTTAGGTAACACTTGAAGGTGTTTCAGATCCTGAAGTTGCCTTAAAGTTTGTATTATCGTCTTTGCAGCTGACGAATGTGCGACAGAGAACGGCCGGTGTGACCATATCTGCACCAAAATCCCCCGAGGCTACAGGTGCTTCTGCCGACAAGGCTTCGTGCTTATGGAAGACGCCCACGGCTGTCGAGGTACAAAAAGTGCCGTTTTATGTGTGTTTGCCACACAGGCGTATATTTACACAGTGTAAATACGCAAAGCCCTTCTTGTTTGACTTTAACCTAAACACAATGTCATGTACAGGTCTTCTTCACATCAGTTCTGGGTTAATATTTATGGTTGAAAATTATTTATTAGCAGCATATTCTTTCAAGTGACTTTGACGTAATATCATGCATTTCTAACTAACTACACTTTTCTCTGTAATTAGCCCAATTCTAATACCAGCTTTACCTGGGAATGTTTTGAAATGCGGGTGTAATTAGAATTTTGATGCAACATGTAAAATGAAAGTCTAGTAAAAGGAACATGACGTTAACTCTTGTTGGTTTAATACTGAGTTCTTTATTTCACAGTGTGCGGCCACTGCCTGGGCGGGGACGTGAACTGTGACCCAGTATCGGGTGTCTGCTCGGCTGGCTGCCGGGATGGATGGAAAACACAGCTTTGTAATAAAGGTATCGTATGCACCAATAACAGTTGACTGTTCTCTTTCGCAAATTATGTATTAATCTTTATCCCTAAATTCTGTTTCATTTTTTTGATGTGGCATATGAAGTGGCATAATTTTGTGACCTGCGTTTACATGTTTCAGCATTGTTTAGAAATGCCTGTAATTCAAACATATCTGATCAATGAAGTTATAATGAGGTTATAATCACATGTTTGTTGCTCTATTTACATCTATCTTAAAAGTGAGCATTTTTAACTCCTGCTTTGATCCTTTTTCTTGCAGCTGTGGATCCACCAATGGACCTGGCCGTAACTGACATCACGGACGAAGGGTTCAAGGTCACCTGGTCTCCATCACCTGACCCTGACCTTCAGGGGTACCGTGTGGTGGTCTCCAACCTGGACATGACGACAGCTGTCAATCAGAGCACTGACGAGGCGTGGTTTCCGGTGGTCGGCCTGTTACCAGAGACTACTTACATCATCAGGGTGACTGCCCTGTTCTCTTCAGGTGGTTGGAGGTCACAGAGTGAGGCGGCAATGATACCGGCAACCACAGGTAGGGAGAGTCTAGCTGCTGTTGACTGTTGATATATCCAAAGATAGAACTTATTTTGACTCTTTATTGATACCAGAACATTGCCAGGTTGTGCATTGCTGGTTATGATGATTAAACATTTGTAAGCAAAGTTAGTTTTTTTTTTAATGCGTGCACTCTTTTACATGAGGAACTGTCAACCATAACTATGTAACTAATCAAAGGGTTCATCCTGGTTGTATTTAAAACCTATGGGAAAAATACTCGATTTAATGTACTATGTTTACTCCACATGCTTATCCCATATTATTTTGTCTTCCAAAAAGGAAATATTGGATTAAGTCAAGATACATGCTAAAACCTTAAAATTAGATTTGTATCAGAGTGCATGTACAGTCTCTTGTTTTTACCAGTAACGTTACTGTTCTTCTCACAAAAGATTTTGATAAATGCAGTGAATCTCTTAATCGCCACACTAACCACAATTCCAGCAA
The DNA here is from genome assembly GCF_001625305.1 of Branchiostoma belcheri. Taxonomy (NCBI): domain Eukaryota; kingdom Metazoa; phylum Chordata; class Leptocardii; order Amphioxiformes; family Branchiostomatidae; genus Branchiostoma; species Branchiostoma belcheri. Next base: position 94,317 of record NW_017802736.1, read on the forward strand.
CCACAATTCCTGCTGCTACAACCCAGAAGACAAGTCGGATGACCACCCGCCTTTCCACCAAACCTGCGACTTCGACCATAGAACAAGCATCTGAAGCTGGGTGGGACGAGGAATCATCTGATGACGGTAGGTGCCCAGCATTGAGACGCTGGAGAGACCATCATTAATTAAATGTGGTGGGCACTTTTAGAGTCTATGATGTTGCTATATCAACAATTCAGTCAGTACTAAAGCATGATCATGATAATTATGCTTTGCTCAATAACATGATATAAGCTCTGGTGTTAGTATCGTTACAATATACCTCAAAACTTTAGAAAATCATCACTTTAGATATATATTATTATTGGTATTTTGATGCTAATTGCAATAAATAAATATTGTTTTTATCTACAGCCACCACACCATCAGCTGCTGAAACAACTAAGCAGACAAGTGGGATGCCCACATCCATGTCCACCAGACCATCAACTCCAACTGCACAACTCGGATCGGATACCGATGGTATGTCTGTTTGCCTTTGAGCAAATTCATGGAGCAACCTGGTCACTTTTTACAAGGTTGTACAACATATGACATAGTCAACATACCAACATCTTATCTAGTGTGATAAAAGTATATGTTTTAGACTGGACAGGTGTAAATGTGCACATAGTCCCATAACTGTCTTCTTTTTCAGTGATCATGTGATCATTGTATCATGTCCTTCAATGTCAGATCAAGTAAAATAACGCTGTGCTTTGATGTCATTGCAAAGGTAAGCTGCGGTTATAATTAGTGATTGAATGATTATATTTTCTGTTGTGCAGGAACCACAGAGACCATCATCAGGCCGCCGGGCGGCAACAGGGCAACATCAGCTGATCAGGTAAACTGTGCAGTTCTACAGATGATGAGATTTTAGGGGACCCTTTCTACTAGATCTAGCAACTATTGAGTGGCCAAAATGGATTTTTATGACACATGGCTTTAGAAATAGACAAGGATCCATCCCATGATGTAAGACTATTATTTGAAAGACAACAAAACTTACAAAACACACAAGTCTTGTTAATTAAATAAGTTATTTAATTTGTACTGCCCTTAATTCCTGTCCAATAGTATAAAATGCAAATTACATGTATGTAATATTCTGACTCTTCTGAAATAATTCCTGTCCAATAGTATGGCACATTCATGTATTATGTAATATTCAGACTGTCCTGCCCTTAATGTCTGTCCAATAGTGTATTAACACGTTCTATGTAATATCAGACAGTGCTCCCTTTATTCCCATTTATTCAACAGGCTCTTGGTAACAGTCTGGAGAGCATCTCTGCAGAATCCGTCAGCTCAAGCCCACAGGATGTGCTCCAGATTCTGGCTCAGGTTTAGTCTCACTAAAAACTTTCTGTCAGCTATTCTCACAACAACATTATGTCACAGGGTTCTCCCTAGTAATGTGGAGTATGATGGTGCCGGGGTTAAACCACTCAAGGGGGCTCACGGCGGTCAGATGTATTTGTGCACACTGACCATACATGTATGTTTTATGCCAATTGACATTTCTGTTTGATATTCTATCATTAGCAGCACTATAAAGAGTCAATACAAACACATAGTAGCAAACTATAAGGTTCTATAACATGGACAGAAACTGGTAGAAAAGTATGGGTTGCTCCTTTGCTAAATTGGTATCATGAGAAATTGCCATGAACATATGGTGGTGTGTTTGTATTATCACAGTTACTGTGTAGAATGTTAAATTTACATGAACCTAGTCGCTAACTACCAACCTTTTCTGTAACTTTGTCGTTCTGTAATGAGAAGTCTGCAGATGTCTCTGGAGATGATGTTGTGTTGGGGCAGCCGGCATCAGCTGCTGAGGAAAAGGCGCAGGTAAGCCATGTTTGGTAGTCTGTAGATGTTAAACTTTGGGAAACATTTAGGAAAGCTGTTTGGACCAGATTAAGGAACAAAGGTTTTCAATCTTGTTTTTATAATCCGTTGTTGTAGATGTGCAGGAAGGCAATTAAAACTTTGGCCTCTGAAATGGGTCGGGCCCAGACACCGCAACATCTGCAAAGGATGTCTGAGTTATCATCACTTGTCATTAAGTCCTGTCCTGGCATTCCACAGGAGGATAAGGTACACGTCTATGATGGGAGTTTTACAAAGCTGAACCGTTTGACTCCTCACCTACATCTACAATCTTGACTACTCATGGAGTTACACTTGCAACTGTGCAGAAAACTATTATATTCTTTCTCTAATTCTATATGATTCTGCCTTTTGTTATGCATGGCTTGAGCCTATACTTTATTGTGTGGGCATCCTTTTTCTATGTTTATATCTGCAGCAAGGAATTGTTTGATACCATGCCAATGGCTATTAATCTTTCTCTGAAACTTAAATGAGCCGAACAAAAACATTTTATTTTTTACGTAAATCCATTTCAAAGACTTTTCTTACATAACGTCTTCACTAGAAATGCATTCTAAGTGGAAAACTGCCCAACATGTTTGCATATCTAGATGCTAGTCTAGCAACAAAAGTGTTGCTTTAAGACTTAGAAGCCTAATTTTAAAACAACAAATTTATGCTGTCCTATAGGACATGGCCATGGTTGTTCTGAAGTCCATCACCAGCAAACTGGACCAGCTGGACATGTCTGACCCGTCGACTGTCCAGTCTGTGGGAGGATGTAAGTACATTATGTCATGTTCACCAGTCATACTGTGCCTCATGTAATGTACTCTCAAGTTTGTTTTTTGTGTGCCTGTTTGTCCAGGAGAAACATTGTTTCTGTTCTACTGCAGCTCTGGTGGAGTCTGTTGGTTCTCTGCTTGAGGACCCAGAGAGAGATGAAGAGGCTGATGTGAAGCTCACTTCTGATTTTGAGGAGGACCAAAGTCTCTCTCCAAAGGAGCGCCTTCAAAAGGTGGAACAAAAGAAGCAGGAGAACCAAGCTAGGGTAACAAAAAGTCCCTGATGAAAATGATTTCTTTAATGCTTTATTTTACTCTACCATATAGCTATTTAGTCATGTACAATTTCCTTTTCTTTGCAATTAGACCTTCAAAATGTATCAAATCTCATCATTGTTAGTATTTGCATACCTGCAATAAGATTGTGAGATAAGAGTGATGTGAAATTTTGTAAGTAAAGCTGTCGAGATTCAATGTGCTTGTTCTTGCATCTTTGTTCTCAATTACATAGCTGCTATATGATTCATTTATTTGAGAATATTCCAGTTTTGCACTGGGGTAAGTTTGGAATAGTCCACTTTTGCATGGGAGGGAGATGGACTGAAATATGCTGAATTTGCTCCCGAGCAAATGTCGGCCTTTCTAGTATAGCTTACAGGGTTAGGCAGCAGGGAGAGTCTTGATTTTTCATGGTTGGTCATAGTAGACTGAAGTAGCCATTTGGCACCAAATCTGTATTGCTTAGGGAGCAGGGAGAAGGTTGAATTTAAAAAAGTCCTTATTTTTCATGGTTGATCTAACCAAGCAAATATTTTCTCAAATAGAATGTCATTAGCTACAATGAATTTTGTGTATATATATATATATACATGTTTTGTAACATCTCATGTTATTGAAAAAGAACTGAATCATCTGAGTGAGAGTAACTGATTGTGATGTCCTGTTGGTTCCTTACAGAGACGAAGATTTGTCCAGGAAGGCCGCCAGGTCCTGGACGGTCTGTTCAACGCCATCATCAGCGCCACGAGGCCAGGAGCCCCGGCGGTCACCATCAAGAGGGATGGCATCACACTGCGTGTCCAGAGGATCTCGGGCAACCAGTTTGGAGGCCAGGTCGTGCAGACGGATGATGGGAGCTTCCAACTACCGTCTAAAGTAGCGCTTTTCGCGGACTATACGCCGCACAACGTCGCTATGAAGGCACGTGTCATGTCATGTCCTCAGGTCATCAATGATCCTTGTCGTTCCTCTCATGTGTGATGATGTGAATGGAACAGTTCAATTCTCATCATTGTTTAAAACATTTATCTTACATCTGTCTTATGTTTTTTTCATTCACTGTAATTATTCACAGGACTGAGTGAGTGAGTGAGTGAGTGAGTGAGTGAGTGAGTGAGTGAGTGAGTGAGTGAGTGAGTGAGTGAGTGAGTGAGTGAGAGTGAGTGAGTGAGTGATACATTTTTTAGTACATAAATTTATCTATTTTGTTTATGACAGAATGTTACAAAACAACATGAGTTATTGATAAATTAATTTTGCTGTATTCCAGTTGACACAGTTTCAACAGAACCCTTTTACCTGGGGGCGTGGGGAGTACCAACCACGTTCGTCTGTCATGGAACTGTCACTCCAACAGAACAACTTTCCCGTGGCCTTCAACAACCTGACTGAAGACTTCAACATCACCATTCCGGCCAAATCCGGAAACAAACCAGCGACAACAACCGTCACCATCCCTGCCCAAGGAAACGGAAGTTCCAGATACCATTTGCTTAACCTCACCAACGCCGCAGAAGGCTTCCTGGTCACAATCACCCCGCTGAACACTAGCGTGGTTTACCGTGTGTCGGGCAGGTACGGCGGCCGCCCTGGTGACCAAAACTACAACATGTCCACAGAGACGTACATCCTACCCGAGTATTGTGCCTTGATGAAAACTCTGAGTGGCGAGGAAGACACAGAGAAGACAGAGGCAAGAATGTTCGTCTCGGGGGAGGATGGTCCTGTGGATTACAACATCAAGGTTGAAATACTTGGTGAGTAGTTTTCAAACACAAACATGCTTGACAGAACTAGAAGGTGAATGTGCCAGATAAAGTGGGATTGTCTTGTTCATAATGATCACACTTGGTTTGGTGATATCTGTTTTTTAAGGAAAATTATAATATCTAATGAATATTTGAAGAGGTTTTGAATGTTGGTATGTTTCAATCTACAGTGTGATATTTAAATTAAATGTAACATAGAAAGTTGCCTTATGTTGATGACCCAGTTTGCAATGTGATGTTTGCTTGCTTATCTAGAATCTTATCTAAAATCTCCATTGGCAAAATACAAAATACTATATTGTTTAACTTTACAAGGTACATTGTAACAATATGTTGCAATATTTGTATTTTTTCACTTCTCAGGTCTGTTTTAAATGTCCCTTTTTTCAGGACCAGTGACGGAGTGTGGCAGTGAGAAAAGAACCGACGTGAAGGAGCCACACGCCGCTGACTTCTACGCCTACAAGATAGAATGGGCCCGTTTGGGCTGTGTCTTCTGGAGCGAGACGCAGGAAGCCTGGAGAACGGACGGCTGCTCGGTGGGTACAGGCTCTCCTTGTTTTTGGGACGACTTCATTCTTAGTCTTCACGATTGTTAGAATAATACATGCATGTATTATGCTATTAAATACTTCATTACTAGAGGATTTGATTACGATAATATTATAAAATATATTTATATGTGACCTCTCACTTGATCACAATGCAGCAATAAGTAAATGCATAAAAATTGTTTTGTTATTAGAGAAGATATACTGAATCCATGACTAACCCCATCTGATTATAACAAGATATTACAAGAGTTTAATATACTGTTAACTTTTACTATTTAGTAAGCAATTGAGGCTGTTGACCATTCCTTGCTTCAGTGATGTAGAAAAAATAAAAATGTTAGGAAAATATGGACATACATCAATAAAAATTAGTTATCTTTATTCCACAACTTTCATGATCATAATATCATATTCTAAAGATGGTAAATAATAGATAAATGATGACTGCATGATTTAGAAAATAGGTTTTCCAAATTATGTCAAAGGACCCATGTTTGGAATTAATGTGATCTTAACAACATGTCTCTTTACTGCTTTCTACAGATAAGCAATCAGTCCACCATTACCAGCACTATTTGTCACTGCAACCACCTGACAGCCTTCGGGAGTGACTTCGCCACACCGCCGAACACCATCGTGTTCGAGGCGTTGAACTTCAGGGATCTTGCAGACAACGGTGCCGTCGTGGCGACCATCATTGCGGGGCTCTGTCTCTTCTCGCTCACATCAGTCGCGATCAAGATTGCTGAGCGTAAAGGAAAAGGGAAGGTAAGTGGGCGTCACCAGTCACCCATGTCAGGCCAACAGAAGTGGCATGTGTAATGTCAAGTCTTTGCTCTGTGGACCTGTTATTTCTAATGGATTTTCTGGTACTTTTTTCTCAATCAGCAATATCTATCATTAGTTTGGTAGTGAAATCCAGGCCTTTCCAACAAGCCACTTACGATCTCAAAGGCTCTCAACCCTGCCCTGTATGTACATATAAATAAAATCTAAAAAGTCTAAATAGCTAGCATACTTGCAATGTATCTGTATTACCTACCGTAAAGGTAGTTTTTTTATTCTTCAGTCAATCTACTGTGAGAGGTCAAGGTCAGTATGTACACGTATGTGAACATTTATGTTCTTTCTCTTCGTACATTGCTACAGTTAAATAGAACTGTAAGGTTGGACAATCTTCAAGACAACTTCCGGTACCGCCTCCTCATCTGGACAGGTGGAGCTAAGCATGCTGGGACAGAGTCTACCGTTGCCTTCAAGCTGTTCGGAGATGCAGCAAACACTGATGTGAGACTGGTCGACCTCACAGAGAAGGTTAGGCCATCAAATTTGGCACTGACCCCTCCTATTGTCATCAACCAACTTTCCTCTGCAGATGTTTTAACTCGCAGCATGTCCTAACAGGTGGAATTTCTGTTGCTGTTCAGGTTTTCACCCAAACCAGCCAGGTGACCCTGACCTTCAGCACAGCAGAACAGCTGGGTAAGGTGGAGCTGCTGCAGCTCATGCACGACAACAGTGGGGAGGGGAGCCGCGCATCGTGGCACGTGGACCGAGCAGCCGTGCAGGATCTCACCACGGGCAAATTGTGAGTCCAGCCAAGCGCTGTCTACTTTCATCCAATCATAGTCATGGGAGGGTTGTTCAATAAAGATTTTACCTGACCCACTTCCAGGTGCAGAAGAAGCTAAAATTGCTGTGTGCAATAAACAATACATGTCTCTTAGGTCTCTTTACTATGAACTTCTTGTTTCCTTGTTACTGAGAAACGTAGGTTTATTTGTGCTGCATTTTTCAAATTGAAATTTGAATGAGATTTTGGAACAGTTTGAATGTTGTGTGAAACATGTTTATCCCATTGCTGATGAGTGGTGTTTAAAGTGATGCAAAGGAACAACAGTACTGTAGATCTACTTAATATATAAAATGTTTAAAACCTAACATTTGAATGTCTTGATTTGCAATGTAGCGGAAGGAAGCTGTTGACAACTATTCAACCTATATTAACACTTTTGCAAGATATAGAAGAACTTTATTGCACAACAATTGCACATGGTACAATGTATGGCAAACTACATAAAGAAAGTAACAAACAACAAAATAAATGTGTTCGATAAGACCTGATGTCGATACATCTCAATATATGAGGTGTGTTTCTGTTTTATGAACCTCAAAACCAAACAGTTACTTACTTTATAATATGGTTTTCATTCAAACCAGCCAGGTGACCCTGGCAGTTAACAGAGTGATATTTCTTTTTTCTTTCATTGGAACTGTAGGTTCTATTTCTTCTGCGACGAGTGGCTGGCAGCCGACCGCGGGGACGGGCAGGTCGTGAAGACCTTTCCTGTCGCCTCTGAGGAGGACCTGCGATCCTTCGGGTTCCTGTTCCCGGCAAGTGTGCGCCATAACCTGGCAGAGGAACACCTAGTTCTGTCCGTCGCATTCAGGCCTGAAGGTATCATCAGTTTTGCTTTTTCAACTTTATCTTGGCTGACCTGAGGTAGTCTATAGATGTGTATGTCTAAAATTTACCTACTCTTTTTTCTATTTTTTTAAATAATGTTTCATCTGGAGCCGGTGTTGCTTTCATTCTTTATCATTAATACCAACATTGTGTTTCCTCTACAGGTAGCACGTTCACCCGCATCGAGAGGCTTGGCTGCTGCCTGAGTTTCTTCGCTACGTCCATGGTGTCCAGCGCCATGTGGCTGAGGGATGAAGTAGAAACCGAGATCGTGCGGGTCTTCAGCCTGGGGCCATTCTCCTTCACCTTGAACGGAGTCTACACGGGGTTCATGGCCAGCATCACCTGCCTTCCCGTTATCACAGCCATAGTGCTGCTGTTCCAGTACAGCCGGCCGAGCAGCAAGGGCGACCGCCGGGTCCGAGACGTGGAGACGGGCGGCCCACCTGAGGCATCCACCCAGAGGGGTCCAGCCAAGCGCCTGCCACACGGGTGCAGGTACGTGGCCTGGGTGCTGGCGATGCTGTCTTTCCTTGGGTCAGCTGTCTTCACCACGCTGTTCAGCATGCAGTGGGGCAGGGACAAGACCAACAAGTGGCTGTCTGCGTTCCTCATCACCTTTCTGGCAGACGTCTTCCTTATGGAACCAGGGAAGGTAAGGACATTATCTACTAATAGGTGATTATAGCTTAACAATGTCGTCATTATTATGTTTGTTTCAGGTGTGATATTTAAATTACTTTTATTGTTAACACCTAAAAATGCCACCTGTCAGCACCAATCAAGCTAGGATATCAATTTCATGATTACATTTTTGTTGTAGTTGCCATGTTTAATGTATTTACTGAGAATAGTCTATCATGGTAAACACATTGAAGTGCCACCTGCCGATAGCATTCAAGCACAATATAGTTGTATGAGCTATTTTGTTACCAAGACGAACATTTGTTTTCTTTAGCTTGAATTCAAATCTTGACTTACTTAATACATGCTGAAAACAAGCCATATCATATAGGATGATATCACCATCTTAATGGCTCAGACACCCTAACAACCAAGTCTTTTATCTTACAGATATTTCTTCTTGCCATCTTCACTTCATCCCTTCGCAAGACACAAGCCGTCAAGACGATTTTTGAAGAGAAACGGAGCCCCGTTTTAATTGAAGCCAATGCTATGTCAGGCTTTAACTGTAAGTTTGTAACATCAAGTACTAAGTTACGCCTAATTCCACCAGGTCACAAAATATCCACCACCCTGAAAAAATGTAAACACAGCATCACCAGTATATTAATACACTCTAGGACCTGTATACTACTACACGTATAATGTAAGTACATCTAAACCATGCATACTTGGGTGGTGCGGCACTATACATGTAGCTATATACTAGATAGAGATCATTTTCAAAGTGGCAGATATATGTAACCTGCTGGCAGATAAATGTTAATAGCGGTCACATCTGTAGAAACACAATGATTATTATATACCATAATTCTCTGATGATGAAATATTTGAAAGCTATAATACAGAATGTTTTTTATTTATTTCTGTTTTATTATAATTGTGAAAGAAAGCCATTTTCTGCATTGTGGGTGGGCTCCTGTTTTGTCAATTGATCTGACATTTCTTTTTGCTTCCATTTGTGGTGTTGTTTCCACTTTTCCAACAAATACAGACCATACTGACTTCACTATTTTTCATGCTTACTACATTTTGTACAGGCGATGCATTTCGCACAAGGAGAAAGATGGAGCAACTTTCGATGACGTCCCTTATCAACATCAAACAAGAAAGGAAGAAGCAGCGCAGGGATAGGAGGTTTGGCGAAATCCTTCGGGACATCATGGTGTCTTGCTTTTACGTGCTGCTTGTCCTCAGCATCACCAACGAACACCACAGCACCACCCAGGCCTTCTATCAGACACAGAGTGCAACCAACACTTTTGTGCAGTCCTTGGACGAGGTAAAATCATTACAGGGCCTTACGTTGTACATTGGTGTCTGCGATTACTAAATCATTGCATCGGTCAGATTATCCTTTCAAGCCAGTGGAAACCCTTTAGTCATGTTGACATAACAAATAAGTTACTTATTCCCCAAGATTATTCTTTTCAAATTATTAAGTTGTTCTTGTAAATTATTGTTTTGAACAAAAAGAGTAAAGACCATGGAATTTGAATGACTTGAAATATTCATCTATAATTACATAGCTGTCAGTTGAAATAAGGAGCAACATTAATTGTGTTGATCTAATTTGCAAAACTATGAGACTGAATGAACTTCAGAGAAGATATGGTATGAATGGATAATTTCAGACAATATATGTCAACTTGCAAAAGTATGCCTCTGAACCATGACTGTTCCCAAACACTATACATGTGTATGTATATATAATGAAGTAAATTTTATCTGATTCAATGTTTCTATCTTGTACCAGAAAATTGAAGAACAATGACAGATTTCACTTAAAAATCAATGAAAAGTCATGAAAATTTTCTTAACCACTGTATCTTCTACAATGCACAGAATCAGAACATAATTCAAATGTCCACCATTTTTGTAATGAGGAATTTACAACCTGACCTCTCAGCAGTTTTATACCCTATGTTGTATCCTCATTTCCCGTGTCGTATTTCATTGCTATGTTGCATTTTATTTGCTATGTTGTATTTAAGTTACGTTTGCTTCTTGTATATGTATGTATGTATAGTATAATGCAGTGTTTGTATTCAATACGACTCAATAAGACTAGTGTTGTATTATTGATTGTACGCACTAATGGAGATCGATCAAATAAACAAACAAACAATTTACAACAATATTTCTTTGTTCAGTAGAATTACCAGTTTTCTTTTATCCACAGGTAAATGATGCTGATACCTTCTGGTCCTGGCTGAACGGGACCGCTATGGAGAACTTCTACCCGGAGACTTCCTACAATAACAACAAGCTTCGCTGGCAGGATAAGGCCTTCACAGCAGACATGCAGTCGGTCCTGGTCGCCCCGCCTAGCATGATCCAAGCCCGAGTAAAGCAAGGTGGGTGGAACCACTTTGCACATAGAACATTTGCTGTGGGCTCAGGCTAACATTACCACAGATGTGTGTATTTACCACATACCAGAGGAAACGTGAGTAGTAAAAAGTTACATTTGACAAATTCAAAGGATTATTATGATCTTCTTATTCATCAAAAATATTTCAAAGACACCTACCAAAAATTAAGAGGATGCCAAAATAACAAAACTGTTAACCTCTGATTTGTGACTTACTAGTACTTTTTGTCCTTTCCATCTCCTGCCATCCCAGGGCTGTGTACAGTGCCAGCAGCAATGCAGCAGTCGTTTGACGAATGTTCATCAGGGTACAATGAACACACCAAGGAGACCGGGGCGTTTTCGAAAGGGTTGGGAAAGGGTCATGAATATGTCAGCGATGGAGTCAGAAGCCCCTGGATGGACCTACCTCCACAGTGGATACACCAGTCTCCCCATCTACGGTGTGACAACGCAGTACTGGGGAGACGGCTTCGGGCTGAACCTGGGAAAATCTGCAGACGAGATGCGAAGCATCCTGGCAGAGCTGAAGGCCAACCGTTGGATCGACAAGCGGACGAGGGCCATCTTCTTAGAAGCGTTGCTCTACGACGGGAACCTGGATCTGTTCACATCGCTGACGATGGTGTTTGAATTCTCCGAGACGGCCGGAGTTTTCACCCATCATCGCATGCAGGCCTTCCGACTTCATCAACGGCTGGTGACGATCGGGTACATCTACGTCCTGCTGGAAATCACTTACGTCATCGTTCTTCTCTACACACTGTGGAAAGAGATGAAAACTGCCCGTGCAGCCGGCTTGGCCTACCTGAGGGAGCCATGGAAGGTTTTGGAAATCTTCAATTTCTTCTTAGCATTTACTGTCATCGCCTTGTACGGCTTCAAGAGAACCTACAGCTCCATGGCTCTGGCAGCGATCAATGCTGGGAAAGGTGTGTTTCAGATTTACGCAAAAATGTTGCATAAATCATTCATATCATATAAAAATTTCACAGCAAGGTATTATCATTTTACACTGTTCTAACTATATGCAACGCTCTTCTTTTTTTTTTTTTTTTCAACAAATGGCTCTTCTTTTAAAGATGAAGTCCACCATTTCCGATCTGCGGTGAACGTGAGCCTGGTTTACGGCTGGTTCCTGGCCTTCCTGACGTTTGTCAACATGATGAAGTTCCTCCGGCTGCTGAGGTTTAACCCATTCCTCGCCAAGCTGATGTCCATGATCCGAGGGATGTCGGTGGAGTTCTCTTCCTTCACCGTCTACCTCTTCCTCGGCATGTCAGCATTCGGCGTCTACGGTTATCTCAAGTTCGGCCTTATTGTGGAGGAGTACAGGTAAAGAAACATAGATCCTATTTGTATCAAATACAAACTTTTAGTTAAAAAACTAATACCCCTTTTTCAACTTGGTTTTAGTACTGCAGTAGGGATACAAACCTTGTGACTTGAAATTTGATGATGCAGGTTAGGTTATCATGACTGTAACAATGATTTGATTTTTTTCAGCACCATCAGCAAGTCCTTCTCTACCCTGTTCCAGATGTCTCTTGGGAACTTCTACTACTACCAGCTTTGGGAGGCAGCCCCCATCCTCGGCCCCATCTACTTCATCACTTACACTTGCATAATCTTCCTGGTGCTGATGAACATCGCCAGGGCGATCATCGACAGCCGCCTTCCCGATGTGCGGAACCACATCATGTCTGAGGAGGACCAGTACTTCATCCAGGGGTTGTGGGAACGCTTCACGGCCTTCTTCGGCTTTTGGAAGGTGCCAGTCGCAGGTAGCGTAGTCCTCGGTTGAACCAACCGAGAAAGTCTATCATTTTTTGGGTCTCAATTTTGTTGGAAAGTGACTTGCTTGGTCCCTACACTAGTTGGCAAATTATGAACTTGAACCCAGGATCTTTGCTTCATCAGACATCACTCCAGTTATAATGCTACAGAACCACCCTCCCGGAATCCCTTTGTTTCTTCTCCCCCACTAAGTTTTACTTTGTTTACTCAAAACAGTTGGTTTCTCTTCATTCATATCTGGTGTAAGCTAATATATAATAATTTGCTGCATATGTTATCAAATAGCAAATATCAAATTATTGTTTTATTGTCTGCTGCTCAAAGTATGTTATCATGATTAGTAATTATCATAATCTCAGTTACAGGGAGGCCCTGGAAAAAGTAGCTGGCCTTCTCTGCATGTTTCTTAATATGAACATGTATCAAGCTTTGTTATTACCGTAAATAATTTATTTCATGTGTGATTAAAGAACACTGATTGAACCATTTACATTGGTATAGAAAACAACTCCTTGGACACTCTTCATGACAGCCTGGTCGAGGTGGAGATTAAAGTGAAGAAACTGTGGCTGCAGAGGCAGTTCCTCTTCAACCTCGAGTTAGTACACATTTTACACAAAAATGGTTTTGAGCACAGTGTCTAAAATAGCCTTGATTTGTTAAAGATAAACATACAAGATTTTTAGAAACTCACTCAAACACCTCTATCCTCACAGGATGAAGGACGCAGACCTCCCCGCAGAGCCTGAGTTTATTCCGACTGTCAAAGATGTCGCCGATGCTACATCAGTTGAACTTCATGTCCCCAAAGGAGGCTGCCGCATCATCGCGGTCCGTCCTGTATCCCCAAACAGCCGCGCAGATGGCAGCAGGCAAGCGAGCTGCTCCGACAGCAAGGCGCCGGTGGTGGTGGCATCCGGGTCTCCATCAAAAGAGGACACCCAGGAAAGCCACCAAACAAGTGGCAAGAAGTCGGCCAAGAGAGCCCAAATTGATCTGAATCTGAATCGTGTTTTTCACTATAAGTATTATTACTATAAGGAGTGTGAAGTGGGGAGGCCAAGTGTCAACTTGAGCGCTGGTGACAAGGCGGTTCTGACAAACAACGAGATGCTGACAGACGACCTCATCCAGGCTGCCCAGAGGCTGCTCCACCACCAGTACCCGGCACTCCAAGGCCTGGAAGCCCCTACAGTTGGTCTCTGCGAGGACGGGTTTGCCAAGATGACAGGAAAGGGGCTATAAATCCACCACAACAGAAGAGCGCACTGGGTTCTGTCGTCTTACGCAGGCGGACAGGTGCGCCTGTATGACAGCATTGGCGCCGACATGACCGCATCTCTGCAAGTCCAGCTTTACCAGACCTACGCCGCGTTTGCCGACCAAGAGAGGAACATCCTGACCATCATCCTACCAGAGGTACAGCGTCAGAAGAATGTCTTTGATTGTGGGCTGTTTGCCATCGCCTGGGCAGTGGACATCGCACAGGGACAAGACGTGAGCAGCATTGCGTATGACGACAGGGAGATGAGGAGCCATTTGGAGAACTGCTTCAAACAAGGGAGGCTTACACCATTTCCTCATCTGACCAACCGGAGGAAGAAAGTCGGTCTAACCAGGGTCAGCAGAATCTCGCTGGTTTGCTGCTGCAAGCAGGAGGAGGGTCTGGGAAGGATTGAGGCGTGCAGGGCATGTCAGAGGATCTTTCACGTCAGCTGCCTGCCTGTCTGCCCTCCCAGTGATGGCACATGGAAATGTGGAGACTGCGCCGTGTAAAGTACAAAATGCACTGTAAAAACTGGTTAACATCTGAATAAACAGTTTGCCTTCTTGTGGAAGGAAAAAAAATGATAGAAACCTGGCTTGGCCGTCTCAGGAATGATGGCAAAATGTTATCACACCAGTAACTGAGTAATTTTTTTTGCCAATTTAGACTATTTCACTATTATTATACATGTATAATCTACACTGTATTTAATATGGCTTTGATAGGTACACTGTCAGGTAATTTGCTGCCAGGACATTTCAAATAATTTCTCTTAGTGTATCATGTCACAGTGTGTTATGTGTTACAGTTTATCTGTAAATATGTTTAAAACATTTGTAAATAGCAAGAATTATCAGTTATTTAGTTACAAGACAACAACAATGGTTGAACTTCAATATTTTGTGATTTCAAGATCTGTAAAGGAAATCAGATGGAGTTTTGATTTTTTGTTCATGAATGTTCACTGTTCGGGAACAACACTTCTGTCAAATGGTTGCTTTGAAGCTTCATAGTTCTAAGCAAATGTATAATTTTGTCGTATGTATAATTTTGTCATGGAAGAACTTGCTGTATCAAAAATTTTACTAAGGACATGGCATCTACAATATTTCTTGTCTCAAACTTTTACGAGATTTAGGCCACACCAATTTATTCAACTGGTTCTCAGATTTGCCCGCGTCTTCTTCTGGTTTGCAAAAGAAAAAAAAACTAGTTCAACTAGTTGAAGAAAGCTCCTTGCCTTCCTGGTTGTTACAGTTTATCCATCTTTTAATGCATTGATATTGATGAAAAGGTTGAAATTCATTCCTTGAATAATTAGCAAGTAAACAAAAAAAACAGCCTGATATGTTGACCTCCGTACCTTTTGGGGCTATCAGAGGATGTATTTGACTTGACTTTGAATGTCGCTTTCTTTTTTTCATCTTAAAAAAATCCGAGGACCAACAAGAATCAAATTAGTGTGGGCTTAGAAGTATTTACAACTAACTACATTTTGTTGGTGAAAAGACGGGCTGAATAAAAGTTCAAAGGAACTACAGCTGGTGTGTTACGCCGAAGGGCGGTCATACAGATACAGAAGCTGGTGTGTTATGCTGAAGGGCGGTTATACCGGCTATACAGATACAGAAGCTGGTGTGTTACGCCGAAGGGCGGTCATACCGGCTATACAGATACAGAAACTGGTGTGTTACGCCGAAGGGCGGTCATACCGGCTATACAGATACAGATACAGAAGAAGTCTACGGCTCCAGCATTGTTACTAAAGGATGATGGTGGTGAAGGTTTCATGAAGGCACGAAGAACAGCCCTCAGTTGTCTTGTTGTAGTTGTGCCTCTCAGAGCCGAGCTCTGTGTGGCTGTTGCGCAACGAGTTGTGACAAACTTGAACGCATGACGTATATGGGCGTCTTGGTTGTCTGCATCTGACGTGACGTGTGACATTAAGGTGCTTGAATGAACACCTCAAAGCGCCATCTGTCGAGAAATAGATCAACTGCAGCGTATCAATTGGGAAGTTTACTTTTTGTGATGGATATTTTAGTAAGGGTTAGTCATGTACGCAATGTCTAAACGCGGAAATCACTACAGCACAAATGCTCGGTGAAAGAGGGTAGTCAAACTAGACCTGTCCATGTCTTTATTGCCTTTGTTACAAACTCAGAATTGGGCTCCCGCAGGTTCACTTTAATAGTAAATATGTTGAACAAACCATGTATGGCAGTGAATTGTAATCTTGAAGTACAATATAATCGATATTAACCTACTGTTCCGGCTGTACATCACCATTACAAGACCTACGTTAGATCTTGAGTACGCGGATATTGTCTGGGCTGGCCTCACTTTACGTGACCAAAGGACATTAGGATCTATTCAGTACCAAACAGCCAGTTTTATCAGTGGTCACTTTGGGCTCCCATACCTTTCCTACAATAGTCTCTACACAGAACTGTCTCTACCGGTACCATCCCTCCAGTTTCGACGCAAGTTTCACACTGCAGTAACCATGTACAAACTGTTGAACGGTCGCTGTCCTCCACACCTGCAAAGTCTGCTACCTCGAGCGCCAGCGTCCGCCACAGAATCCCGGTATCCCTTACGGAATAGTGAACACTTATCCATTCCCGTTTGTAGAACCACCAGGTCCCAGAGAACATTTGTGATCAGAGCTATAACCATCTGGAATACTCTCCCTAGCGAAACTCGAACAACCCGCTCCATCAGCTCCTTTAAAAACAAACTATGGACAATACTTGATAAATACTTGACGACAACCACTTAGTAAAACTGTACGAGTTCAATAGAATTGTATTGACAATGTAAATATAGTGCACAACGTAATTATAGTAAATGCATGACGTCTAGGCCAGATTTCATAACCTGTTAACCCTTAGACTGCAGCATCTGTTATGTAATAGTATGTTAACCTGACATGTAAATATAGTACACAATGTAATTGTAGTAAACGCATGACGACTAGGCCGGATCTCATAGCTTGTTAACGTTAGGCCGCAACATCTGTTATGTAATAGTATGTTTATCTTAAGTGTAACTGACACTGTTAGCTGTTACCTGTTCCGAATTGTTTATGTTCTTGTTGTGAGGGCTAGCCCTTTATAATAGCCTCCGGCTAGTTGGGCAGTCCTGGCTGTATTCATCTAGGGGCTGTTGGAGTAGCGCTTCGTACGTGCTAGAATTGGGTCAAATTTCTTTTTTTTTTTTTTGCCTTGTTTTGCCTCCGCGTGAATTCCGATATGTCGGGATAGGGCAGCCCTGGGGGCTACAGAATAGTCACACTGGTCACACTTGTAGGGGTTTTCTCCTGTATGTGTCATTAGATGTGCTTTCAAAGCAGACTTACATGAAGTAGATTAGTCACACTCCCCACATTTGTAAGGTTTTAGTCCTGTATGGATTTTCATGTGTTGGGATATGCCGGTCCTTGCAGCTGTCCTGAATCCACACTCCCCACACATGTAGGGTTTGTCACCGGTGTGTATTGATAGATGAACGTCCAAATTACTTTTCCGTGCTGCAGAATAGTCACACTGGTCACACTTGTAGGGTCTTTATCCTGTATGGGTTCTCATATGTAGGGATAGGCTACGCCTGTAAGCTGTCCTGTACCCACACTCCTCACACATGTAGGGTTTCTCACCAGTGTGTTTAACCACGTGCCTTCCCATATCACCTTTGCTCTCCTGTACCTGTGAGGTTGACTTGTTGACAGGTCGGGGAAAGTTCACATCACACGTTTTCTGCTGCGGACCCATGTCTGTTGTCTGGGTCTCCCTGCTGTCACTCTCCTTCCCAGGGTGTTCAGTACAAGCCATCTCCTTCCCAGGTTGTTCAGTACAGCCCATCTCCTTCCCAGGATAACCCATCCCCTTCCCAGGATAACCCATCTCCTTCCCAGGATGGCTCATCTTCCCAGGATGTTCAGTAGTCAAATCCGCATGAATTCCAATATGTCGAGATAGAGCAGTCCTGGAGGCTACAGAATAGTCACACTGGTCACACTTGTAGGGTTTTTCTCCTGTATGTGTCATTAGATGTGCTTTCAAAGCAGACTTACGTGCTGCAGAATAGTCACACTGGTCACACTTGTAGGGTTTTTCTCCTGTATGCGTTCTCATGTGTTGGGATATGCCGGTCCTTGCAGCTGTCCTGAATTCACACTCCCCACACATGTAGGGTTTGTCACCGATGTGTATTGATAGATGATCGTTCAAATTACTTTTCCGTGCTGCAGAATAGCTTCACTGGTCACACTTGTAGGGTTTTACTCCTGTATGGGTTCTCATATGTACGGATAGGTGAGACCTGTAAGCTGTCCTGTATCCACACTCCCCACACATGTAGGGTTTCTCACCAGTGTGTTTTGCTACTAGATGTTGGTCCAAACTGATTTTCTGTGCTGCAGAATAGCTACACTGGTCACACTTGTAGGGTTTTTCTCCTGTATGGGTTCTCATGTGTCGATTTAAGTCAGACTTGCGAGTTGTCCTGTACCCACACTCCCCACACATGTAGGGTTTGTCACCAGTGTGTTTAACCACGTGCCTTCCCATACCTTTGCTCTCCTGTACCTGTGAGGTTGACTTGTTGACAGGCCGGGGAAAGTTCACATCACACGTTTTCTGCTGCGGGCCCATGTCTGTTGTCTCTTTCCCAGGGTGTTCAGTGCAGTCCATATCCTTCCCAGGTTTTTCAGTACAGTCCATCTCCTTCCCAGGATGTCCCATCTCCTTCCCAGGGTGTTCAGTAAACGCCATCTCCTTCCCAGGGTTCTTATCACAGTCCATCTCGTTCCCAGGATGTCCAACACATGGGTCTCCAGTAGGAGGTTCACAGCTGGACTCTTTCTTTTCAGTTCTATGGGGAGTGGTCAAAGACAGACAAATTATAATTTGATACATGTAACATGAAGTACATCTGAAAAAGTACTGCTCTATGCTCTAACATTCTAATAATTAAAACCTTAGGACTAATCTAGTATAATGATCTGAAGTAACCCCCAAGGAAAAACGGATACATTTCAGTCAAGTATTCCCGAGGGGGGGCTACAAAGAGCTCATAAAATGTCGGTACAAATGTTTGAAAGACCTGAAGAAAAAATGATAATGATAATTTAGAAGTCTGAGATTCTTTTTTTTTTCAAAACCACCTTTTAAATCTGACCAGAGTCTAAGTAAGTGCGCAGTAAATAGCCGGAAACGTGACTTTGTTTGGTATGTTTTGGCCGCGATATCCCCGATATCGTAATATCTGTGTACATATATTTGTATTTTCTAAAAAGCCTGTTAGTTGTATCCTTTATAGGTGGCGTAATGTTGGTGGTGCAGCGAAGACTTCCTGGTATTAGTCCGCGCGGATGGTTATGTGGCCTTTTCGCCTGACCGGAGCGGCACCCCTTTCCACCAAAAGAGTGAAAAATCCCGACCCGCGTTTAGTACAGAAATGACAGCCCGTCGGGCTGAGGGTGTCAAATTCGGAAGGGATTCGAAACTCCGGTCCGAGACCTTCTGGTAGGTATAGCCAGGCAAACAGCATGTACCCCCCCCCCCATTAAAAGTGGTACAGTCCAGAAAACTGGTTCAAATCCAAAACTCGCTGATGCAGTTTTTTTCCCGTCATCCTGTCATCCTAAAGCAGAAAGGCAAAAGTACCGAAGTAACGGGTTCCTTTCTCAGCACTCGGTATACAGAGGTGAGGCGGCTTCCGTCCTAGATCTCCAGGGGTCAAAGGACAGAGACGTCAACACTTGGTGCCCAGTGTCGGCGGCTTCAGCACTGGAAACTCTAAATCGGCAAATCAAACCTTGTCTTTGGAAAGGGTATCGAGATGCCGCCTTTGAACTCTAACACTTATATTTTCGAGATCGGACCGCCCGGGAAGCAAATTATAATCGGGGCGACAAGGTGATCGGCAGGACTATACTGCAAGGCTCAGATCCTGACATTTTTTTACAGACATAGACTTGGCCTACGATACTGTTCCGTACGCCGCGCGACCGACGTAAGCACCAGAGGCCCAGTGCCGAAATGATTTGAGAACTCGGCTTCCAGCACCAAGAGTCACCGAGCACTGGAACGATTCAGTGAGGACCCGTTACTTAGGGACTTCGGCACTTGCTATCCAGTGATGAACGGCCTCCGAGCGCTGGCTATCCAATGGTGAACGGCCTCCGAGCACTGGTAGCGAGTGCCGAGTGGAATTCAGCACTAGCTATCCAGTGGTGAATGGCCTCCGAGCTCTGGAAAACGAGTGCTGAGTGGAAGTTAGCACCGGAAAACGAGTGCTGACGGTGTTTCAGCACTGGAACAAAGCCGTTTCTGCACTAGAATTCCAGTGCGGAGCTTTCTTCCGAACAGGGCCCCGAGTGTCGACGCCACTTTCCCTGGGAGTTCCGCACTGGGCGGCCAGCGAGGAACCCGTTACTTCGGTACCCTTGCAGCAGAAAGCTCGTCTTCCATAACGGATCACCAAGAGACGGAAAACTGGTTTGAAGCGAGACGAAATCAAAACTTAGGTAAGAGGCCGTCGCACGTAATGTATGTTTGGTTTCGCCCCCCCCCACCCCTTCAATTCTTCTATATGTTCACATGCAGAAAAGGTGCACAAATCACGATCTTACTGTGGGTTTTCTTACTCAAAAATGAGCTCAACTTTTTTATGTGCTTATACTTTGTTGCTCGCCTTTAAGCCTTACCTGCTTCCTATGATGGTTTTTCTCTTCGCGCGATCGCGTAAACTGGAACTCGGGCAGCTCTGTCCTTGCTTGTAGGTAGCAGATCACAGTTTTCGCCCTATGGGGATTTCTATAGTTAAGGACCCCAAGATGACTCACTTCGACGCGGTAAAAATTATAGCAGGGTGCACTTCACAAATACGAAAATCGAATATGTTTGAGAAGAAGGTACAAACTACAAAATATCTAGAAACCAAAAAATCCTGTCGGCGTATCTGCTCGTAACGTACACTTTGAAATCGCCCCCTACGGACGTGACCTGAACTGCAGCCGACTCACCCGGAAAGCCAGTTGCGCAATACGGCGCATTTATACACGAACTGCAAAACAAATCACACAGTCTCAAACCCGATACATTCCTACACTACACAGCACAACTTACATCTGGCTGACGCTCTTATCAGGCTTTCTACCCAGCCTTCAAGAATATTCGCTGCACTACTTTCTATACCCGCGTCATCGTCCCGGGGGTCGCCCATTAACAGTCGAACCGCAGACCGCTATGCGCATCGGTTCTGCGCAGCTCTCTCTAAGATCTCGTTTAAATCTCGCGCTTCTTTTCCAAGGTAATGTGATCCGCGAGAATCCGCGAGAGTTTGCTACTGTTTACTGTTTCGCTTGTAACTCCGATTTGCGTAAGTGTTTCCTTGTCATACGTTAATGTGAGATGTAAGAAGGGCCGGCGTCACGCTTAAGGTCGTAGATGTACATTACCGGTGGTGTTTGTTGGAGAAACGAGGTTTCAAAGTTGACCGTGTATGATGGAGATGATTCGACTCGAGATAGGTACCCTTTAGTTTTTTTGGGGGCAAACCCGTTTGCCCTACTTCATCGTCGATTTGGTGCATTGTTTAATAAAGTATAGACCCTCCCTCATCTATCGTGTGTTGTTTCTTTTGGGATCCTGTAGTGGTTACAATGTAATAACCGATAGAAAGTTGGGCTTATTCAGTCGAATTCTCAACGATTTTTGTTCGAATCGCAAGTTTTTGCAACTAGTTCTAACCAATTCACCTGTAATGTAAGATATGGCTGAAATATGGTTATGTTGGCTTGACACCTGTGTACTTAGTTTTGAAGTTGCACAATGTGTATTGCAGCTCGACCTTGAGAAAAGTGTAATTTCTTTACAGTTTCTTTGCCTTTAAAAATGTTCTGTTAAAAGTTATATAGAAAAAAAAAGAAAGTGAAAGAATATCGACCAAATAGTAAGCTTCAAAACGATACCCACTTTACGGATGAAAACAGAAGAGAAGGAATTTGGGCATGAACAAATACAACAACAGGTTGATTTTTCATGACCTAATTTTTGAAGGAGAAATCGGACACTATGACCTGTTACTGTAAATATACAAACATCGGGCATATGTACTGACATTGGTATAGTTGCACATGAATCCCACTTTCTCTAGCGTCTTCATGATATAAGTCTGACTTGGAATGGGTTTTAGAAAGTCTGTTTGTGACGAAAAAACTTGATTACTTCTTTTTATGAACTTTCGCAAACAGCGGTTGAAAGTTGCAACATTGTTGGCGGCGCGAAAAATGGAACGCGCTGCCTTGGTTCCATGGATCGAACGCAGGAGTTCGAAACCGATTGACTTCAAATTTGACAATTTTTGAATGGTCAGAACTTTGTATTAAATTCCTCTTTTTGTATATAATTGAATGGTATCATATCACTTATTATATTGCATGTGGTAGCCACATTCATACAGTTTCTCATAGTATACCAAGAAACGAAGTTTATGACATTACGCGAAATGTATCAAAATGTAGCGGAAACTCAGGATGGTGTGTGTCAGTATCTTACAACTGGGCTAACATTTGACCACCGCGATGTGCGCATCGTCACAGTTTTTTTGGGGGCAAACCCGTTTGCCATAAAATTTGCCAGGGGTCATTGGCATCAATGTAAAGGTAAGGAAGTGGGCTATCACACTGTGGTATTAGCTAACGGGATCCAGTTAAATAGTAAAAAAGACAAGCACAAATAAAATGACCAAAAATTGCTAATTTTTGGAAGGCCGTAGCGCTCGCTGTCATTTTGCAATGCACGGAATATCTACATCGTTGTACTGGGCAAATCCTGTAGATGTGAAAAAATGTAAACATTGTGTAGGTCTGAGGTATTTTTGTTACAATATAGGCAGTTGTTTACACCCATGCAACGGGGTCAAATCGTGACCCGGCAAACGCCGTATCTTAGAGAATAACGCGTTCTACGGTGACCTGCGGTTCGACTGATTAATACTGTGACCTGCTACCTAGTTTCGTCTCGCGAGGTCAGAGGTGAAAACCGTTTGGGTCAAAGGTTACCCTCCTCTCCTGGTTACCCAGATAATATATTTTACGTTTGCCAACACGTCTAATAAAAATGCTCAGGACTTGGCTAGTTTCCACAAGGCTTCTCTCAGGACTTCGGTGTAGTCTCCAACAGGCTTCTCTCAGGACTTCGGTGTAGTCTCCAAAAGGCTTCTCTCAGGGCTTAGGCGTAGTCTCCAACAGGCTTCTCTCAGGACTTCTGGTGTAGTCTCCAACAGGCTTCTCTCAGGGCTTAGGCGTAGTCTACAACAGGCTTCTCTCAGGGCTTAGGCGTAGTCTACAACAGG